>NC_142028.1:34069855-34375230 GCF_982192425.1 Myodes glareolus
AGGACACTGTTCATAACCAAGGTTCAAGTGAAGTTGGGCACTGCAACAGGAACACACACCTTGGAATTATTATGGATTTGACTTTGAATTGGGTTTTAGTTGTTGCAAATTCTAGAAATCTTTCAACATCGGTAAAATTTTAAGACCCCCCCCATTCAGGTTTGTGACCCCCATTTAAGGTTGCTTTACATCATTTACAGAACAAAAGGAATAGGAAAGGGATGGTAAAGAGATGAAGAGGAATGGAGATGGGCTCTGTGGACTTGGGGAACTAACTGGGAAAAGCCAGCTCTCCAGTATTATTTGACTAAGGTAGAAGAGGCCACTGGAAAAGAGTTTTTTTGGGGATTCCTGGGTAGGAGATCACATCACAGACGAAGAATTTAGAAACAGCCCTTTCTCTTCACAATACCGGATTTACAGACAACGGCACGGGATCACCTGACTAACAGTTCATTCCTTCAGTTCTCATTTTACAGCACATTTAGGGTGTTGACGTTTGCAGCCTGAGAGCCAGGCTTCCCCATGTAACACCGAGTACAGGTGAACCTGCCCTGCTGAGACTTCACCGTAGCCCTGACTCTCAGGTCCCTGATGCTTCTTGGCTTCAGTCTGCCAGACTGCTAAATGCAGTATGTCCAGGGCTCTTAAAGTTGCCGGAGAGCCTAGAAGAGAAGCTGTGTGGTTGCTTATAAGTCATTTTCAAGTTCAAGCTTCATGTCTGAGGTTTGAATGGGAAAGTATCTCACACGGGTCCATAGCCTTCCAAAGAGAGATTAAATATGGAGACAAGAAAGCAGTAAGAATTATAGTCGCTTTTGTTAGACAAAGTGAAGCATCTGGATATTTAGGGAAAAAAATGAGATATTTTATGGAGCTTTTCAATTTTCTTGTGTATATTTTACTTCATGCTCTTACGAATGTGAAGCGAGTTCTAGGAATCTGTGGGTTTGTGCCGTGAATTGAGTAGGCATCGAGCTGGAACTGCCAAAGGGCCCCTACCATTCCAAGTGAACATCTTGGTTTTGCGTTACTGGGGGCTGATGACAGCAAGCGTGTGTTATATTGCAACAGTCTGCCATGGCACTAATAGCTTTGGTGCGTGATAAATGCACTCAATCCCCGAGGAAGTCCATACAGAGGTTAACTCCATCCAAACAAGTTATATATAGCTTCCCTCGCACTAAATCTAGCAAGTCTCCCACTTTCAAATAACACCAGAGTCGGAGCAATATTTTTGTATAATAATCTCGTCTATGTGATGAGTGTTCCCAGCCCAGGATCTCATGTCACTCCAGATAATATGTCCTGTGATGCTGAGCGTAATTAGGAGCGAATGCACAGCAGGTCTTACTCGGGAGAGTTCCTGGGAGATATTACACTGAAGCTGTGGAATGGCTGAGCCTAATGGGGCTGGACTTGAGAGCCAAGTGGGGACAGTCTCCAGGGCAGAGGGAGTACGGCATGATCCATGGAGGAAAACACACAGTGATTCTCTTGGTGCTCGTAAACATGTGGCCGCTGGGCTCCTTGCCACTGCCAGAAGATGGGAAGACGAATATAGTACACTATAGAGTTTGGGAAAGTGTGCAAGATCAGAGGGTGCAGAGGGAGCTGGAGAGGAAAGCACTCTCCGCTCTAGGTGAGTAAGGAGTGGTAAGGCCCTCCTGTCTCGAGCAGTTTGGTTTATCTCTTCAGCGTATTCCTGAGTGACATTCTGCTTTGGGAACAGGAAGGATTGTGTAAAATCCTGTTAAACTTTCTCACCAACGGCTCCTTGTTTCTGACTACAGTTTTTCTCTGCTCTGTTCAGGCAAATAAGAGTATACGAGCATACTTTGCAACCCAGAGGACTTCTAGTTGAAGTCATTAGGTTTTCCTATAAGCGCATCATCCCTAGTGATATGCAGATCAGAATAACGTCCTCTGCTCAGAGTGTCTTCATGGCTGGGGGCCGTCCTAGTGAAGTTACACCACACTGAGCACGTGGAGGAGGCACACACACTTCTGCAGCGCACACGCGAGAGGTCTGCCGAGCATCTGTGGGCTGTAGCATTCCACTGTAGGAACATTTCTGTTATGGAGAGTCTGCTGCAGGGATTGTCTGTGTTTGTCAGACTACAGCAGGAGAGGCAGCACAGAGCAGGAATAGATTTCTAAGCCCATGATGAAACCAGGATGCCTAACTGGTGCATTCGCCTCTCGTTTTCATTTTAAATGGAATTTAATTTTTATGGATTTTCTTTCTTTCATTCTTTTTTCCTTCCTTCCTTCCCTCCCTCCCTCCCTCCCTCCTCTCTCTCTCTCCTTCCTTTCTTCTTTCTTTCCTTCCTCCCTTCCTTCCTTTCTTCCTTCCTTTCTTCCTTCCTTCCTTTCTTTTTCTGGGACAGGGTCTCTCTGTATAGCCCTGGCAAGTGAGAACCCCAGATACCCCTGCCTCAGCCTATAGCTGAGTACTAACACATGACACTCAACATGCCCACACTTCCCTCATGAAGAGAATAAATATTTAGTAAGGTCCAGACGAAGAAATGTGGTTTGACTGAAAGTGCTGCTCGATGGGTATTCTCTTTCAGTGTTGTCAGACCTTGTCCTGGTGGAAGGTTTAGGAACGTGCTTCATGCTCCTCTACCCCTTATGTTCAATATGAAATTGAAAAAGGAAAATTGGGTGAAGGTTGAGTAAGCAAGCTTGTCAAATAGTGTGGTGGAGAGGAAATGAAGCCGACAAGAGAGACTGGTAGATAACTATAAAATTAGGCATTTTTCTCCTCTTTTATTTTATGTATTCTTCTCAAAAAATAAATCCAGTCACATGGTGGTACTTAGGCAACAATACAGTGTCCTCTAACTTCAGATCTTCCAATCATACATGTTTGCATGTTGTGTCCTCTAACTTCAGATCTTCCAATCATACATGTTTGCATGTTGGAGTGAGGATTTTATATTGCTGTGAAGAGACCTCATGGCCATGATGATTCTTATAAAGGAAAGCATGTAATTGAGGCTGACTTGCAGTTCAGAGGCTCAGTTCATTATTGTCATGGCAGAAAGCAGGCAGACATGGTGCTGGAGAAGAACTGAGAATTCTACATCAGGATCCCAGGCAGCAGGAAGAGTGGGTGAGACACTGGTCTTGGCTTGAGCTTCTGAAACCTCAAAGCCCACTGCCCTGTTACACACTTCCTGCAACAAGGCCACACCTACTTCAATAAGGTCACACCTCCAAAATTGCCACTCCCTGAGTCTATGGAGGGCCACATTCCTTCAAATCACCACACTGAGTCAATCCTGATAGTCCATTGTGTTTATACCTAGAAATATTTATTCATATGCAAATGAAAAACTGTAATTGTTTTTCATAAAAACATAAAAAATTGTTTTTTCATAAAAACATAGATATATGGATATATAAACTTATTTTCATGATACCAATTAAGAGCACATTTACGCAGTTCTTTTTATTCATACATAGTTTTGTTCATTATTTTGGTTAGGGAGTGAAGGCTCTTCGTAGCTCCCTGAAATATGGGAGAGAGTCAGTACCTGTGTAGAAACCTGTTTAGGGGTAGGTCATGGAGTCTGGAAGGCTGCTCACTATAAAGAGTTTCCAAAAATGGCATCTTCTGTATGTGGCATTGCCAGCCTTATAAAGTGCTCCTGGTGGGGCAGTATTCGAGCTGAAGCTGGTTAGTCACATGTAGGGGAACTCGCAAAGCATTGATGGCCAAGCTCCGCTTTGATCAAACTAACGTTCTCTGCAGTAGCATTGGTGGCCTCTTGGTTCTGCAGAATACATATTAATACTAAGTTCAGGCAGTGTCATCATGCTGACTTTCTAAGGAAGGGATAGAATGTCTTTTATTGTGTGCTATTTCACAGAATGATGTCTTATAACATAGCCTACCTCCCTTTAGAAGCACAGAATGAGGAATGTACACTTTTCAGGTCCCATGGTGTTCCCAGAACACACACTAGAAAATAGGAAATAATGTAGCAACCCTCAGGACGCAGGCAGCACTGAGAAATCAGCTGGGTATTTCTGATTCCCTGACTCGGGGCCCCGAGAAGGGCACATGTTAAAGACAGTCCATCTGACACACTCCCGCTTGAGCCAGGAACACATAAGCTTCTCTCCACTACAGTCAGGACTGGACACGTTCAGGACATTATGTCATTTCATCATAACAACAAATATTAGAGGTGGGTACTCTTCTTCAACTCATTTTATAGGTGAGGCAGTTGAGATTATGCAAGGTTCCACAGCCACTCAGTTAGGCCTGGACTGTACATTATACACTCCTGAGATCAAGATGTCACTGAGAGACAAGGTCAGTTCCTTCACAAGGTCAAGAGCAGCTGTGAATTAGCTAGAGGAATCTGCCCTCTGTGAAGGCGTGGATGGAAGGGATTTGCTCAGGGATGGGGAAGCGCTTTATGCCTAGATTAGGAAGCTGCATATTAGAACATTCTGACAACTATCCATGTCTCCATGAGGACTGCTGCAGTGTCCAGCACCCCACGTTCAGGGGAAGATGCATCACATCAGACACAAAGATGGAATCTCTGAGCAGCATTTTGTAGCATTTGAGGGCCACACAAAGAGCAGTATTGCTGTTTCCACACTGGCACAAATTAGCACTTCAATTCGAGACCGGCAAAGACTTCCTAGCTGGAAGGAAGTGTGAAGAGAAAGTGGAAACTGAACTGGCTTTATTTACAGCCTTTGAGGGCTCAGCACATCTGCCTGAAAGGTCTTCCTGGTTAGCAGAAGAATCAAGATGGAGAACAGTTCCCTGCCGGTCCCAGGGGAACTGTCAGATGTTCTAAGGCTCTAAGGACACCTGACACCACTTACCTCCTGATATGGGTCTTGAGCTTTTGCACGGAGCCCATCTTACCAAATCCAGCCTATGCAGATGAAAGAGGATGTGTTCCCACCTTCTGATCCATAAGACAAGATGAACTGCTAGGTGTGTGTGTGTGTATGTGTGTGTGTGTGTGTGTGTGTGGTCTAGGACAGTAGTAGCTCAGAGTAGAAGCTGTCTCTGTGGGCCTATCCCAAGGCTCTCTGTCCACTACCCCAACTTGATGTCAGTCCTAGGGTCAATACAGCTTAATGCCTCACATTAGGCCTTTTGTTTTAGACCTGCTCAGATTAACCCCAGACTTAGTACATGAGCCAAGAAAACGCACACGGCGTTAGCACCATTGCTGGACCACTGTTCAATCTTAGGGATGCTAGAGGATTCTGAACTGCCCCTCTGCTGCATTTGTAAAGTGTCGGTGTCATTAAACATTTCCAGTCTAATGATCATCCAGGCCCCGGTTCTGCTGGGAAACCAGCATGGACCGGCGGGGCGACTGTTAGATTTATCTGTAGGAGCTCAGGAGGCCTGGCCAGTCCTCGCAGCCACTGCATAGACCTCTTCACGGAGCAGGAACTGTCAGGACGTGTGAATGAAGCATACAGGGTGACTCTGAAAGGCGCGTAGTGATTTATGGAGTATTCCAGACCACAGAATCCCATAAAGTAAGATGCAAAAACCTCCGAGGGAAGCGAGAGAATCGGCTATCAGGGCCATCAAAGGCAGCTCTTCGGGAACGCGACTGGGTCTGTCTCCCCGCGCTTCAGTGCTGGGTCGTCCCTGTCAGCTGGAATCTTAGTCTTCTCTACATACACCCTTTGGGCAGCAGAGCGACCCAGATACTCCACAGTGGACCTCCCTCAGAGTCTTTCGTCTTGTGCCGTGAACAGTTGCTCCGAAGCTGGAGAGAACAGGTAAGTAGCGGCACCCATTGGCAGCCCCTGAGTACTGCTGACCTCATGCCCTGTGAGCAGGGGTGGCCTGCAGTGTCTTAAAAATGGATCAGTCCCAGCCTCCGGTGTCATTTAAAGAATAAGAACAGGTCAAGGGCAAAATGTCACCATTAGCAAACACTGTTGGCGCTCCCTAGCGGAAGATAAGAGCACACACCTTCAGTAACTCTTGAGCCCCTGAAACAGCCGCAGTGGCCCCAAGAAAGTCATTATCTCTAATAAATGTCTCTAAATCTAAAGCTCAAGGTAAATGGTTTATTGGCTCTCTTGGCATTGTGAGTCAGGAATCTGGTACCTTAGTTTCCACGTTCCCTTTCCACGGCACTGCCTGGATTTCCTGGTGGCTCTTGGCTGTCTCAACAGGCTCAGGAGCTGTGGCTGAACCTGGAGCAGAGACTCAGTCTGACTCTGCTTGGCATCTACTGTCCATTCTACGGCCCGAGAGAGTGAGTTTTCCCCCTGGCTTTTCCTCTTTGCAAGTCGGCAGCTGTGGTGGCTGAACTCTGCGTGCTCGGTCTAGGATATGTGATGCAGCGCAGACTCGGGCCGCTGAGGGCAGTGGAAACCCTGCCCATTCTGCACACCTACCTTCCGCTTTACAGAGATGGTTTGCTTACACGATGAATTATTTGCAAGGTTTTTTGTTCTATGTAGGAAGGAGTCTGTGTGGTCCTTTCCAGAACTCAACAGACTGGGGCCTACAGAATTTTTACCTCTCCCTATTACTGATAGATTGAATTCTTTATTCTCTCATGGCAAAAACCCCTCACTTGCTTTATTTTTGCCGCACACAAAAGGAAGTCCCAGAAAGGCCTCACTGTGCTGATGAGAGGGTTTAACTTTTTGTAATTTTTTGCAGTTTTTTCCTACTGTATATTTATGTCATAAGAAGTAAAGTTTGACATATTTCTTTCAATTTGTTTGATAGAGATTTTGTATCTTAAATTTAATTGTTATAATTGTGCAAAAGGTCTTTACAAAGTTGGTCTGCCAAAGGGAAGCATATTGAGAGAGTCTACTTCCCTGTTACCCTACTTTCTCTCCAAATTGTGATCTCCAAACCTTTCTGATGCTGTCTGTTCTGCTTTGTTGGGAGATACTGCTTTTATATTGTAGTAACATATAGTATATGTGGCATATATACAACATCACTTTAATAATTTCATTCATTAACATTAATTCTATACTCAGAGCTTTACAACTATCAATTTTAGATTTTATCATACTGCAATGAAGCTCTGTATCTATTAATAGTTTTAATTGTCAGTTTGTTTGTTCTCTCTCTCTCTCTCTCTCTCTCTCTCTCTCTCTCTTTCTTTCCCTTTTCTCTCTCTTTGAGACAGGGTTTCTCTGTAGCTTTGGAGCCTGTCCTGGAACTAGTTCTTGTAGATCATGCTGGCCTTGAACTGACAGAGATCTGCTCACCTCTGCCTTCTGAGTGCTGGAATTAAAGGCATGCACCACCACTGCCAATTGTCAATTTGATAAGATCTAGAATCACCTGGGAATGGGGTTGCAATAAAAATTGATCGTTATCAGGTTGGCCCATAGGCATGCCTGTAAGGGATTTTCTTAACTGGGTTGACTGAGGTGGGAAGACCCATTTCATGGGCTGGTTCCTCCTCCACAGAATGAAAAGGACAGGCTAAACTGAACATGTACAGTCTAGCTGATTGTTCTCTTCTCTTGACTGTAGATGTAAGATGACCAGCTACTTCACATTCTGGATGCCTGAATGTTCCCAGAAAGATGAACTGCAGCCTGGAACTGTGGGTCAACAAACTCTTTCCCCCTCAGTGGCTTTTGCCGCAGTATTTTATTATAGTAAGAGAAAGTGAAACACTCCTCCTTCAACTTCCACCAAATAGCTTTCTATGATTCTACTTTTCATCTCTGAGTATAGGAGTACTCCAACTACCTCATATTTATTTGCCCTTTTGCATATAGCTTGTTTCATTTTGCAGAGTATCTTCAATGTCTATGCATGCTGTAGCATGCATCGTATTTTATTCATTTTTAAGGTTGAATAATGCTCCACTGTATGTATGTACAATACATATACTTTATTTATTCACTTTTAATCTACCTTATATTCATTAATCTGATAGTGAACATTTGAATTGTTAAAAGAAATTATGCAGAAAAATCCTCTGTACCTTTTATTCAGGATTCACCAAAGGTAACAGTCTGCAAATTCTAGCCAGAATACAAGATAGCATGCGGTACGCAGTACAGTGTTGCAATGTAAAGTGTTGTAATGCACTGCATAACTCAATGTGTAAAACACATCATTGCTCACTGCAACAGCACAATTAGGGTGGTGGCTCTAGTATGAAACATTTCTGTCACCAAAAACATCCTCTGAATTCTCCTTTTGGATTTTCCTTGTGCTCTGCTTAATTTCCAGAACCATTGCTCTCCATGTCTAGATATGTCCTTTCAAGAATACCACACAGAATCCAACACTAGGTTAGACACACAGATACTCATGAAGTTTCACATTTGTCAGAAGTTTCATCCCTTGCTGAAGGCCCATGGAACAGGCCAGTCCTAAACTTGGGTAAGGCCTATTTGTGCTTGGGGAGTTCCATATCTTGCTTCATTAAAAGTGTCAGACTTAGGGTGGGAACCAGACTCAACACTGTTAGGCCCATAGGAAAGCATCAACACTCCCAGTAGCAACAGCAGTAGCATAGAACCCACGGGAAAACCACAACTGACTCTGAACAAGACCAGCAGGGATCTAGAAAACTCCACAACAACAAAAAAGAAAGATTTAAACCCAGTTGGGAGGCTCTGTCTGATGCAAGACAATGCCTGGCCTTCAGAGGAAGGCTCCAGCTAGAGACTCTTGCCCTAAAACACCAGTCACAGGGTGGGAAGGATACCTCAGCCCTACTAGGAAGTAGTCTTTCACTGAGCTTTCAATTGCTACCCTCAATAAAAAATAAGTGATTGCAATAAAAAAAAAATAAAAGAAAGAAAGGAGAAGAGAAAGGAAGGAAGGAAGCAAAGGTGTAAAAGTCCCAGGGCAGAAATAGAAACAGCATGAAGAACCAAGACAACATGTCTACTCCATGAATCACTACTCCCAAAGCAATAGCACCTAATGAAAATGACTTGGAAGAACTACCAGATGAAGGATTTAAAAGAATGATTCAAAACAATTCAAAGACATGAATATACTCTAAAAGAACAAAACAAAGAGATGAATGATGTAAGGAAATTGATTAAAGATATAAAGATAGAAATAGAATTACCATACCTTAAACAAGTGATGCTGGAAAGCAAAAACTCAGTGAGTCAAAAGAAAAAGAAAAATCCCTCAGTGGAGCCTCACCAATATAATGGATAAGGGAAACCCAGAATCTTGGTGGCAGATAAGGCAGTGGAATGGGCTTGTCACTCACTCAGTAAGGGTAAAACGCAAGTTTGAAAAGAATATGAACAGGCAGTAGGAGGGCTCTATGACTCCAGGAGAAGATTTAATTTTCACATTTTGGGCTCAGAATAATGAGAAGATTTTAAAAGGAGGGAGAGAGAGAGAGAGAGAGAGAGAGAGAGAGAGAGAGAGAGAGAGAGAACACATCCACTTATAAATGCACTTCATCAGAAGAATACTTGATTATTTGGCAGAAACTTATAAAATCAGAAGGGCCTGGGAAAATTCATTGCAAGTTCTGAAAGGCAACATTTGTTAACCTAGAATATTATTCTTAAAAACTATCTATTAAATTTGAAGAAGTGAAAAGTGCTACAACAAAAACAGATGAAAGGAATTTCTGACAACTAGGCCAGCTCTACAGAGACTATTGGAAGGGATATTTTCGTCTGAAGACAAAGGTCAACACACCCAGAGATCACAATGAATAAACAAATTATTCAGGAGAGCTATTCTAAGTCCAAGATCTAAAAATACAGCACAAAACAGAAAAGGCAGAAATTAATACACCTTTTTCAATAATAACTCTTAATACTAGTGGTCTCAATTCCTTGACAAAGAAATGCAGACAAGCAGTTTGGATCAGAAAACAGGACCCATCATTTAGTTGCCTCTAAGAAACACACATAATTATCAAAGATAGATACTACTTTAGATTAAGAGGATAAAAAAGTTATTTTAACCAAACGAGACCAACCAGGAGTAGCTGCTCTAGTATCTGGCAAATGATGACAAGGAAGTGTGGAATGGGAAAACACACGCACAGTTGATGAGAATGCACATCTGGGAAGCCAGTTCAGACATCAGTGTGGCAATCCCAAAAAAGAAACAACAAGCAAAAACACCTAGAAATAGATTGACGACATAACCCAGCTCTACCACCCCTGAGCATATGTACAAATAACTCTATTACCCACTACCCATGTTCAGCAAAGCTGCTCTATTCATAGTAGCTAAGCATGGAGACAGCCTAGACATCGGCTAGATAGTAAAAATGTGGTATCTATATAAAATGGGATTTCATTGAGTTGTAAAGAAAAGTGAAAACGTGAAAATTACAGGTAAACAGATGGAGCTGGAAAATATACTGAGTAGGATAACACATACACAGAAAAACAAACATCACATGTTCTCCCTTATATGTGGATCTTATTGCCGAATCTTTGTATTTGTGTGTTTAATTTGAAGTATTGTGGGTATAGAAAATGAGTAAGCCACCATTGGTGGGAAGGAGGAAGAAAAATCTTAAGAGATAGAAGATATATAATACAGTTTATAAGAAGGGGGAAGGGGAATAATGTGAAGAAAGAGTTTAAGTGGGGAAAGGAATGGAAGGGTAGGTCAGTGTTTTGTTGGGGGTGGGATAACTAACTCTAAGAATGCTTTAAAAAGCCATATAATAAATTAGTATTTATGTATAATTACATATATATAAAAGAGCTTATTTTGAGTTACGCTATATAGGGTCGTATAAGACCTAACTTGCCAAATAAAAAGCCTATCTCAAGTGTAGTGACCTTGTTCTTCATGTTGTTGATGAGAGGTCTTTCAGAGACCCCTGAAACAGTTCAGGACATTGACATTATTCCTGATTGCATGCCAGAATGTGATGATAAGATCCTGTTTCTGAAGACACCACACACGTTAGTCACAGGACATGGAGAAATTAAGTCAGCACTGATCAGGAAGCTTACTCCCTATTGGCTGGTTTTCACAGGACTGAAACATGCTATGGAGGCCACTGTGGGTGGTGGGAGTGGGGAGAAGACATCTACTGTCTTAACCAGCTTTTGATGTGGATTCCCCTTTGTATGCTGTGAATATGCTTTATTACCATTGGTTAATATAGAAGATGCTTTGGCCTGTGGCAGAGCAGAATAGAGCTAGGTGGGAAAACTAAACTGAATATAGGGAGAAAGAAGGCAGAGTGAGGCAGATGTCATATAGTTGCTGAAGGAGAGAGACACCAGAACCTTGCTGGTAGTCCCTAACCTCGTGAAGATACACAGATTAATAGAAATGGCATAATTTAAGATATAAAAGCTAGGTAGAAATACACCTAAGTAGTTAGCCAAGCTGTGTTAAGATTAATATAGTTTTTGTGTTATTATTTGGGTCTGGGTGGCTGGGAAACAAAGGCACAGTCTCTGGTTACATAATGGCACCCAATGTTCAACATTGTACAACTACATAAAGCCAAAGAAAGCTTTATAAAAAAGGGGGCTTCTACATCCACAAAAATGGGAGTCAATTGGTGCTTCTTGATAACATCATTTTTTCAGATAGGCTCTGATTGTTGGCAGCAACCAAAGGTGCTACTCCTTTAAGAGAAGGCTTCCTGACTCAGCATTAGCAGCAAAATCTGCATGGCTTCTTTAAGAGATGGCTTCCTGGTTCATACAGGCAACAGGAATTGCTCTGGCTCTTTTGGGAGGTCCTGCACTTAAATGGGGTTTGTGAGCAGCATGCTACTAGTTGCTTTACGGCAATACAGACCTGCTGCATCTCTGGAGCTGGGGTGGTATGGCTTGCAGAGGAAGTAAACAAACCTCTGTCATGTTGGACAAGGTGGAGTCAACAGGCAAAGCTGCAGTGCTAGTCCTAGTCATGCTGCTTAGCATTATAAGAAGCACGTCTGGTCAGAAAAGGTTTACAGACATACAATAAAGACAGATTCAGAAAAAAAGACCTCTAAATGGGTCACAGTGTTGAATAAATGTACATGGGTTTAGGAGAGAGAAGGAAGAGTGCAGACAGTCATAGATTAAAGGAGTAAAGATAAGAAAATAAATATTAAAAAATAATAAAGTAAAAAAAGCTACATAAAGATGGAATATACACAGAGAGTCTGGATTATGTACATTATTGTATTTTCTTTGACGCTTTTGACTGTGAATGAGCTAACTACAGAGAGACATCTCATTGTACAGGCTGCTAAGCTAAACCAACATATATATTTTAAAGGTATCTTGACTTCAAAATTTGAGTCTAAGGATATGCTACTTTGGAAATGAGGTTCTGCTTTTGTTTCCACAGAAGATGAGAATCTGTGAATTTCTTCCAGGCTAATACAGTTTTATGGAACAAGACTCCCTGAAAAGTCTTCATGAACCCTAAAAATACTTCAACCAATAAGGAGCAGGAAGCAGTTTGGAGAAAACAATGCCCAAAGTCCCAAAATGATTGTTTATAAATGTTTGTTTTCATTTAAAGGGGGATATGATAAAGAAATGAATACTCTTCATTGGTATAGATCTTGGCTTACTGATAAAAATTTTAAGCCAATCTTGTTATATGTAAATTTCTACTCTTGTTTAAGGTATTAAAAGTGTAATGTAAAATTAAAAATTGCAGATTAATAGGTAGTCATTTATAATAGTCAAACTTGCTGTCATGTTAGATTTTCTAGATGTACAGAGATATATTTCAGTTGGATAGATATTCTTAAAACCTTTCAAAAACCTATAGAATGTGGCATTTAACATGTTTTAAGAATTTAGGACTTTTCATGACAATGAGGCACATCTGCTCCTGGAAACACCAGTCTAGTCTACTCCAAGAGGATGATGGACATCAAAAAGATTCCTTATGGAGTTTGTTGGCCATTTGGGCAAGAAACTGCTCTTGCTTGTACTGCTTGATGGTATACTGTATGAACTGAACATGTAAGACCTACAAATAAATGACTGCTGAACTTACCTAAAGAAGGTAAGACAATCCCCCAGGTTTCTTGTTATACAGAAGAAACTATCAGACATTTTGCAGGGCATAGTAAAAATCAACTGCTGAACTTTGTCAGTACAAGGTAGAACAGATCTTTAAATTTCCTGTTTCACTGAAAAGTCTACCAGATATTATGGGCCTAAAGGCTGAAGATGTTTGCTTCAATGTTGCATAAGAACTTTGAAAGCTGCTTACAATGCATTTCCTGTTTATTTAGGTAATATTATATCCTTCTGTGGTCTTTGATGTAGTTGAAGATCAATAGTTATAGTTTTCCTTAGTTATGATAAAAGAAAAATTAGATATGAAACTTTAGACTTACAAAGAAATATTGTAACTGTAATTCTTGCTTGATACCTGTTTTGTTATATATAACTTCATTATGTTGAAGTTAGAATCTTTCTTTTATTTAGACAGAAAAGGGGAGATGATGTGGGACTCCCCTCTGCTTCCTATGAATATGTTTTATTACCATTGGTTAATAAAGAAGCTTCTTTGAACTATGGCAGGGCAGAAAAGAGCTAGGTAGAAAAACTAAACTGAATGCAGGGAGAAAGAAGGCAGAATCAGGCAGATGTCATGTAGCTGCTGAAGAATAAAGATGCCAAAACCTTACTAGTAAGCCATAGCCTAGTGGTGATATACAGATTAATAGAAATTGGTTAATTTAAGATAAGAGCTTATCTTAATAAGATAATCTTATAAGATAAGATTAAAGGTAGGAATATGTCTCGGCCACTGGTCAAGCTATGTTATATTTTGTATAGTTTCTGTGTAATTATTCGGGTCTGGGCAGTCGGGAAGTGAATGAACAGTGTCCAGTTATAAGCTTTGAACTCTTTGCTGCAAAAAATATGACTACTCTTACAAGATAGGAACACAGGTGCAATCGTGGTACGAATGTCATGAGAATCACTAATGACTTTTGATTGGATTTTGGGCTTCTTTTACTGGAGGAAGCACATGTTTGGTACTGAAAATCTGGGCAACAGCTCAGGTTTGGGAAGCTCATCAGCCCCAGGGGTTTAGTCTACTGCTATTTCTGTGTTAAATGCACACAGTGCTAAGCTGCACTCAAATTCTGTATCTTTATACCTGTTGATTAGAGTAGCTCTCAGACCTTACCAGTGAAGTTTATTTGTGCAATGGATGGCAGTGAATGCAAGACCTTAGAACTGGTCAAAGTGCAGAGACTAAATGGCTGTGGAGCGCACAGCCACAAGTAGCACATCCCTATCCCACTCCATCCCAAGCTTAGGGGCAATCCTAGAAGAAGGGTGATGAGACTGTACGAGCCAGAGGATGGTGAAGATGGGAGCAGTACAGTGTCTTCTGGACATGGCAGTACCGAATCATACACACATGGTAGGTGTGGTTTCACGTGAGAAAAGCACATTATCATTCCAATCAAAATTCTAGGATGGAGCAGGAAGGGACCCATGATCTCCCATCCCTAACTGAGAAACTACAGACAGCCCATGGCATCTGTGGAAGGGAGAGTCGATTTCCTTTAATGGCATATTTCCCGGTAGCTCAGTCATGCTTCACTGGATATCTCCACATTCAAGATCATAGATCATACAAATCGAAGTTCTTGGGTTATTAAGCTAAGAACAAGAAACGGGGTACAGAGTTGGAGGGTTAAAAGGTGAAAGCTTACATGGGAGGAGTTTAGGGTGAATATGATAGAATAAATTGTCGATTTATTATTATTAAAATAATATAAATAATTTTTAAAATAAAATTAAAAATTAATAAAATATTGTTTGAAAAGGAATATTACATATGAGATCATGCTGCATGCAGCATGTTATGATTGGTCCTTTCCGTTTGATCTAACTTTTTATAGCTGAACCCAGACTGTCCAGGTGTTACTGGCAGTTTCCTTATCGCTGAGGTTGTTCCGTGGCACAGGCTCAATGCAGCATGCCTTTACCCGTCACTCACTGAATAGAACCTCAGCCATTTCCAATTTTTTGGCTATTATCGGCAAAGTGCTGTGAAAATCCGCATTAAAATACTTCATGTGTATAATTTCTACAAGTATGATTAGTACGTGTTTCATGTATACCACTGGGAACGGTTTTCCAGAGTAGCCTCTCTGTCGAATATTTAATCATGCAATGTAAGTTCTTCAGTTTCTCTGTGCTTTCAATACTCTTTTGACCATTTTGTTTTTAATTTTCATGTGTGCTAGCATTTTGACTGCGTGTTTGCATGTGCATGACAAGGGTGTATGTATGTGCATGACAAGGGTATATATATGTATGTACATGACAGGGTGTGTGTATGTGCATGACAAGGGTGTGTGTATGTGCATGACAAGAGTGTATGTATGTGCATGACAAGGGTGTATGTATGTGCATGACAAGGGTGTATGTATGTGCATGACAAGGGTGTATGTATGTGCATGACAAGGGTGTGTGTATGTGCATGACAAGGGTATATGTATGTGCATGACAAGGGTGTGTGTATGTGCATCACAAGGGTATATGTATGTGCATGACAGGGTGTGTGTATGTGCATGACAAGAGTATATGCATGTGCATGACAGGGTGTGTGTATGTGCATGACAAGGGTGTGTGTATGTGAGCACCTGGTATCCGCAAAGGTCAGAAAAAGGCATGAACCCTCTGGAACTAGAGTTCCAGGTGGTTTTGCGTCTCCATGAGGGTGTTAGGAACTGAACCCAGGTTGTCTGCAAGAGCAATGTGCTCTTAACCACTGAGCTACCTCACTAGCGTTTTCCTTTCTGACAGTTTTATAGCTTACATTTTACATTAACATCTTCTTTAATAAGATGTGAGGCTCTGGCCAGTTGTCCTTTCTTTCTCCAATATCACTTGTAGAGAGACTCTCTTTCCTCTGCTGAATTGCTTTTGAATCTTTGTCAGAGTTCGGGCATATCCCCAGATGTATTAATGCACCGCTTCTTTGACTCCATTAATCTGTGTTTATTTCTGTGCCAATACCACAGGCTCTTAGCTACTATCAACTACATATAACTTAAAAGCAGGCAGATTTTCATTTTATTCCTATGTTTCAAAATTATTCTAGCTGTACAGCTTTTCACCTTTTCAGATTGTCAAACAGGTTTTTTTTTTTTAATATCCATTCTTGAGAGAGTTTTCACAGGGATAGTATTAGACCCTCATATCAAATTTAGGAAGAATTGGAAAATTTACTGCCAAGGAACCTTCCAATCCAGGAAATGACTGACGTCCTTCATTGAATTTCGTCTTGTGTTTCTTTCATTGGCATTTTTAACTTGTAAGCCACAAACTTTGTGTATGTTCTTTTGATTGTTTATTTTGTATTTATGAAAGGTAGTCTATTCTTAATTTTTATTTCCACGTATTTGATGTAGAAGTGTAGTCTTTGTGTGTTTATTTTGTATAGTGTAACCATGATGAAGTCGTTTGCTGTTATTCTAGAAGTATTTTTGGGAACTGGAAAGGATGTTTTCCTGGAGATAATTTGTACCAGATGAGACTAGGAAGGTTTCTATTCTGCTCCAATCTGTTTACTCCTTCTTCTCTTCCCTCACTCCACTGCACAGCATCCTGCACTGCGTGGAAGAATGGGGAGCTAAGAGCCCCCGTGTCTTGTCTTTTACTCACTGGGACAACAGAAATTCTCCATTGTCAGGGACGGTGTGAGCCAGGAGAATTTTAGCCTGTATTTCTCAAACTGAACACGTCCGCATGTATTCCTATTCCTTGAGATTTTTTTTACATCTAACATGTTTTAGTATCTTCTAATTTTTCACATAGATTGATTTTTCAACTTTATCTCACTGGAGTAATATATTTGTATTGATTTTCTAATATAGTAATTGTGTGTGTGTGTTTATTGGCTTTCATTTTGAATGTGTTGTCTCATTCACTTATGTTCTTGTCCATCTTGCTTCATTTCATTTCAATGTGCAGATTCATCCATCATTTCCTGTTGCTTCAGATGGTTCCATCTGCAGCAGAGTCGAAGCTTACTGTGTCAGTTACTTACTGACAGCATGTGTTCGCTCAAGCCTGTCTCTATCACACATATTAATAGCTCACTGTGAACAGACTTGAAACCACCCCGACATCTTAAACTTTCATTACCATGGGGATGAAAGACCCAAATCTTCACACGTTTTCTATCTCCACGTAGAATCTCTTTTGGTACCGAGAAGAGCTTGGACTTCAGCTTTAATGTGAACACTGCTTGCACCGGCAGCTCGTTTTTGGAGTAGACTCTGCCAAGTTAAATTATCCCCACGAAACAGTTTTTAACAATTCTATTATAGTAAGAGCCCATGGTGCATATGTCCATTAAGTTCTAGGCATTGTTTTAATTACTTATTTCACAACAAGCCAATGAGGTAATGATCAGAGCTGAAGTTACAGACAGTGGCTGAGAAGGATGTAGACAACGTCTGTGTGCAAGTTCTGACTTGCCTGCTGGAGAAACTCCCCATTTCCCTTTTATTGTTCCTCTTCTGTCTAAGATGGAAATAAAGCTGTCTGCTTCTCAAGATGCTTCAAAGAACAAATGAAGTAACAGTTACACTGACATTGTTAAAGCATGACTTACTTGCGAAGAATACATTCACCGTTACAACCATTTCACTTTTCTTCATTGGACACCAATGCCAGTTCTCGTCACAGTGCCCAGCAGCAGTCCTTGGAGTGACTCTCTCAGGAGGTGGTTATTCCACGTATTTCACAGCGAGTCCACGAATGGCTTCTTCTTAGAGGCCTTCTTGACGCCGTCCTTCTCCTCGGGAGGCTGCCTCTCTCAGCTCACAGTCCCCGTGTTGGGATGTCTGTTTCTCAAGTCTTAGGTGATCTCATAAACACGTTGCTGACATCCTTCCTGCACAGAATCCACACTTCCAAGCAGCCAAGTCCTGGGGATGGAGTTCAGGGTACTCAAAGGAAAGGGAACAATATGAGGAGGAGACAGTGCTGGTACCAGATTGGTGAGGATTGGGAGTAGAGGGGGTCCTGGGCTCCCCAAAATTCCCTGTCTTCACTTTGAGTGTTTCAACGATACCCCAAGTGACTGTTTGTTTCCACTCTTAGCAAGTCATTCAGCAACCATGGAGACTATTGTTAGCGGAGGTAAGTAAAGCTGCCTAAAGCACAATTTTAATTAATTCAGTATTAAATCTACATTAAATATTGAGAACATAACGACTGCTCCCCAGATGTCATTGTCAAGTGTAGGAGAAACAACAAACATGTCAACTTAAGCAAGCTGCAGAGGGAAAAGTAGGGGAAAGGTTTGTCTCCAGCAGAACAATCTGTTATTGCTTTCTGTTGCTGAGAGAAGCTCTCTATTTTGCAAATGTTAAATGAACCCCATGCAAGCATCAGTTTGGCACCCGGCATCCCAGCCTCGCTGGGACAGCCCTGCAGATGGTCGGTGAGTAATCGCGGCTCATCACAGCTCGCTTTACGAGTTCAGCCCTCCTCCTCATTCACCCCAGTTTTTGCCAAGTGACTTTATTTTTGTGGTGGTTGCTCTTGAATAAGAGTCAAAATAAGTAAATCAACACCTCTCTCTCTCTCTCTCTCTCTCTCTCTCTCTCTCTCTCTCTCTCTCTGTCTTTCTAACTGTCAACTCAAAGTTAACCTCTCCAGTGTTATATGGACCTGGCCCACTGGGCAGGGGGCAGACACAGTGCAGGCTGGATAAGTCCCAGTACCTGCAGTTCTGATGTCATGAGGCTGCGAACCGTTGTAATCTTCAGGCTCTTTCTTGCTCCTGACATTTTGTTTGAACAGCAGGCACAAATGGTCTCATGTACTTCCAAAAGATTTCTTTCCTGAATGGAAAATTACAGCTTTCAACATGTACACTCTTACGTTATTATTAAATATAAACAGTCTCTTTGAGAAGTCAATCAAGAATTTGCTCAGTCTCCTCACCACCTCACACTCAAGGAAGGGAAGCATTTAATAGAGCAGCCTATGCCTTTTGTCTTCCTTGTGTTTTATTTGTTGTTTTTCTCTTTCTAAAATTGCATTATCCTAGGAGTTGGAGTGATTCTATTTGCTGCTTTTGCAGAGGACCTGCGTTTGGTTCCCAACACATACATGGTGGCTTACAACCATCTATAACTCCAGTTCCAGGAGATCCAGCGCCGTCTCTGGTTTCTGGGGGCACTGCATGAACATAGTGTACATCCATACATGCAAGCAAAACACTAATACACACAAAATAAAATAAACAACTGAAACAGCATATTCCCTAATACAGTGTGAACACTATGGAAATCCAGTGTTGTTAAGATAATGGCAAGAAAAATTTCCATCCATTTTTTTAAAAAGCAGAGTATAGAACTGATAGCACTCAAGTGGAAAATATATTTTTGAGCCTGGCAATATTCTTCAGTATTTCCAGAGTATAAGAGCTGAAGGTTCCTGTGGTATCATTCTTATACACAGGAAGGGCATATTGCCTGAAATTCATGCCATATTGAATGGAAGGATGGGAAAGGATTAGACAGGAGAAGGGTGAGCCTAATTTCTCTGGTACCTTTGCAAGAGTCACTTGGAATCGGGAAAAGGCTTTAAAACATGGTGGCCCATGATACAGGAAGGCAGGTGTTTGGTGGGAGGGCAGTAAGTGCTGAGAAGAAGTTGGGGAGTGCAGGCAGGAAGCCCAGATGCCATAGAAACACTTTTGTGCTTTAATTCCCTCTGGCCTCTGCACACATTTTGAGTCTGTTTTCATCAAAAGTTCTAAATCATTTGTCAGATGGTTGCAGCACAGACTCGGCACGATGGAGGGTTGCAGAAGCAGGTGGTACCCCAGAGGTCCCTGAACATGTGACATCAACATCATTGTGCTCTCTGGTGTTGTGAAGCCGGGGATGCATTCACGGCTTGTCCACAATTTTCAGAGCCATTATGAGGTCTGTAGACATTGGCTATTAAGTTAATGGTTGAAGATGAGAGAGGCTGGCCAACTTTCTCAAAGACACACTAGCTGGTTAAGCTTAGGTTCAAAGCTATCCTGAATGTGGGGGGAGGATTTTCTATCTATCACTGTCATCCTCCGCAGGGAGGAAATCTGGAGGAAAAGACATGTAAAAAGCATACAGTGCCTGAGGTAGGATGGGAAACCTTTCAGAAAGATCACAGGAAAGGTCCTTATCTTTATGGAGAATTTGTTTACAGTATCCGGGAAACCAAACGTTTCCCTGGAGTTTCACATGGAGGAAGTAGAGTGCAATCACGAGGGGTGTAAATTACTGCAATGGAGAGAGAAGTGAAAACCCATACCCTACCTAAAGGACTCCATTTAAGGTGGGATTTTCACACATAGGATCTATAGACCTGCCTCTTCTTCTTCCCTCTCCAGCTCTCTTATTTCCTCCCAAGTTCATTTATCCTTCCTTCTTTAATTGCTATGGTTACAATTATCTATCAATCAATCTATCAATCTATCTATCTATCTATCTGAATACATTTGTATATGCATAATACATGTATATCCTATTGAGTCCATTTAGCTTTACCTGTTTATGAATGTATCCAACCATGGCTGACCATTTAACGTGTGAAGAAGATTGTCCCTGGGAGCTACTGATCCTCTTTCAGTAGTCACTGACCACTTATAGCTCTTGACTTAGGGCTGAGATCATGTGGAATTTCCCCAGCTCACACTGCCATGTCAAATGGCATGTCATTATTTTGGTCTTCAGGCAACCATATTGATGAGAGTTCCTGGGTGCTCTCTAAGGGACACAATCTATCAATAGGTGTTCTTAGCCTCTGGTTCTTACCATCTTTCCACCCTCCTCTTTTGTGATTTCCTCTGAGTGTTCAGTTTAGGGATCGCATTGCATATGCATCATCCCACAGTTACTTATTCTCTAAGTTTTGACCCATTGTGTATCTCTGTAACAATCTCCATCTATTGCAAAAAGAATTTGCTTTGGTGATTTGGGAGAGCTGCATGTAACTGCGGGTATACAGGTATGTATTTAGGAAACAGTTAGAAATTACACTGGTTTAGGAAACTGGAAGTAGTAGACTCTTTCCTCAGATCTGTGATCTGGCCAGTCATGGACAGAAACACAGCAATGACTGGACCCGTAAGATATAACCAACAACTGTCTACTTGGACTTAAGGCCTTCCCAACAGGAGTAAACTCATGCTTGGCACTGTAAACCTAGCTAACTACACATGAAAAATTTAAGCACTCAGTATTGGAGAAAATAAGTATGAAAAGTGTCTGGTTTGTAATAGAGTACTGAGGTGGGAGGGAGGGATCCCCTGTTGATGCTGAGGATGCTTTCAGTTAGTCCCTGCTAGCAGGTCTTGTACCAGCAGAAGACTCTGAAGGTCCCCGGGTTTCCCTTGTTGTTATTACTTAATTGAGAAGAGAAAAGAGCCTCCGGAGACTACAGAAAACTAGAGGAGAGTGCAGGAGTGGCTACCACTACTCTTAGAGTCAAACCTACCACCTTGACATTGAGGTCAGAGGTCACTGCTGGAACCTCACACAGGAATTACTACAAAATTTAGGAGTAACAGGGAGATTAACCCAGTAAAACCCCACTGGAAATGTCACTGTCTTTTTCTCTGTTGTCGTCCACACTGCATCCTCAGCAGAAGAACACTGGGTGCAGCCTCAGCCTGGGTTGTGAGGGCAGCATATAAACCATGTCTCACTCACAGAGAACTGGTACTGAAGAGAGGGAGCCCACAACACTGTGCCTGGCTAATGGGAAAGATCAGCACCCTCCAGACACCTGTGAGACCCTCCCCAAGGAGAAGAAAGATGAGCAAGAAGATTAAATGAGGTCTGGGGACCCAGAATCTCAGAAAGTATCCACAGCCACCCTGGCAAAATGTGATGCATTTCCTTCAGCACATTCTAGTGCTTAAGGTAGGCTCCAGAAAGATGGTCAATCATGTGACTGTCGGGAATCACTGTGGAAGGAGAAGTGAATGCCTACTCTGTGCATGCACGTGTGAGGTAAAAATCTCACCAGGTAGAGAAGAATACAAATGATCCTCCATTTTGATGGAGTCAGGTAAAAAAATAACTCTAAAATTTAGGATATACATTCAAAATGCATTCAATACACCCAATTTACCAAATACCATAGGCTAGCCACCGTCTACAGTTTAGTTACTTTTGCCGGCTCACATTCTGAGAGTCCCACTCCCATCCTGGTGGGTCAACAGGCAATTCATTACGAAAAGGAAGAGCCTATTTGACACTATCTTCTGACCTCTCAGGAATTTATGGTTCCCCCGCAGGGCTTTCTTTCTGAACATCCATCCCTCAGGAATGTCAGCCTCTCTCTGTGCTTAGTCAAGGGAAGGAAACATGAGCCATCTCTCTAAGCCAAAGGCGGTAGCACCAGAGTACACCAGGCTTGTGTATTAAATATGAGGCCAATTGGCAAGAACTGAAAATATAGACACCCATTGGGAGCCCTGTCAGTGCTGTGCGTCTCCCAGGGAAGGGCAGAATCTTTGCTGCCTGCTGCTGGGACAGTCGCTGGGGACAGACAGGCTGTATTTCTATGCCCAGCGCACTCCTTACCACCGTATCTTTCCCCTTCCTTCCTAGTCAGTGTGAATTTGTGAAAACGTCAGCCCTAAGATGAGATTCAAACTGCCATGATGTGCCATTTTCGAAGGCAGTGACTTACAGGAAAAGGTCGTTTTGAGCATAGTTCCCAGCTGAGCCCACAATTCTTTCCAGATGCCTACATGATTTGGAAGAGCTCGGAGGCCCTCATTAGCCTTTGATGGTGGGGAAAGCTCAGCGTACCCCCACACTGGGGCACTGATAGCCCAGGGGAATGTATATACACTGGTGTGGAGCAAGCTGGACCATGTGTGACCTGGGTCCAGCATTCTTTTCTCATTTATCTCTCAGCTCCCCTTAGGGGAAAGATGGAGCCGAATGGCCTTTGGGCTGTGCTTAAGCTGGGTTCTCAGGTAATTTACATTCTGTTGAACTGGATGTGGGAGCTTCAGGTTAAATCTTTCTGTGAAGTTGGCTTTATTCAGAGTCCCCCAAAGGTCGATGTACCACCCTCCTTCGCTTGCATCCTTATAGCCCAGTGTTCAGTGTTGTCACGGTTTCGTTGGTTGCTTCCTGAGGGGTCTAGAGCGAGTGCCCCCTCATGGAGTGTTTCCCCCCCACTCAACAGCACTTCCTGTGCTGATGGTACCAGTCCTTAGGTCTCGGGGTATCTTGTGTGCCTGGGCCTGGCACTCTGACGACCCTGGAACTCTGTTCCAGCCTGGGCTTCCTCAGAACAGAGTCTGCAGACTGGACAACATCTTGACAGGTTTCTGTGAGAGTCGATGGTTGCAGTGATTAAAGACATGCTGTTTGTGAGATATTCAGAACCAAGACTCTGGTCAAAGCCCCTCAAGGAGTTGGTGAAATCCACAACAATAACCTTGGAGCACCACTTATGCTCCTGACCCTGGATATCACACTCTCGGAAGAGGCTCAAGTCAAATGGACTTCTGCTCAGTCTACTTTTGGTTGCTAAAGCAGGTGTCCTGGCACCAAATAGGCAACTTATAGAAAATAGAGATTTAGTTTGGTTCATAACCTGTAAGCTGAGAAAACCAAGAAAATGGTGTTGGCATTTTCCAGGCTTCAGGACTTCAGGAGAGGGTTCTGTGCTGTTTTGACTCATACAGTGAAAAACACAATGGGGTGTGTGTGTGTGTGTGTGTGTGTGTGTGTGTGTGTGTGTGTGTTTAAGAGAGAGGGGGAGAGAAAGAGAGAGAAAAGAGTACTTATGGAAGAGAGAGAGAGGAGGATAAAGGAGGGAGAAAGAGAGAAAGGCGGGGGGAGCTCCTATGGAAGCCCGACACATTCCCATAAGAAAAGCACCTCTCAAGAAGGCTCTGCCTCAGTGCCTGGTGGCCCCCACTGCTGTCACATTGGCAGTCACATTTCTGCATGAGCGTCAGAGGGGAAAAACCATTGCAGACCTGGTCATGGCCTCTAGGGAGACTACACTTCATCAGACCCTTCACTCAAAACAGATACACCTCTAGTCCAGCAAGGTCTCTTCTTCAAGGCACATGGCCTGGACAAAGACATGCAGAGTTGATGATCCATTGGTCCTCTGTCAGTATTTCTTCCTGTCGGACTTCAACTGTTGCTTCAGAGGGCACCCAGTCATAGCTAGATGTTTAATGACCATTCACTACGAAGCTCTGTCTTGAAACAATTTGTGACCCTGGAAAATGGCCCGAAAACAACAAATAAATACATCTTCACAGTCCACTTACAGGGCGATACATTTTCCATTATCTAAGAGGCTTATAGCAGCCAACTCTGCCACCATAGGCATCAGTGCTGGGCCTCAGGAGAGACACAACACATCCTGGTCCAGGGCAGTTACAGCATGTCTTCTCACCCACCCCGTGACTCCTCGGGCCTGTCTGGGGAACAGTTATGCCCAGAGAGGAGAGGGGAGGGAAATAACCAGGGGAGACCTATCCTAGATGAGAAGGCAACCTCAATACCAGGAGCCAAGTACAGCCATTTGCATCAAGACTATCAGAAGCCCACAAGATGAAAACATAACAGCATGCAACATTGTGGATGAAATCCCAAACTGCAATACCTTGACACAAATTCATTTCCCGTTCTATTTAGTCCCAACTGTCTGCTTATGTTACTTATGCTACCAGCTGGTGGGCATTGTTTCCTCCTCAGACATACCACAGAAAGGATGGCCACTCGGAGTTTGTTTTCTGCATGATGCAGGCGTGGCTACAGAGTTAGGAGTATGAAGAGTGGTGAGGAGGAGAGGGAGGAGGGTTCCCTCAGTTCTCACTGGCATGTATTGCTTGCTGCAGCCACCTTGTTTCCAGGGTGGGTTGGGATGGGCTGTGCTCCAGTGTCACGCCACAGAAGCCTGGGCTGGTATTTGGCCAGGTTAGGATATCAGGCATTAGTATTAGCCTGCCTAGGTTTTATGACTCCCTGCTTCCTCATAGTTTGGGGGGGGGGTCCAGGCCAATCAATGATATGGCTGGAGGCCTGAGGGGATTCTGCTGAGAGTTCATGGAACACCAACGTTGTGACCTTGAATGGGAGAAATGACTTCTCAAAGAAGTAATGGCCTCAGTCAGCCTTATTTAGACTCAAGCAGTGGTGCACAGTGTCCCTGGGATAATGAGTGGTACTTTGATCAGCTCTGTTGCTGGGTAAGGAGAGGATAGTAGTGTTTGGCTGGCCACCAGGAGAGAGCAGCAGGAGGAGGTGGCTGCTGTGCTTCAAGGTCAGTGGGTAAGAGCACTACAGAGCCATACAGTGTGTGCTAGGCACAGCTGTGGTGCTGTGGAGGGCTTAGACCAGAGGAAGCAAGGGGCATGCCTCCAGGTCCCAAGCTGGAGAAGCTGACAATGTTCTAGCAGCATGTGAAGGTCTTAGGAAATCCAGGGCCGTGTTTATCCATAACAAGCCAACCTTACACTGTTCCATCAACTGGACACAGAGAACCCACAGAGAGAGGACTGCTGAACTTGCCTAAAGGTGAGATGGTCTTTCAGGGTTCCTGGTTCATGAAAGAGTCTGCGAGACATTCTGCAGGATACAGAAGAAAGTGACTGAACTGTCTTTGAAATTTCCTGCTTCATTGAAATGTCTGCTGGAAACTATGGGCCTGTAGGCTAAAGATGGATGCCCAACGGTACAGAAGAACTTTGGGTGACTGTACAGGTAGCGAGATGTCTCTGTCATTTCTAGAGTTTTGGAAGTTGCTTACTTCTTGTTTACTTAGGTAATATTATATCCTTCTGGAGTCTTTAATGGAGTTGAAGAATGGATAGATAGTTATAGTTTTCCTTAGTTATGATAAAATATAAATTAGATATAACTATTGTAACTGTAGTTCTTGCTTGATAACTGTTTTGTTATATGTAATTTTACTACATTAAAGTGAAAGCCTTTCTTTTTTGTTTAAACAGAAAAAGGGGAAATGATGTAGGAGGATCATCTGTTTATGTGTTACTTTCATTGGTTAATAAAGAAACCGCCTTGGCTTTTTGATAGGGCAGAATTTAGATAGGCGGAGTAGACCAAACAGAATGCTGGGAGAAAGAAAGCAGAGTCAGGCGGATGCCATGCTTCTTCTACCCAAGACAGACGGTGGTTAGAATCTTCCCAGTAAGTCACCACTTCATGGTGGTACACAGATTACTAGAAATGGGTTAATCAAGATGTGAGAATTAGCCAATAAGAGGCTAGAACTAATGGACCAGGCAATGTTTAAATGAATACAGTTTCAGTATAATTATTCTGGGGCTAAGCTAGCCATGCGGAAGCTGGGTGGGACAAAAAGCAGGCCTGCTTGCCTCATCACTACAACCCTGGTGTCAAGCTCCTGGACCTGGGCCACCTTTCACTCCCTGGGTCTTCTGAGTACACACACTATTGGCTTCTTGCTCTTGGCCTAAGACTGAGCCCCACCACAGGGCTAAGCACCATCTTAAGTGAACACAGAGTCCAGCACTCAGCTACCCTGCTTTCTCCTTAGACACAGTCTTGCCCTACAACCTCTTTTTCTGTGAGATATTCCCCCCTCTTTTTTTAAACAAAGGAAAATATCCATAGTCCACTTTTTGGGAATGTGGGTGTAGTTTTCCAGACTACTTTCTACTGATTGGGGATGCTGATAATCTTATGGGGACCTAAAGAAAATTTAGTTATAATCAAGTCCTGACTGGAGTATCCTGTGAGTCTTGATCATCTCAGGCAGCAGTCTTGAATCTGTTCTAAATGTAGAACTTAGACATCTGGGCCATCTGTTCCTACCGGAGATTTCTCAGGTGATCTTCCTTGATCAAACTGTTTTTTTCTTATCTCAGAATGAATCCACAGTCTCTCATTTTCTGTGGAAACAAAAGCAAAATCTCTTCTCCAAAGTAACATATCTTTTGACTTCAATTTTGAAGCCAAGCTATTTTCAAAATACCTATCTTGGATTAATTCAGGAGCATTTATAAGTAAATATCTTTTAGCAGCTGTTGCTCTTCCTCAGCATTCAAACAATTCAAAGAGAGCATAACAGCATACAGTATCAAGATTCTCTGTGTATTTTCCATCTTTATTGCTGCTACCAAGAAGCCATGTTTTACTCTATTCTTTTTTGTCTAGAATTACTTCCCAAGCTCTCTCAGGCTTTATGTGGATTCAGTTGTCCATGTGGACACCATTTGTAACATGAGGGGCTGGCTTGTTGGAGTACTGGCTAGAACAGAAACCTCAACAAACCAGCCCTTCATGTTACACAGGGTTGACAGTCTGTTCTTTTATTCTCACTGATTATAATCCCAGAACTCATAGTCGTAAGATCCAAACACATTATATTAAATTTAGGTTCCCCCTTTATATACCCCAAAGAAAAACATATGGTTACTTTGTTTACAGAGAAAGCCTTAAAATATTGTTCAAGAAAACATCTTTGGTAAGTAAGATTTGGGATACTTCTGACAGAAACAAGGAAGGTTCCTCACAGGGCATGTGCATGGGTATGTGTGTGCATGTGTGTGAAGATGGGCTGCTGAACCTTCATTCTATAGTGACAGTGCACACTGCCAGCACCGAATTCTGGGCCCTGATGCTGTATAAATTGCACCTGAAAATGACAGGCACCTAAGAAAACAGAGTCTGGCTTCTGGTGGCTCCACCAAAGTCAGGGTGTTAGTGGTGCCCTTGCCTTGAATCCTTCCTTGACAAAACACTCTAAATATGGCTTTTAAGGGGCAATCAAGCCACATCCCAGAATGAAAGTGCTGTTGACAGGATGTTGAATGTTCAGGTCTGGGAGGCTGCACAGGAGAAATTGACTTTTGATCTTCCTGGAGCCCATATCTCTATCCTCAGATACAGGATAACCTCACTGAGTCAGCATTAAGTTAAAAGACAAGTAAGGCAGACACAAATCTTGGTTCCAGATCAATCACAGCACATTTTCTGCAGCAAGGAAGCAGGCATGGGAGGGAGGTGTTGGTGGAGGCCACTTGTTCATTCCCGAAATAATCACTCAGAAATCGGTATTAATTGCAATATTGTTTGGCCAATGGCTAAGAGTATATTTTTTTGCTAACTCATATCTTAAATTAATCAATTTCCATTAATTCGTGCATCACCATAAAGTCGTGGCCTACCCGCAAAGTTTCAGCATGCTCCAGCAGAAGTGTTTGTCTCCAGCTGGGGCTACATGGCTTCTCACTGACTCCCCCTACTTTTTCTATATATCTTTTCAAGCTTGGCTATATTTTGTTAAGTCATTGACCAAAAGCAGCTTCTTTATTAACCAATGGTATACAAAAGGAAATCCCATATTACCTCCCTTTTCTGTCTAAATAAAAATGAAAGTTTTAACTTTAACAAAATTGCATATAACAAAACAGATATCAAGCAGGAATTATGGTTATAATATTTGTATTTACTTTATATTTTATTATAATTAAGGAAAACTATAACTATAACTTTCTATTCTTCAACTCCATCAAAGACTCCAGAAGGATATAATATTACCTAAGTTAACAGAAAGTGCATTGTAAACAACTTCCAAAACTCTAGAATTGACAGAGACATCGCTGCCTGGACAGTCATCCAAAGTTCTTTTGTAACATTGGGGTTTATAGTCTCCAGCAGGCTTTTCCAAGAAGCAGAAAATCTGAAGATTTGTTCTGCCTTGTAATGGCAAAGTCCATCAGTTGCTTTCTTCTGTGTCCTGTAGAATACCTGACAGACTCTTTCATGAAGAAGGAACCCCGAAGGACGGTCTTACCCTTTGGCAAGTTCAGCAGTTATTTTTCTGTGGGTCCTGCATGATCAGTTCATACAACATGCCATTAAGCAGTCTAGGCAAGAACAGTTTCTTGCTCAAATGGCTAGCAGACTCCTTAAGGAGTTCATCAATACCCTTATTCCTCTTAAAGTATGTTGGTGCTGCCAGGAGCAGATGTGTCTTACTGTCATTTAAAGTCTTAGGATCATAAACATTTTAAATGCAGTCTGTATGTCTTTGAAAGATTTGAAGCAGACTATCTATCTGAAATAAATCTCTGTACATCTAGAAACCCTAATTAACATGACTATAAGGTTAACTATTATAAATGACTATCTATTAATCTTTATTTCTTAATTATACATTACATTTTTAAATGAGCTGCACAAACACAATACCTTAAACAAGAGAAGAAATACATATAACAAAACTGACCTTAAATTTGTATCAATAGACCAAGATCAATACAAATGTAAAGTATTCATCTCTACAGCATATCCTCCTTTAAATGTAAACAAACATTTATAAGCAATCGTTTAGGGAATTTGGGCATTGTTGTCTAGACTACTTCCTGCTGATTAGGGGCACTGTTAATCAGGTCTGTCATGGGGTACCTTGTGTGGTAGGTCCATCTCAGGCAACAATCCTGAAGCCATCATGGATATTGGACCATCTGGGCCATTGTTTCAGAGGGTCTTATTTGATCAAACCATATTAGTCTGAAAGGAATCCGCAGGGTCTCACCCTCTGTGGAAACAAACGTAGAACCTCTTTTCCAAAGTAACATATCCTACAACTCAAATTTTGAAGTCAAGATACATTTAAAATATATGTGTTGGTTTAGCTTAGCAGCCCGTATAATGAAATATTTCTTTGTACTTAGCTCATTCACATTCAAAAACTTCACAGAAAACACAATAATATATATCTAGACTCTCTGTTTATATTACATCTTTATGTGGCTTATTTTTCTTTACTCCTTTAATCTATGACTGTACTGTCTCTTAAAAGACTTTACTTTTTTTAAAAAAACCATTTACTTCCTTTTATAACTGTCTATATTCCTTTTCTTCTTTCTCCCAGGCCCCCCAAGCCTATGTACATTTTTTTTTAAAAAAAGTACACTGTGACCCATTTAGAGGTTTATTTTTGTCAGAATCTGTCTTTATTACATAGCTGTAATTATTTTCTGACCAGGAACACTTTTAAAATGGTAATCAGCTTGGTTGCAGTGATTCTGTATGCTGGCTCTGCCTTTCAATATGGTGGAGGTACCTTTATCACCAGCTCTGGGACTGCCCAGTAGGAGCTGCATTTATCACTTTAACTCTGAAAAGGAATGTGCAGCACATAAACTCTTTTAAATTGAGTAATAATTAAACCTTCCCTGCAACGCAGTGTGTGGTCTAGAAATATCTCTGTGTATAACAGCGGGAATCCACTATGCTCTCCTGCCTGGGCACTTGTAGCAGACCTGATCCAGCTGCTTGCCCAGGCAAGGGGCACTGAGGCAAGGGCATGGTCTCAGCTACTTTCCTCCCAACCCCAAGTGGTCACATGAGCATCCGGATCATAAGTGGGTGGTGGGCATCAGCCCCAAACCTTCCAGACCACATTGGTATGCCATTCTGTAGGCAGGGACTACTTGTTTGTTTCTGACTGCCCAGACCAGTAGAGTTTTGGTACATTTGTCTCTGTCATCAGCTACACATTTTGGAAGTTGTTCGACTGCACTTCCTGACTACTCAAATAATATTATCTTCTTTCTCAGAACTTCAATGGGATTGAAGATTAGATAGTCATGGTTATTTTCCTCTATGATTTAGCCGCATTTAGCCCATTTCTAATACAAGAATTAGATTCCTTAAAGGGATAGAATAATTATTAAAACATTTATCACAGTTTTTTGCTTGATATTGTTTATGCTGGTTGTTATTCTAATTTTTATACCTGATATTTGTTCTTATTGTATATAATTTAGTATTAGGCTTAGAACGCTCTTATTTAAACAAAACAGGAGGTGCTGTAGTAATTCCTATAGCCAGAACCTTTAAGTTACCCGCCCACGTGGGCATGGTCTTTTATACTTAATATGCCCATGTAAAGCCCGCATTCGCCCTCTCTTCTGGCTGCAGGATTTGGTTGCTGTTCTCCGTTTGAGCAGAGGACTGTCATCTGTGAGTCTACCTCTAAATAAATAACCCTTTATTATACACAATTGTGAAGATTGAGAACCACTGGGCCATGTAAAGGCCAAGATCATCTCTTTTTAGTATTCATGTGTGTGTGTGTATGTGTGTGTGCGTGCGTGTGTGTGTGTGCGTGTATTATTAGGGTGTATAATGTAGTATTTGTTTTATAAAGACTGAAAAGCTCTCAACTTTATAGTCCCCCCCCCATTCCTCTCCTTTCAAAAGACAAGTGTCATCAGGTAGGTCCTTGTTCAATGACTTATTCCTCCCTAGATCAGCCCTTACCTGTCCCTTTACCCTCTTGGTGACAAGGTTGTCCTTCTTTCCTAAGCCACACTACCTGAGTTTTTACCCTTTTTTCTGCCTGCTCAACAGTTTGTGAGCACCAGAGGCACCTTGAAGGTCCTTGTGCTAAAGGCGCAGGGCTTCCTCTCCTCACCGGAACTGAGCTCTGTTTAGTTTCTACCCATGTCCCGTGTGATGCTGATGCTGATGCTGCATGTCTCTGATGACACTGAGAGTTTCTGCTTTAACCTGTGTTGTCGTGGCAGTGCTCATAGTCTCTGCCCTCTGTCTTCAATGTCTCAATTTCCATTGAACGCTTCACTTCTAGTATTTGAAAGTGTTTTTCTCATTCTAATGTTAAAGTTAAACCCAAAGTAAACCAATGTCTGACTAAATTCAACCACCTCTTTCCCCCATCTTTCACTGTGAGAGCCGAGGTTGGCACAGGACAACCCACTGGCTCAGTGTGTTGGTCCTCTGAAGGTTCAGTACACAACCTCTCTGTCACATGGCTGTGCTATAGCATGATAAACAAAAACTCAGAGTCAAATATTGGGGTTCAATTTGAAGGTCACAAAAGCAAAACAGCCAGCCATTGGCTCTTTCCTCTACCTCAGTTCGAAATGGCGATCCTGTCTCCGGGAATCTCAGAATGAGACTGAGCTGAGAGCTGTCTCCTCCCATCTTATATTCCTTTCTAGTGCTGGGATTAAAGGTGTGCACCACTACTGCCTGGTTTCTGTGGCAAACTAGCATGATTACTGGGACTAAAGGTGTGTGTCACCACTGCCTGGTCTGTACAGTTGACCAGGGGAGTTGTTTTACTTCAGGCAAGCTTTATTTATTAAAATACAAAGGAAATATTACTACACGGTTCAACTCCTTCTCCTCTGTTTCTTCTAGGACCTTTTATAGAATTTTCTACCCACTTCCTCTCTTTTTGTCTTCATGACGCTACTACAAATTGTAGAAACTCAGGAACTGGCAGCACCCTTCAGCTGTCCCAGAACGGTTCCTGTTGGCCTGTCTCCACCCCTTTTCAGAATGAAGATGGCATATTTGCTGTCCCACAGAGGTGCTTCCAGCTCACAGCAACAGTCCTGACCAAGAGCTACATCTTCCTGCTTCCAAGGTACCTCGATATTCTGGTGGAAAATGAAATTTAGAAACTATGACACCCACTGCTATGGGAATTTAACTGTTCCAGGTCTTTTCAATGGACATCACCAAGAAGTAACTTCTTAAGTAGGGCATGTTTTACCTGATGTTTTCAAATCAAATTTAAAGCAATAGCTCTTACTTAAGCATATTGATTTCATATTTCAAATCTTAAGTGAACTTGACATAATTATTTTATACATCTCTCAATAGTCGCACAACTGCCTCAGAATCAAAACAGCACTGTCAACTATAATGTGGCTTCTCAAGGCAGTTTTAGAACTGTATTTCTCCCGTGGCTGAGAGAGAGGGAGGAAGCAAGCCCCGTGCTTCGTGTCTCTTCATATGAGAGAACTAATCCCATCATGGTGGTTATTTGGTGCAAGTTGTTGAAACAGGCTTTTTAAATGTTCTTCAAGTTGTTATGAGTTCTGTTCCCAGATCTGCCAGCAACTAGGCATTTGACCCGGAACCCCGAACACTTAATTCCTCCATGCTTATTCCTAAATAACTTCAGATGTAGGATGAGGTCATTGATGATGTTTCTGGGTCCTAAATTCTCTGCTATTTTTGAGAATTTGTTTTATCATTTATTTTATATATGTCAAAGGACTCCAACCCTTCCAATCAAGGAAACATATTTCAGTGAAAGGAAGCAAGCCTACCTTCCCATCTGCATTCTGGAATATTTTTTTTTCTCTTGAATCAGGACAGTAAAATCATCTGGCTGGAGCACATCAGGCAAGGGCATGAGGCTGCTGGGTGTGCGTCTCCCTACTGGGTATGCTTCTTCTGCTGGGCATGCGTCTCCCTGCTGGGTGTGCTTCTCCCTGCTGGGCGTGCTTCTCCGTCACTTGGGACTTGACTGTCCTCACCAATGACACTTTCGTTCCACGCCCAGTACTCACAGCTGGCAGCAGCATGTCAGCCATGGTCAGAACACATGTGCCGGCATCTGCAGAATGTGGATTCCTTTGCAGTTCACTGGATCTGACATCCTGGCTCTCGCTCTAAAGGGAAAAACCCAAGTTTGCCAAACTCAAGCTCTACAGTTTGAGTCTGCAATGCTTCAGGGAACAGGAGAAGGTTGTGTGAGCCAGACCAGCACACTTTGGCCTCTGCCTCAGGGGAAAAACAGGGCCCACTGCCACAAGGCCTGGCTGCACCCCAAGGATCATGAGCTGCCCTCTCTCCAGCTTTGTACCTGGAAAGGCTCACAGATCTGTGACCTAAGGGTTTCCAAGAAGATACTGATAAATCACTCCCATCGTGTTGATAAACATTTACTGTTGACTGCACATAAGGCTTTGTTTTGGCACTAGGAAACCAATAGTGGACAGATAGATTTGGAAACTTTTAAACAGTGGCTCTCAAATTTCCCAGAAACCACCTGGAGAGTTTTAAATAGTCTATACCCAAGTTACCCAGGAGATCACTTACCTTAGAAAGCTCGGTGGACGGCCAGGACATCAGCACTTTCAGAGCTCACTCTGGGATTTCTAGAGAGAGAACAAAGTGAGGGACAGGGGAAGGAACGTCATGCCATGGCTGGAATGCACAAGGCTGTTGGCACGCAGTGGGAACAAGGCTGTCCATGGTGGGAAAAAGGAGGGATAAGCTGAAGTCCAGTCCATAAGGAGGAGTCTCAGCTACCAAATTGCATGGCCAGAGAGATAGGTGAAGCAAAGGAAGGAGATTTAGCAGAGGAAATGATGATTGGAAGCAAGGCAGATGGAGGACAATGTCACCGACAGATAGTCAAGGGGACAGGGCCCTCAACTAACCGAGAGAAAAATGGGTGGAAGGTAAATAAAGAGTTCCACTGTGTTTGCAAAAGGGACGTCCACCAGGAAACTGCCTACATTTACTAAGGAGGAGCAGACAGGGGAAGAGGAAACAGAAGAAGTGGAAATAGGCCGTGGTGGAGGAGCCAGAGCCCCTGATGCTTGTCTTTCTTCTTTTGACTTTTGGTGGCCCTGTGTTCCAGAAAGAACACTGAATAACAGTCAAATGAGGTGATTGTTGCAGATTCTTTATCCTTGCCAATGAATTATTTTTAAATTGAATGTTTTGTTCTTTAATGTACTTTAGATTCATATGTAAATATCAGAAAATGCTGTATACTCTTTACCCAGTGTCCCCCAGTGGACAAAACCTTAGTGCAATATCAAAATTATATACTGACGCTAACGAAAAGCATCAATATTCTGAGTTCTCAGATGTTTCATGTGTGTGTGTTTCCATGCTATTTTATCACTTGTGTAAATTGGTTCTTATATTTACTCGAATATAATATTTAATCCGTTTCTCAGATTACATTATACCTATTCTTATAGTCTGTTATAACCTAACCTACTCCCTTCTGTCACAAGCCCCAACTGCAAATATGCTAAACTATTTTACAATCATGTGGTTTTATTCATCACGCATAAATGCTATGGAAATCAGTCATGGTGGAGCCTTTAAGACCCAGAAGTCAGAGGGAGGTTAGAAAGTTAGGGCATAGACTGGACTACATGGTGAGATCCTATCTTAAAAGTCCAAAGGCTGGAGAGGCAGCTCAGTGGTAGGCAGTTAAGTATTGTAAAGGAGAATATCCAATATAAATAAGATCATACCACAGAGCGTAACCTTTTGTGACTTTTTAAAATGTAGCACAATTCTCTCTACCGAATGGTTTCCCACTCCGCCCTCACCTTCTCCTTGCAAAGCAACTGTCAGTGTTTATTTCCGGTTTATTTGTGTGTCAACTTGACGGGGTTTCAGGTGCCCAGATTCTCAGTCACAGAAACGCTCTTGCGGATTAAATGAAATTAACATTTAAACACGCAGACTCGGTGCCTTTCAGAATATGTGAGAACCTCATCCAGCCAGTTGCGGACTTGGCAAGAACAAAACTGCTCACTGTCTCCCAAGTAAGAGACACTTTCCATTGGATGGTCTCCAGGTCACGGCCTCAGGCTGTTCCTGCCTTCAGGTTTGAATCAAACCATTGTCTCTTCGTGAATTTTGACTTCAGATTGGCCCACATCACCAGCTTTTATGGCCTTCAGACATGGAAGTCCTTACCTCTCTCTGTCTTTCTCCTTATCTCTCTTTCCCTTCCTCTCCTTTGTTCTGTTCTACTGGCTCCATTCCTTTGAAGAACCCTGACAGCTTGTTTAATGATTTGTCCACTGAAGAGCAACTGGGCTGTTTTCTGTGTTTAGCAATTATGAGCAAAGCAAATCCCCAATCTTAGAGATTTCAGTGGTGAACATGTAAATAGCCTAAACGAAGGGAAGGGTTCCTGAGCACTGACCACCAGCGCCATCTTTCTTTGGAGGTAGCTTTTATCCTATATGGCTCAGCCTTTTTTCTCTCTCAAAAGAAGAATTTGAGATCTGCTAATGATTCACTTAGTCTTAAGTCCATTCCAGCTTACACGAGAGCTGCTAGCTTTGCCTTGCCTTTGTTGATATTCATTTACTCTTTTTTATTATTCTGTAAAAATTATTGAGTATTTCTACATCCCTGGTGCTGTCTTCAGCAAGTACTCAGTCTGGCAAAAATATTAGGTAGTTGGACCTTGTATGTTAGCAAGGACACTGATTACAGATGAATTAAGTATGTAGGGATCAGTTCGTAAAAAAAAAATTGCTATGAAAAAAAAATCCCAGAAGTCAGAGAAATCATCCAGGGAGCATTTTTGAGCAGGATTGCTATTGAGGAGAGTGCTCAGTGAAGCCCTACTTGAGAAGTAATATTCAAACAAAGGCCTGAGGGAGAAAGATGGAGTCAGAACAGTGCATAGAAAGATCATGGTTCTGGTGTTCAAAGACTCAATCCTACGTGGCATGCATGACTATGAGCAAATAGGATCCAGGGATCTAGCCAGAGCCTAAGCCCCTGGTCTGCTTCAGAAAGCAAAAGCCCCGGTTGTCCTCCATCAGTGACCATGCAGGGACACCATGGTGTTTGATGGTTTCTGATCCATTCCCAGAGGTGATGCTTAGGCAGCATGTTTTAAATCTCTCTGATCTAAGGGGATGTCAGGGAAAGCAGTTAGTGTTTCTTGAGTCTTTGGGGACAGCCCAGGATGATTTAAAAGCGTGGAATATTAAACTTGAAACTTGTTTATGAAGTGATAGGGATGTAAAAGCCACCTTTACCCCCTATTGTTGCAGCCTCTTCAGTCTACCTGCCAATGGCATGAACAGTAAGCATTTCTCGTGTGCAGCTCACACCGGATGGGGATTAGTGTGATGTCAGGATGCCAGCAGGAAGGAATGGCTCACTCCAGGTGCTCTCCTGGGGGCAGAAACAAGTGCCTGACACACGTCTCTGGAAGAAAGAAACATTTTAAAGTAACTGTGGCTTGAGACAGGTGCACATCTGCAGAAGTCTATCGCTACACTATTCCTAGTGACAAAGACAGGAAACCCATCTAGATATCCATGAGCAGACAGGTAGATAAAAGACTATGTGGTCCGGAACCAATGCAGACTTTTATTTGGTTGTAGGAACAGAGGAAAGTAGATGAAAGTTGAGATCATCGTGATAAGTAAGATAAAACAGACTAGTGAAGAAAAATATCATGTTGCTCATATGCAGATTGTGTGTTAGTGTAAGATGTGAAGTCGAATGTGTGTGTGTAAGACATGAATATAGTGCAGAATGAGTGTGTGTGTGTGTAAGATGTAAATATAGTGCAGAGTGTGTGTGAGTGTGTGTGTAAGACGTGAAGCAGAATGTGTGTGAGTGTGTGTTTATGTGTGTGTGTGTATAAGATGTGAATGTAGCAAAGGACTCTGAGATGGGAGGAACTGATCTAAATAAAAGATGGAGGGGAATAAGAGAGGTGAGAGGGGACACTGAAACACATGACACTAAACAAAAGGGGATGTGGATGACAGTTCTGTGGCTTGGGCAGCCTGTCGGCCACTGGCGGTGGGATCAAAATTTATCCCTAGTACATGAGCTGGCTTTCTGGAGCCCATTCCCTTTGGAGGGATACCTTGCTCAGCCTAGACACAGGGAAAGGGCCTTGGTCCTGCCTTAATGTGATTTGACAGATTTTGTTGATTCCCCATAGGGGAGGTCTTACCCTCTTTGAGGGGTGGATGGAGGTGGGTTGGGAAAATGGTAGGGGGAGTGGAAGGAGGAGGAGAAGGGGAGCTAGTATTGGTATGTAAAGTAAAAAAAGATTGTTTTAAAGAAAAGAGAAAAAGGGGATAGTACTTGGGAGAAAAAAGGAGATGACAAGGAGAGGCAGAGGTGGGAGGAGAATGGCAAATGAAAACAAGGATATCTTTTTCCGTCACTGTACCGCCACAGAGCCTAGTGGCTCATGGGTTGCCACCTCATCTAGTGTTGCTGGTATTGTAAGAACAAGGCGTACCTAAGGTGTCACTTCTGCAGAAGCATCTCTGATGCCAAGATCTGCAGTTTTGACCTTGGAAGAATGATGTGGGATTCCCCTCTGTATGCTGTGAATACCATCAGTTAGTAAAGAAACTGTCTTGAGCCTGCTCGGGGAATATAGATAGGCAGGGAAAACTAAACTAAATACTGGGAGGAAGAAGGGCAGAGTCAGGAGAAGCCATGTAGCCCCTCCAGAGAGAGACGGATGGAACTTTATCCGGTAAGCCACAGCTACATGGCAATACACAGATTAATAGAAATGGGTTAAATTAAGATGTAAGAGTTAGCCAATAAGAAGCTAAAGCTAATGGAACAAGCAGTGATTTGGATGACATAGTTTCTGTGTGGTTATTTTGGTTCTGGGCAGCCAGGATGAACAAGTGACCTCCTTATTACAGAAGAATGAAAGTGGATGAATGGATGAATTACCACTTGGTGACTGCATTGTGCCAGATGAGTGTGAGCCACACCCTAATTTCTGGAATCCTTCCTCAGATAACCTGTAGCCAAGTCTTCATCTTCTGGACCTGTGTTCACAGTGATTCAGATAGGACAGAGGCCATGTCTTCATCATGACGTGTCCTCCCAAGAAATGAATGCTGAAAAACTACTCAGAAAGCTAAGCCCTAATATCATTATCAAGAGAGGGATTTAAGTGCCTATCTGTTATGTTTTGTAAGAAAAAGCTAGAGATTTATTATAGTCTCTAGATCCAAATTACAACTTTCAGGTATCTATTAGAGATACAAAGGATTATGATAAAAAGGTGACTAGACTCCTATAACACATGAAACTTACAGTTTACTTCAGCCTGTCTGATGTGTCCAGTGAGCAAAAGGTTAAGAGTAAGAAATGTAACAGAACATAAAAAAAACAAAAACAAAAAACAAGAACTGCTCAAATAATTTAATGAAAATCAATACCCATTTTTTTCATTCTAAAAAATTCCTCAAAGGACAAAAGTAGAAACTTTTGGCTATGAACTCTGGTAGAGTTATGCTTTTATAAGCAGATCATCATGCAACTCTTAAAATAAAAACCAGGAAAAAGAGCAGCAGAGCCCTCTCTGACCACAACGATTTGAAGTTGCTTTGAAGCCAATAAAATAATAAGAGAATTATCAACAAAAAGAAATTTTTTTGAAAAGAGCATTCAAATTTTTATCTCAATACCATGGAACAAAACTCAAGATTATCATAAATCTGATAATAAATAGTTTAACGAAGTGGCACAAATTGATTAAAACAAACCCTTTCCACATACAAGCACTAATTAAGAGATACAGTGCTATGGAGATAGTTTATGGAGATATCTGATATTTGTCATATAAGAAAGGCCTACATTGCTAGTAGTTAGTCTGATTAAAAAATGTGCAGGACTAAACAATGAAAATTGAAAGTGTGTTTCTCCAGAGATCTAGGCGGGAGGTTAAGAGAAAAGGTCAGTTACCAAGTGTCTATTCACCTTGCAGCAAAGGCATGGTTTTCCAGGCTATTTCCTTACTTTTCACATGATTCTCGTGAAAGCATTGGTATAAAACTATTGGGAAATGACACTTATAAAACATACATATCTGTAGCACAGGGAGTGGCAGAAGAGAAGGAGTGAATCAGGGGGCTCACGGGGAAGGCTGCGCTGGGACAGAGTCCAGAGTTCCGGGAGTGTCCTCTTAGGTGACCTCAGCGGGATGAGGGTTTGGTGCCCCCCCCCCCCCCATTGAGAAGACAGCCACAGACCAAATAAGAACAGACGATGACGGAGTATCAACCGGGTGGTGAGAAGATAATGTGAGAAAAAGGTTAGTTCTTTAGATGGAAGAGAAGGAACTGAGACCAGATCCAAGGATTAGGATCCGTGTATTACAGGAGTCTGGGTATCTTAGGTCAGTTTCCTTCTTTGCCCCGTATCTTTCAAAATTTACTTACAGTGTGTGAGTATATCCTGTAAACTTCCAGACAGCACAGATGTAGCCTTTTCAACTGATAAACACAAACGATCAAAATACAGCCCAGCTACAAACTCCTCAGTGTCCAGCTGCCTGGGAGATGCAGCGGTGTAAGAGTTGGCAAAGGAGTGGGGATAGCCAACCTGTATCCGACCGGAATTAGGACCCGCTCTGTGAATGGAACCTATCTCAGACGCCGCTCTGGTGGCCAAGAACCTGAGACTGGCTAGGCCGTGGACTCAGAAGAAAGCGAAATGCTACCGCTCTAATAAAGGGAATGTAGCAACAAAATAATTCCGCAGGACATTTTGCTATATTCATAGCTCGGTGTCTTCCTTGGCCATCATCAGAGAAGCCTCCTCCTGCAGGAGATGGGAACAGATACAGAGGCCCACAACTGGACAACGTGCAGAGAATAAGAGGTCTTGGAACCCTCAGTTCTAAACGGGACGTCTCCATCAAAACCCTCCCCCCTCAGAGCTCAGGGAACCCTACAGAAGAGGCAGAAAGATGGTGGGAGGAAATGGGGATGGAAGACACCATGGAAACAAGGCCTTCTAGACACAACAGGACCGATGCCCATATGAGCTCCCAGAGACCATCACAGCATGCACAAGTCCTGCGCATGTCTAGCCTAGATGGAGTCTCATTCTAGACAGAGTGAGTAGACACAAGCTCCCATCCCTTACCCAGAATAAGTAAATGATAATCATTTGCAAAGGAAAGATTAATTTGCTCCAGTGGAGTCAAACTGGACGTACAAACCCCACTTAAGGCCCCATGCCCAGCATTAGATGGCCAACCCAAAACTAACTCAGCGGTGTTTTGGAAGGATTTTTGTCTCGTAATGCTTTGTTTGGGCATTTTTTTTCCTTGCAAGTCTTTTTTTCTTATATATTGTGATTTCTGATTTTGTTTTTTTATGGGTTTTTGTCTGTATGAATGTGTGTACCTCTATGTGTATTTGAGTTTCTTGTGCTTTTTATTTGATTCTTTTTAATGTTTGTTTTGTCCTATTCTGATTTTTTTAAATTATTACTATTAATATTATTATATGCCTGCTTGTTTTCTAGTGCGAGAGAGAGAGAGAGAAAGAAAGTGTGTGGGGATGATCTGGGGAGGGTGAAACGTTAATAAGAATATATTGTATGAAATAAATCTATTTTCAATAAAAATATGAGTTTCTATGCTCTTCATTGTTGAAGTTTTTTTCTTGCTAAGAAACGCTGACATGTTCCTCTCTCACACTCATCTTTGCTCTGTGTGTTGGGTCTTTCATGAACACATTTAGCACTGTTAGAACCACGTCTTGTTTAACTGCTCCCTTCAACAGACAGATCAGTTGTTTGCAGTGGTTGGTTTTCCAATGCTGTAAAGAATATTCTCGAACCTTTCTCTGAATGCAGATGTATAATTGTTTTTCTGGAAAGCCGACAGGAGATTACACTGTCCCGGGCAAGGAGAAGGTGGCACCACAGGCAAACTGAAGAAGAGTGAGAGTAAATGTTGGCTGGAACCGGATTGGAGCTGAATTCTGTGGGACAGTAAAGGGGCAGTCACAGCCGGCAGAAGGGCTCTGGAGACCATATGCGAGCTGTCACTCGGCACAGAAGTGTCTGGATCCAGGAGTGTGGTGGTTTTAAGCCCCAGTCAGAACTAGCCCTTAGTCCTGAACCCAGCTTTTCAGAGTCAAAGAACTCCGTTCAAACACCAGGACCTTCACATTTCTGTACTCGGGCACACAGTGCTCCGGCATTGGGAAATGTTTTGAGACAATGGTGTCTGCTAATCCGTGTGAGCATTTCTCGGGTGCTGCCGCTCAGGATGTCTCTCAAGAGACCCCTCTGCTTGTAGTTAGAGATAAACAGATGACAAATCGCCAAAAATGCTGAAAGAGGAGAAAAAGAAAACATACTTTCTCCTAAAACCACACTGAGTGCCACGGCAAAGTTTAGGCTTGAAATCCAAGGAGTAGATCCAGTGTGGCAATGCCTAGCATCTAAACAACGAGGGGAACAGCGGCCGGACGGAGAATTGCTGTGGGCAACGCGGCTACACGGCTTCTGTGGTTAACTGCCTGCCAGGGATGGGAAAACAGATTCTCAGACCTCAGCTGAGGAAAGCCACAGGCAGCGAATCTCCACTCTGGGTCTCTTTGCAGACAGAGAGCCTGCCTGACTTCAGGAAAACAAGCCTGACCTCGTTTTCCGCGTTTAGGGTGTGAGGCGCTTGCAGATAATAACACTGAGGGACAGTGGCGGCACAAGGTGCCCACGGTTTTACAGGCCTGTCTCTCTAATACAGCCATCAAGACCCAGAAGCTGTCTGTGTCCTCAGATTGCTCCTTTCTTGTCTCAAATGAGGCCCAAGATCTGAAGTTTTGTCAACAGAAATGAGTTCTAATTCTCAGATACTGAAAGGGACAGAAAATGGCAAGAAGGAAACCCAGTCTAAAGTGCCAACTCAGAAAACTCCACGCTGGCCTGTACGCTTAGGTCACAGCAATGCCAAATGTGTTGCGTGCATTTTCAGAGAACGAAGTGGAGAAAACAGTCCAATCTCAGGACACTGTCCTAGTCCACAGCCTGCAGCAGGAGTCTTGTGGGCACTGGCTTTTGTGCATCCCAAGCATGTGGGTGCCGCCTGCTAAGGACAAGAAGGGGACCTCTCAGGGGGCATCTCAGATGTGCCAATGTGCGATGCCACAGGGTATTCTGAGGGAAAGCTAAGTCTGGTTTACACAGCTCTCCATGGATGGAGCGAAACAGCCTCCTTTCCCCCTCTCTTCCTCCTCCCTCCTGGGACACTGGGCTAAAGGTGCTCCCCTCATTTCCTCCTGCGGATCTCTGCTTCCCAGTGGAATTCCCAGTGGAATTACTCATTTCTTGTAGTTAGACTTAAGCCTTGAACTCAATTACTCATAGAATTCTGACGCTCTATACGTAGTGGCTGTGGGAATAACAAGGCCCCGGAAAAGCAATCCCTCAGACGGCTGGCCAGCAAGCTCACAGATACCACCCAGAGCATCAGGGCTAACACATAGGTGCATTAGGGCTTGTCACTGGAGGGATTCCTGGACTCTGGTGCTTATTTTTGTTCCTGCATTTCAATTAAAATATAATGCACTGTCCCCTTCTTTCAGACGTTTGTTTAATTGTGAGATTAGAAGCTACCATAAAACCTTCAATGCACTCATATTTTTTCTTGGCAGGGCATAGAAAAGCTAATTTGGGATTAGCTCCAGAAGCATTTTGACTGAGCCGTCCCACTGTTTATCATTCCAAAGGCACTGACAGCGCTGATGAATGTTTGCAGTTGTTTATCATTTTATAAACACATGCTGTCCCCAAGGTGGTGCCAGTTAAATTTCCAGCAAAGGATTAACAAGGACCCATTGGGAAGAGGCGATGACCCCTTTGACAAGGTCTCAGAGGCTTGCCGGGGCAGCGGCAGCAGTAGGTGGCTGGTGAGAGATTCTGCTGCCTCTTGAGCTACACCGACCTACTTAACTTATTGAGGAGCTGATTTTCCTCACCCTGATGTTTATCTCATCTGAGGCTGGGGATTGTAGGCCACTGTGATGAGGTGACACACGCAGCTAGAGCTGTCCTGGGGGAACATAATGCGACTGTCATCCTGCACTGGCTAGGGCAGGGCTTGTCCAGGGGGGGCGGGGGGGGAAGCAAGAGTCGGGCAGGAGAAAGATCAGGTACACACAGGGCGGCTTACAACACAAGCCCTGTGTCAGCTGGGTGGGCCCGTTCTGTGATAAGGTTCATTTACTTGTGCTGAGCAGCTCCTGAGACTAACAGGTAGTGAGTTCTGCTGGCCCAGGACACTATGTGACCTGCCACTGCACAGACTCAGACTCGGGCATGGGCAGCTGTGGGGAGTGCCTGCCACTATTGGTTTTCAAATTCACCTCTACAGTTTGCTATTCATTTGTAATCTCTCCTGTGAGAATAGTGGTCATCAACTTTGTCTTCCCATTCAGGCACCAGGGGACAAATGGAAAGGTGTCTTTGAACTGTATCTAGGGAGATAGGATAGGGGTACCCTACCCCCAAATCAGTGTGAGGGTTCAGGGGACTAGCTTTTCATTTTCCAAAGTCACCAGTAAAGCAACAACACTTAAGGTTACATGTCTCCCAGCTTTGGGGATGAAAATTGACTGAAAGTTGGCATTCACTCCAAAAGTCCCATTCTCTTGCAAAGCTTCCTAGTTCTAGTCCAGAGAGGAGAACTTTGGAGCAGAAGTGAGGAGGCAGAGAAGGAAGACAGAGTGGGATCCTGGTTCGCATTGCCTCTGCTGCCTCAGTCCTGCAAGGATGTCGCATTACAGTCGCAGCAGCTTGCTCTTCAGGATGACAGCGGAGTGCTGACCACCAGGCTCGTTGTCCCTCCTCCCCAGTGAGAGGCCCCAGCAAAGCAGTGTTGTGCTCCCCAAGTACAGTGCAAGTGTCAGCCCAGCCTGTCCTTTGCAGGCATGCAGTGGATGGTGCTCATTTGGCACAAGAGAAACATAAAAGTAGTTTTATAAATAGATCGCATATTAGGTGAAATAACGTTTTTCTTTTGGATAGTCCTACCTACTTTCTTCTGAAATACTTTTTCCATATCATTATTTGTGCATAACTACAAATGGGACCCTCCAAAGGCTTTTCTCTTTGACGCTTCCTTACCAATAAACATCTTTTCAAGTCAGTTCATATAGATCTCCTTCAGTTTTTTGAACCTTTGGATACATTAGCATGCTACGGATTTGTCTGTTTTCTATTTTTCTATTGCTATCATTTCGGTGTAATTTGTCCCTTAAAGGGTCGTGTGCTTGATCCTCAGTGTCTTAGTATTGGTGGAACCAATCCTGGGCCCAATGCAAGGTGACGAGGTATAGGAGACTGCTTGTTTGTTCCCGGCTGCCCTGACCCGAAATATTCACACAGAAAACTGTATTAATTACAACATCGCTTGGCCAATGACTCTAGCATATTCCTGTCAAGCGCTTACATCTTAAATTATCCCATTCCTATTATTTTATATTTTACCAAGAGGCTTGTGGCCTACCAACACTGGCAGTTTGTGTCTTTCTCCTCTGGTGGCTACATGGTATCACTCTAATTCTGCCTACTCTCTCGATATACCTCTTTCAGCCTGACTATATTCTAAGCCATTGGTCCAAAGCACCTTCTTTATTAGCCAATGGTAATAAAACATATTCACAGTATACAGAGGGGAATCCCTTCTGTATATCAATGAGACCTTTGCGAGAGGGGGTGCTTCCTTCAAAAAGAGGCAGTGAAGTTCTTGTGAAATTCCAATTAGTCCCCTGAGGAGTGGGTTGTTAAGGCCGCGAGTCTGATCCATGGACGGCTCTAGCTTTAGGTCTTTCCATAGTATCTCTGTCTCTGCCAGGTGATTCCTACCACAATATCCTCAACAATGCTGTGCTACAGACAATGAACTCCACCAGAGGCCTGGGCCTCCCAATCACAGACTTTCAATCTCTAATCTGTGAGCAAAATAAACCCCTTTTTATTATAAAGTACCTAAGCTCAGGTATTTTGTTATATTGACAAAAACAAACAAACAAACAAACAAGAAAGCCAAAACCCAGATTAATGCAATACCCTACAACCCAAAGACAGATCAGGAAACTATTATTGATAGAACTTTGGAGGAAGCCCAGGCACTTTCCCTTCCTGTCCCCTGTCATTTCCTAGTGAAGATGAGGCTCCCCTGTTGTCCTAACTTGCATGGTAAACTTCTGATGTGGGAGTCCCCTCTGTGTGCTGTGATTACCATTAATGAATAAAGAAACTGCTTTGGCCTGTTGATAGGACAGAAATTAGGTAGGCAGTGAAGACGGAACTGAATGCTGGAAAGAAGGGGTTATTTCTTCCCTGCGTTGTTATGCATTGCATCTTTGGCCAGTTTACAGATGTGTTACTTGCTTGGCAGTTGTTCCTTTGACAAAGCTGCCAGTGTATACTGGGTGGTGGCTCCATACAATTTGGGGAGTGGCTTAAGAGGAAAAAGTGTTTTGAGTGGCATCTAGGACCTTGGACTCCAGGAAGGACATGAAGTATCAAAGAAACATCCATGAACTTTTAGAATCCCTCGAAGATTTACTTTTTTCAGGTACAAGAAATGAGGTCAACAGAGTACAAAATGTCACGCCATCCCTACAGAGATGTTTTACGATCAGTCACGTTTTCTGACCTTAGAAATGATAATAACTCATATTGGCTTCTGTGAGCCAGAAAGAGAAGGGCACATAGGATTTAGAGGAGAGAGAAGTCTACACAGGGACTTGGGCTGTAGAGGGCAGAGCCTGTGAGCAGGGGAGCGAAGACTGTGCAGCACAGCAGTTATCTCCAAAATGAAACCCTTCCATCTTTGATCGAAGCCTGCTAAGACACGGAGGAAGACCCGGATGTTAAAAGGGAGGTAAAACAGCAGGGCACTCTAAGGAGAGGTGAAATCATCTGTTCTGCAGGGAAATTCATTAAACTCAGATGGAAAACAAAGGCTCCAGGAAGTCCTTGAAACTGATCAGATTCACTAGGTCACTCCCTCCTCAAACTGGCCTAAGCCATAAGGACTGCCAAGAGACCCTCTCAGACAAGCTGAGCTGCCCGGGAAGGACATTCTCCAACCTGTTGACCACCCTGCAGGCTATGCAGTGCGCTCCAGGTCCCTAGCTTTCCTGAGTTGTCACCCAGCTCGGGTGGACATTGGCGATATAGCTATCTTTGACTCACCTGTGTTCCTGTAAGTAACCCCTCACCTAAATTCCTGTAACCCTAATCAAACTCAGCAGCCCACTAAATTGAACTTTCATGAGATCCTTATTTTTTATGTTGTTGATCCCTTCTGGATGCTTGTGTTGACATCCGCCTAGGAATAGGGTCACATAAGTGTACAGGAGGAGGGAAGAGACGAGTGAGCATGTGCCCACAGCATCACATTGTAGAGCCTTCAGGATCACATGGCGGATAGAATGGGAGGCCTGGTCTGGCATGAAGAAGAGGTGAAAGACCACAGACATTTGGTCACCAAAAGGATTGTAAGAACACAAAGAAGATACAAAAGGAGATTCTGGGGACAAGACCACTGACCTCTAGATGGAGAAAGATTGATTAGCAGCATAAGTCAGAACCAAGAGTTTATCTTTGCTCTTTTTGAAAACTTAACATTTATTGCTTGCGACAGGCAAAGAGGAAATGTGTGGTGTTCCCATTTTCTTTCAGAAATGACCTTGGGAGCGTCTAAAATTCACTTTTTCATTAACGGCTCTTCCTTAACTTGTCCCTGTCATCTGACACCTCTCTGTCTTTGATGGGTAGAAATGTCACCTGCTTAGATTGCTCTCTCCTCTCTCTCTCTCTCTCTCTCTCTCTCTCTCTGGGAAGGGAAATGGGCAATTGGAGCCAGATGTGTACAGGTACCACAGGATGGATGTGTTTGGGAAACTTGCTTGTCTCTACGCACCTCATAATATAAGTGTTCCCCCCCCTTTGGCCCTGACCATCTGTGACTTGGTGACAGTGTTGTTGTCAGCATGACCTGCACCTGACTGGGTCTTCTACTTGGTTAGGTAGCAGGGTTTCACCTTTGGTTAACTGTCTTCCTTCCAGGAGAGTACATCAGACGGCAGACTGTCACGTGCTATCTTGGGAAAGGATGGAGGTTTAAAATGTGGGAAGAATTAGAAGTGGTAATCAAGATGTATTAACTTGGGCCTTTTGCCTCAGAAACTGGTCATTAATGTAAGATTCATCTATCTATCTATCTATCTATCTATCTATCTATCTATCTATCTATCTATCTGTCTACCTTCTATCTATCCATCCATCTATCGACCATCTTATCTAGATATCTATTTTATCTGTCTATGAACTTGGAAAGCTAAAGCTCTCTTTGGAAGACATTCTTTTTTATTTTTTTAATTTATTTTTATTTCATGTGCAGTGGCATTTTGCCTGCATGCATGTCTTTGTGGGGATGTCAGATCCTCTAGAACTGGAGTTACAGACAGTCATGAGCTGTTGTATGGGTGCTGGGAATTGAACTCAGATCCTCTGGAAGAGCAACCAGTGTTCTTTACTAGATCACATACTTCCAACACATAGTGGCACAGAATATACATACCATTCCAAAACAAAGGGAAGGGAGCATAGCAAGGAAATACTGGACCAAATCAGCTGGGCAAGCTCCAAACTCTGCATCTTCTAGTCTGATGCAAAGACACTCTACAGATCTTTACACTTTCAGCTTTGATGACTGCAACATGCTTCTTTTTCTTGGGCTGGTTCGACTCCCTGTTAGCAGCTTTCCTCGGCAAGTATCCTATGGCTCTGGTATCTCCAACATCTTGGGGTCTCCAAGACAACCTAAGCTTCACCTTCACAGATTTACAAAATGGCCTTTCTAGGTCTCCATTCAGGAATACCTCTGACACATGCCTGGCCTCAGAAGTTTTATTTAGATGCAGAAGCAAATTTAATAACCTGTTTCTTTTATCCTTAACTCTAAAGCCAGAACCATGGGCCAAAGTTGCCAAGTTCTACTGCTTACTGGGACTAGAACATGGCCCCTTGTTCAATTATATCTTCACCAGCTTTCTGTCCTTCACTGTCTAAGCTTGGCTGTCCTGAAACTGAATCTCTAGACCAGATTGGCCTCAAACTCAGAGATCTACCAGCCTGTGCCTTCCTAGTGCTGGGATTAAAGGTGTGCGCCACCACACCCACCTCTAAGCTTTTCTTTAGTCTCTTTTCTCAAGTTGGAAATTTAGCTGGGTGAGATCTTGCCCTGAAGTCACCCTCCCTTTATTCCATTTCTTAAGTTATCTTCTTGAACACAGGATTTAGCCCTATTCTACTTCCTGATGTCCCTGTTCTCAATATGTACATTTTGTATTTTTATTTGCTCATCTTTCTCCTTTTCATTTTAAACCTTTATTCGAGTTACCACTAGTAACCACACAGCAGAGTCTATATGATTCTATTTTGAGATTTCCTCTGCCAATACAATTAATCCAAAACTTTTTACTTTAGCCTCAGATAGACTCTTTGGACAAGGCCAAAAAGCAGCCATGTTCTTCACCAAAATATCACAAGAACTATCTCTGCCAAAACGATAAATTCTCTTCTGAAACTTCTTGAGGCAGCTGCTCACAGTTTATCAAATCACACTCAGCACCACTGTTGTCCATGCTCCTACTAGTATGGCCCATTAAGACATGCTTAAAGCATTCCATTGCTTTCCTAACCAAAAGTACCAACATCCATATTACTCCAAAAATAATACTCCAGTCCCTGGTACCAATTTCTGCCATAGTTGTAGTTTTTATTTCTGTAAAGAGACACTATGACTATGGCAACTCTTAAAAAGAAAAACATTTCATTGAGGTGGTGGCTTACAGTCCATTATCATCATGACAGGGAGCATGGTGGCATACAAGTAGGCATGGTGCTAGCTACATGGTGCTTCTTGATAGAAGGCAGTAGGAAGTGGCCTGTGACACTGAGTGAAGCTTAAAAAAAGAGACCTCAAAACCTGCCCCCACAGTGACACATTTCCTTCAATAAGACCATATCTACTTTAACAAGGCCACACCTTCCCGGAGCTTATAGGGTCAGTTATATTCATTGCCTAAATACATTACATTCAAACTATTACACCCTCCTCAGTTAAGCCTCTCTGAAAATGCAATCACATGGATGCCCAGAGCTGTGTCTTCTAAGAGATTCCTAATCCAGTTGCATTGATGGTAAAGCTAAGGTTAGGAGTTATTTAGGAGACGCCTCCTCCTTCACTCCTCACAGCTGGTGTAATAGAACTGGACCTTTTGGGATTCTAATTCTAAGGACAACAGAAAAATGACAACAAGCACCATGCTGTGACTCCATGATTCCCACTTTCTCACAAAAGTTCAGTAGCTTCCCCCAGGAAACCTGGACCCTGAGCAGGGAGGAGCTACAGCTGGCATATCACAAGTGATGGACACATATTAACCAAAGGGCCAGATGTTTTCCCCTTCCCCAGCCACACAGGAATTCAAGTCAGCCTGGCCACAGCACATAGTATGGGCTACTTTCCAACTGCATTTCATATTGGAGTTTTCTTCTATCTCTGAAATCTATAAGAGAGGGTCCCATGTTGATTATGGGATTGAGTTATCTTCAGAATCTCCATCATACTGCTGTGTATGGAATTGATAAGTTTCTTATCTTTAAGGATATCTGCTTAGATCTGAGTATTTCTCAGATATAAGACATGACATTTGACCATGAAGATTAACTATCATCCATTCAGATTTAGGCATCCGATTTTAAATATCTATAATATAACCTGCTGCCATCTTGATGTGGATCCCTAAGGAACAACATGAAATACTATACTAAAAATACTGACTTCCAATCCACAGGCACCGATTTCTCTAGTTATTTAACTCTTCTATAATGTTTCTTCAGCGCTTGTTTTGGTCTATAATAATCATGTAATAACCCTTAATCAACTGGATTTCTAATTATTTTATTACTTGTTATGATACCACGGAAGAAGTTGCACGTATAGTTTGGATTGTTCTTGTGATCCAAGCAAGGAGAACCCTGGAGTAGAAGGAAGGACAATTGATTTGACCTTGAAGCCTCCATCATGCTTTTTTATTCCAGTGTTGTTCTACTAGAGTTCCAGAACTTTCTGAAAGCTCCGTACAGCTTTCTGTATGTACAGACATGTTATGTGGGAGTGGCAGCAGTCTTAGATCTTCTTTTCCTCCATGGATGCCTTCTGGTCTTTCTCCTTGATGACTGCCCCTTTTAGTAACTCAGTAAAATATCAACTAGAATTGGCACAACTACCATCCTTCCTTATTTCTGATATTAAGGGAAAGTTGATATTTTAAGACTAAGTATATGCTCTTTAGTTTTTTTCTATAGATACCCTTCTTCAAAATGAGGAAGTTCATTCCATTCCAAGATTTTTTTGTGTGTGAATTTCCTCAAGAATTTGTATTGCATATTGTATATGTGCATTTATTGAGGTGGTGATGTACTTTTTGTTCTTCCATCTTTTAAATTTTATTTTCAACAATAATTATTGCATGACGAGCCAATTTTGCCTTCTAAAGATAACCTTTTTATTATGACATGACATCTTCTATATATTCTTAGACTTTACTTGTTAGTATTTAAAAGTTTTGTGCTATGTACATTAAGTAATCAATATAGAATATTCTCGTCTTTCAGTGACTTTGTTATTGATATCATGATAATTTTGTCTCACAGAAGAAGGTGGAAAGTGTCTCTCCCTCCTAGTCTATTGGAAGAATCAGTTGTGGAGAAACATGTTAATTTTTCTTTAAATTTTTTTTTGATTTCACACTGAAATCATTAATTTCTTCTAGGGTTCAAGTTTGCTAGAATACAGATTTTCAAAGTATATCCTTGTGATTCTTGGAATATCCTCAATGTCTGTTGTAATGTCTCCATTTTTATCTCCAGTTTATTAACTGGATCCTCTCTTCTCTTGTTCTTTTGGTTTTGAACAAAAATTTGTCAATTTTGTCAAGTTTTTCAAAAAATCAACTCTATTTCATTGATTCTTGATATTGTTTTATTGTTGTTAATTCTATGTCATTAATTTCAGTCTTTAGATTATGCCTTCCTATATGTTCTTTTGGGGTATTATTTATTCTTGTTTTGCTAAATATTTCAAGTGTATCATTCAGCTATTTATATGATATCTTTCCAGTTTTTTCTTTTCTTTTTAATGTGGGCACTTAGTGTGATAAATAAAATTTACTCTTTGAATCGCTTTCATTATGTCCCATAGATTTCTGAATATTGTGCTTTAATATTTATTAAATTCTAAAAGGTTCTAAAAACCCTTCTTGTTTTCTACCTTGGCCTGGTTTCCATTCAGTAGCGAGTAGTTTGGCTTTCGTTAGTTTGTACAATTTCTGCCATTCCTATTGCTGAAATCCAGCTTCACTCCAAGGTGGTCAGATAGAATTCAAGGAGTCAGGCTATTGTTTCAATTTTTCTATATTTGTTGAGATTTGCTTGGTAGTCAATTTTGGAGGAAGTCCCATGGGCTCCAGAGAAGTGTTTTAGGTGGAATATTATGTTGATATCTGTTAGGTATATTTGGTTCATGTCATAAACTTTATAATGTTATTTAACTCCAGAGTTTCTCTGCTTAGTTTTGTCTGAATGACCTGTTAGTGAAAGTAGGGTGTTAAATAGCCTACTAACTAACAAAATAATGAACATGAGAAAGTTTATAATTATTTAATGGAATCTCTACAAAAAGTAAAATGTATTAATTATGTTTAATTTTTGTTACTATTACTCATTGAGGTTTGAATAGATGTAGGGCTTACCGAGGCAGTCAAGGTCCTCAACTCTAATTGCCTTCTCTGTGCATGTGTGCAGTTTCTTCAGGAAACAACAGCCCCTCTCCTAGGTGACACATTGCATGCTTGAAAAAAATTTAATAAACACTGAGCTAATTAACCCATAAGTTTTACAGATGGGCATTTTAATGATAAAGCGACTTTATAACTAAGATACAGTTCGCACTAGGGAAGACCCCTCACGCGTGCTGCCGCAGCAAGTCCCTCAGAAGGATGGGGGTGAAGACGACAGCAGGACAAGAGAACACACACATGGAGCTTACTGCTTACACTGTGAAACTATTTGAGCTATTTATGTCTAAATAAAAACCCAAATCTTCACTCGGCACTTTTCCTCCCCACGTGGAATGGTATGTAATATCAGATAATGTTGAATTTTTGACATTTCTAAGTACAGGAGAAGTAACCCAATGTCTAAGAGTTGGTTTACTTGGCTCTGAAAGCAGGGCTTTTCAGCATGTGCCCAGAACTGCCTTTCAAATAAATGAAATAGCTGACTCAGAAGCACCTTCTCAAAAGTCGCACTCAGGATATGTAAGCCAAATAAACCTTTCCTTTCCCAAGTCACTTTTGGCCATGTTGCTTCATCAATAGTAACCCTGCTAAGACACATGCCTCAGGCTGTAGATAGAGTCCCTAGCACCTCAAAGAATTTAGATTTGGAAAAAAATTTTGCAAAACTAACTATCCTCTGATAACTGTGACAAAATACACCTGAAACACACAGCAGGCCACCTAAGGCCTGGGGAGAATGCTGGGGGAGTCTTGTTGGCAATTGAAGAGAGTCAAAACTGGCCGTATAGAGATTGCATTAATAGTGCAAGACAGTGGTCAGAAGAGACCTGTGTCAAACTCTGCTTTCCACCTCAGGCTTATCCTTGGACTTGTAGTGAGCTTGGAAAGTGTAGGATGGGCTGGCACAGAGCCAATCTTCCTCAAAGCCCAGGACAGCTTAAGGTTGTTTGTTTCAGCTCTGAGCATTTAAGATTCCCCTGTACGAACACAAGATTAACACATGTTATGGAGCATGAATTTCTCTGGCTGCACATAACAAACTAGTCAGTCTTTATAAAAGTGATTTTGGAGATTCTGGGCAGAGAGCTAAGCTGACCATAGTTCCCAAGATCCATGTCAAAAGATAGGCATAGTTGCATTTGCTTGTAATCTTAGCCCCCAGGCAAGCAGAGACAAATGAAGTGTACCCCTGATGCCTGCTGGCTAGCCAACCTGGCCTAATTGGTGACTTCTAGATCAGAAAGACACTGTATTAAAGAAAAAGGTGAATTGTGCCTGAGAAATGAACCCAAATTGACCTTGACATGTTTGACACACAGAAACACACAGATGTACATACAAACACATATGAGCATGTGTACATAGGCACACATCAACATGAATGTGTAGGTATGCATAGACACACAAACACACAGATATGTACTCAAACACAAATAGTCATGCATGAACAGGCATGTACACACACACACACACACACACACTACTTTCGGAAGTCACTAAACACATGGACTCTTGCAACCTTCAACAATAGCAGTAATGATAAGGGCAAGCCTGAAGAAAGAAAACATTCTGACTTCTAGCTAAGATATTCAAGCATTTACTCTTCAAGTGAAAGGATACAAGAAAATATGACTAATATGACTTGCTCAACTAGATGGAATGAATCAGCAGAAACTGCTCAGAAGGAGTCCAGAAATCAGACTTCAGCTGGTGCAGATCACAGAACACACAGGTAACTACAGGACCCTCACAAAACAACTATGAGGAAAATTAGAATACCAATAAAGAGACAAAAATCAGGTGAAAAATCAAAAAGTTCTATAGCTGGAGAGTGTATTTATTTATTTTGGTTTTTCAATACAGGTTTTTTTTTTTTTTCTGTGTAGCAGCCCTGACTGTCCTGGAACTCACTCTGTAGACCAGGCTGGCCTCGAATTCCCAGAGATTTGCCTGCCTCTGCCTCTCGAGTGCTGGGACTAAAGGCATGTGCCACCACCTCCCAGCTTGAAAGACATATTTTTTTTTTCCTTAGAGAAGTTCAAGAGGAGATTTGGCCTGGCAGAAGAGAGAATCGATAAACTTGAAATAGAATAACCAAAATTATTGAATACAAAAGATAAACCAGAGAGAGAAGAGAGACGGGGGCGAGAGGAAGATAGAGAGGGAGAGGAAGAGAGAGAGAGAGAGAGAAAATGAGTGAAGATAAACAGACCCCATGTGGCCTGTGAACATCATTGGGAACAGTGGAAACAGCACACACATTGTTCAAACTCCAGAAAAATATTCGAGGAAATCAATGTCTGCAAACTTCCTGAAAGTGGTGGAACAGCTGCTACCCAGATCCAGGGATCTCAGTGAACTACAGTACGGTAGATGCAAAGAGATCCTCTGAGGATGGCTGCTGTCCAACAGTCAAAAGTCAAAGATAAACCCAGAATTCTTACATCGGCCAGTGAGAAATAACTCATCATATATAGGAATCATTAACGCGATCAGCAACCACTTTTCTTCGAGTAGAACATGGGTGTCTGAAGCTGTGTGCTGACCTGTAAAACTGGGAATGTCATCTCTGGAAAAACTGTCCTCCGCAGCGAGGGAGAAGCCTCCAGTCCCCCACACTCAGAAAACTGAGGAAAACAGAGAGCAACTGAGGAACACACCTCAAGGTAACTTCTGCCTTCTACACGCATGCACACAGACAGCTAACCCAAAACAGGCAGACACATAAATGAAGGCCAGAAACTATAGTGACCCTAGAACCGAGTATAAGGCAGAGCTTTTGACATCGTGCTTGGAAACAAGCCCTTGGTCTTGAAGCCAAAAGAAAAAAAACAGGAGAAAATAATAACCAAGCTGGACTTCCTTATAATTAAACACTTTTGTGCTCAAGGGACATCGTCACCAGAGAAAAATGGCAACCCACAAATGGGAGCAAATAACAGGAGTCACATATCTGATAAGGGACAGATGTCCGGATTATATAAAAGGAATGTCTACCACCCAACTGAAAGTAAACAACAGAGAAATTGTGGGAAAAGAATGCAAACCGCCTTTATGATGATGGACAAATGTCCAGCAACCAAGTGAAAGAAATCAATTACAGAAGCACCGACTGAAACCAGGATGAGCTTCCTACCATGCCAGGGATGACTATTTAAAGCAAAACAAACAAAAGAACACACGCTCCCGACAGAACAGTTAGTGTGTGAGGTGCCACCAGACCCCTAGGGTCAATGCAGTCCTTGTGGGAAAGTTTGGGCCTCCTCTTAAAGCCATTCAGAATTGAATTATTACTTGGGAATTTCACCGCTAGATGGGAAGCTCCCAAATAATCAAAATCAGGGACTCAAAATGATGCATGTGCGCTCATGTTCTTTGTAGCATTGCTCAAAGTTACAAGGTAAAAGCCACCCAAGTGTCGACACAGAAACATTGAGGTAAACGGAAAGGAGTCTACATATTCTCTGGAACATCAGCGGCAAATCTCAGTTTACTTCTCCTGGCTGATACACATACAGACTGAAACAATGTGCTGGAATAAGCCTGGCAGGATACGATCAAAGCATAAAAATTCTCCAGGTAAACATGGAAACTAAAAAGTTCCCAGGAGGGGGCTGGAGAGATGGCTCAGCAGTTAAGAGCACTGACTCTTCTTCTAAAGGTTCTGAGTTCAATTTCCAGCAACCACATGGTGGCTCATAACCACTTGTAATGAGATCTGGTACCCTCTTCGAGGGTACAGGTACACATGCAGGCAGAGTATTGTATTCACAATAAATAAATAAATAAATCTTTTAAAAAAATAGTTTCCAGAAGCAGGATGTAAAGCAGAAGGTTTCTGGGGATGAATAGAAGGGAGGTGGAAGGTTACTGCTCAATGGTTCTTGTTCATGCTGATGAAATCTGGAAACAGTGGAGACAGTTGCACAAACTATGAATGTGATGGATGTCAACAAACTGTATGCTTAAAGTTGGCTCTAACTGCACACGCTCTGTCTGTCAGTCTGTCTGTCTGTCTACCTACCTACCTACCTACCTACCTACTTATCTATCTATCTATCTATCTATCTATCTATCTATCTATCTATCTATCTATCTACCTACCTACCTATCTAATCACCACAATAAAAATAGTTATGCAATTACCTTGGTTGAAAGGACCTTTTTCTGGATAGAAATGATGCTCTGATAATCACTGTCTTGTTTCTACTCTGCATCCTACTGTGATTGTGGGCACATCATCCACTTGTACTGATTTTATTAGATCTAATCTAGATAGAATCATGATGTGTGTATGGTTAGCCACAGAAGTCAGTTTGCAATTGATTTCTGTAATGCATTTGATCTGCAAAGTTTCTCACTAATGCATGTAGGATGGCTAAGTATGATATTATCTGCTTTTCAATTCCTGATTTTTTTGTCCTTAAAACTGGTTACTTTTACTTACCACATCTTTTCAAAGCCTAAGGCACCCAACTAGCACAGAAAGCCTAAGTGCCAAGGTGGCTTTTCCCTTGGTGACTTCACACTCTGCACTCCTCCATTGCGGCCTCTGAGGGTCTCCTTCATTTCCTCCCCTTCTCCAGAGCGTTCCCCGAGTGTTAACTGCTCCTGCCTGTCTTCTACTAAGGCCGTTCAGGGAATTCTTTCTTGCAACACTCCTGATAGGATGTATTTCAAGTTTCTGAATGGAGTAGTCAGGTAGACTGACCCCATACATCCTTTTGAGCAGCGTGCATCTGTGGATCTGAGATTCTGTAATCCACAGATTGAATGAGAAATGGCCTACATCCCTCCCCATCTGTTCTCCAATAAAATGAAGTTGACAGGGGCCCCAGGTGATTTCAAATTTCCTTCAGTGGAAAATGGAATTCAGGTTTTTGGAGATACTGATCTTTATGGCTCTTTTTTATGGAGCCTGAAGAGCTCTGACCTATTATTTAGAGAAAATCTCCTGTCGGCCACCTTGCATCTGATTTACATCTACTGAGACCATGGTGTGCTTTCTCTACCATGCCCCCCTGGAGAGTAAAGATGGGCTGTAACATGTTGGAAATGCCTTCCGCTGGGCTTGACAAGCTGAAGGAAGGCAATGCTGATCCTGTACTGGTCCATCACTGCATCTTCATCCCTCTGTCATCCAGTGGCACAGCAATCCGGACCCTCCATCATGATTTGGGCATATGCAGACCTACACTCGGTGCTTTCATGCCCCTCCCATCAGCATCTCGGAACCTTCCACTCAAGCACATCCCTAAAGCCAATCCTGAATCTTGGCCTCGGCTGTTTTCTCTAGGTCATCAGAGATCCCTCCAATTTCATTTTGACTTCTTTAGAACTATTCTCCATACAGCTAGAGTGTTAGTCAGCTTGTCAAGTCATTCCCTGAAGTCTTCACTGCCTTTAGATAAAAACCCATCTTCCCCTAGAAAGCTGAGGACATGCCTGGCTTTCCCACCACAAGGTTGTTTGACTTGTCTTCTGGCCTAGGTGTCTATTGTACTCTGTGTCTTCTGGGGGGAGTTCTGTCCCTGTATTCCATACCTGCTTACCTCGTGTGAAATATGTACCATTTTAATTCAGAGCTTTCCCCAAACTTCCACTCTCAGTCCTTCCCTCCCCTAGGTCATGCTTCTGGCCCAGTAACACCCTTTGAACAAATTTATCACCGAACTTCCATGTTTTGTCACAACTTCCTGCCTCCCTCAATTAGGATGTAAGGCTTTGAAGGCTGCCCAAACCTCCTATGTATGATCTTATCCCCCGAGACCAGCCGAGGACTGACACATGAAAGCTTGCTGAAGGAGAGACTGGCCCAGTGAGTGATTGCCTGTCTTGGCATCGCTTTCTCCCTCATGGCTCTTCTCTCTTTCTCCAAACTGTGAGTTACTTTGCAGATGGGCCTGGGCCTCGTTCAGTTTTCTGCTTCCTTGGCTGTCTCCTAGGGAAAGCACACAACAGAAAGGCAGCAAGTGTTTGCTGAATCAACAGTGCTGACGCTTGGGCTCAGTGAGCTGGAAGAGTGGAGATGCAGACACAGATACTCTGTCAGCCTGTCCCTGTGACAAGGGAGGAAGCTGAAGGTGACTTCTTGCACCAGCCGAGGAGATTGTACTCGGTATATTTTCAAAGAGACAGACTCAGTGCCCTCTTTTATTGGTCCTTGTCTTACCTTTGTTCCTCGTCCATGTCTCCTAAGGACAAACAAGACTTTATTGCTCAAATACCTGACTTCCTTGCACTGTGCCAAGAAGCAGGTGTTTGTAGACTCCACAGGCTCCTGCATCCCCAGGGCATGCGTGCCTCTGTCCTCCTGCCCTGTTTGCACTTGCTGTCTCTCTGAAGCAGCCTCCCCAGCTGAGTGAGACTTTATCAGCTGTCCCTGCACCCGATTTCTGTCAATCACTACTTGGAGTTCTGTGATGAAATGCTTCCCTTAACCCTTTAACTTCGATGGTCTTTCTCTGAATGTCGGGAAAGGGCGTATGAACAACGTATCAGCAGCTGATGGACGATAATGTGAGGATGAGTGTGCCTGTCCCCAATACCTGCAATAAGCGCGTGACATCCAGAGCCTTGAGGTGTTTTCCTTAATCATGCCCCCCGCCCCATGAAGCGGCTGTAATTCAGAGTTTCCCTGCCGTTGACTTTCTTTATGAATATGCAGGGCCTGGACCTCTAAATAGCACCCTGTCAATTTAACAGAGTTAATTTTGTAGAATGGAGCACCCAAGGCTTTCTGGATTTACTTTTCCACTCGCTGTCTCCTCTCTGAGAGTCCTTAGGTGTTGTTGTAGTTTGTTTATTTTTCAGTCATTGTTGATGGCCATATTTCATTCGTTTTCTGCTAATGGACATTTTTTTCCCTAGACGTCTTTTAGTTTTGTTTTTAAATAAAAAGGCATATGAAGAATAGACTTGTGTCCACTTAAGGAAAACATGCAAAAGTGTCTCGGACCTTGAGTAAGATGTACGGAGGCATGCTGGGAGGTGGTGAGGCATGCTGGGAGGTGGTGAGGCATGCTGGGAGGTGGTGGCGCACGCCTTTAATCCCAGGACTTGGGAGGCAGAGGCAGGCAGTTCTCAGTGAATTTGAGACCAGCCTGGTCTACAAAGTGAATTCTAGGACAGCCAGGACTGTTACACAAAGAATCCCTATCTTGAAAAAAATAAACATTAAAAATAAAAAAAGAAAAAAAAGAAGAAAGATACCCTGAGGCCTGTCTTGTAGCTGTCAGACACCAAGTTCCTAAACTTCAACTCCCTGCCATGGCTTGGTTTATGACAACACAGAGACAGCTGTCTTGTGTGTTGAATGTCTATGCGATTATAAATAAAATAAATATGCTTTGTATTTGAGTCAGGTATCCAAGTGTAGCCCTGGCTGGCCTGTAACCAGCTATGTAGCTCAGGCTAGCCTGAAGCTCACAGAGATCACCTGAAACTACCCCCTGACTGCAGGAGCTAAAGGCCACCACTCCGGACATTTCAGCTTCGTCTTTATCTGGCCTCTTCTTGCTCTGTGATCCTCTCCCAGCTCCAGGCACGTCTTAATTAGTCAGAAACCCAGGAACGGCCTATAGGAGTCTTCATGGCACCTGGTGAAAGCCTCTTGCCTTTCCCACCACAGCCTGACTGGGTTTTGTAACCTTCTCTTCTTTTGAAGACACAGGCAAACCTCCAGTGTCTTCTCCAGGAGTCATTCACAGGTTCCTTAAAGATGTCACCCAAATTCCGGCAACTCTTCTGATGTAATCACAGATATTCAGTCTCCCCACCAGAGTTTGCTCAGTGTCTTCCTCAGTTGCAGCAAAGACCCTGTTTAAATGGCAAACCTTAACTATTTGATGCAATGGCTGGATCAAAGACACCAGGCTGTGTAGAAGAAACTCTGCTTTGTTACGTACATAAAGGAAGGAGGTGCCAAAACATTACTTACAACAAGTGAAACTTCAGAGGCGCAGAGAGTACCAGATAATGCTTCCCATCTTGCCAGCAGCAGGAAGATTCCTTTAGCCAGAAGCTGAGAGCTCCCTGCCTTCTCATAGCTCATGAGAGCCACTGGCTGTGCAGGCTTATGGATCTGCTTGAAAGGCCTGGGAGTCTCCCTGTTCCAGATTGATGGAGAAGGGTTATCTGTCTATTGTGTTATTTTCATTGGTCAATAAAGAGACTGCCTTGGCCCCTTGATAGGACAAAAAATTAGGTAGGCGGAGTAAACAGAACAAAATGCTGGGAAGAGGGCTATGAGCCAGAAGCCATGGAGCCAGCCACCAGGTCAGACATGCTGAATCTTTCCCGGTAAGCCACACCTCGTGGTGTGATACAGATTATTAAAAATGGGTTAATCAAGATGTGAGAGTTAGCCAGTAACTAATTTTCTAGAGATAATGGGCCAGGCAGTATTTAAATAAATACAACTTATGTGTTGTTATTTCTGGGACTAAGCTAGCCGTGCGGGAGCTGGGTGAGGCGAAAAGCAGGCCTGCCCGCAGCTCCATTCTACACCAGATCACAGAGGGCTTAAGATGTGGCTGGCCATCCTGTCCTCAAGTAAGTCATTATCTTATCCAGAAGAACCCTGAAATCTGGCACTGACTCGGCTTGTTTGTGGGTGAAAGCCAGACGTCTGTTTCCAGAAAAGAGCATCATCAGTTATAAAGATTTGCTCTAGCATCCAGTTTTCTTCCAAGACCCACCTAGGTAGAATCTGTGCTGTTCAACTGCCTTTATATCAGTCAGTTCTTGCAGATTTGTCACTCATTTTGATACGAGCAAGAAATATTTACTTTTGAATTGATGATACAACCCTATGTCAATGGTAAACTTAACTTTTTCTTTCAACATCAAAAAAAGGCATTTTGTTTTTGCTTGTGATTTCCGCAGTGCTGGAAAGAGTAGACCTTAGCGGCTGATCTTTGGTTGGGCCATTAGAAAGTTCTCCATCCTTGATGTAGACTCTTCTAGATCATTTGTTAGTAGTGTTTCAAATCCTTCAATAGACTCTGTCACTGTGGTAATGTGAGTACGAATGACCCCCCCCCCCCAGACTCATGTGTTTGAGTGCTTGGCCCATATCGAGCTGGCACTATTAGGGGCTGTGGCTATTAGTGGCACTGTTGGGGGAGGTGGGGCCTTGTTGTACTAGGTGTGGCTTTGTTGGAGGAAATATGTCTCTGTGCTTTGAAGACTCAAATGCTCAAGTTAGGCCTAGTGTGGCATTCACTTTTGCTACATCAAGATGTAGACTTCTCAGCTCATTCTCCAGCACCATGTCTGTCTGCACACTGCCATGCTTCTTGCCATGATGATAATGAACTAAAGCTCTGAGCTCCAAACCAGTCACCTTTAAATGCTTTCCTTTATAAGAGTTGCTGTGGTCATGGTGTCTCTTCACAGCAATAGAAACCCTAAGGCAGAAGTTGGTACCAGGTACTGGGTTATTGCTGTGACAGGCCTGATCATACTTTTGTTTGGAGGAATGTGGACTTTAGGGATTTGGATTAGAAAAGCAGCAGAATGCTTTAAGTGGGGCTTAATGAGCCATAGCAGTAGGAGTATGGAAGACAGTGGTGCCGAGTGTGATTTGAGCTATGGGGGCATGGCTCAAGAGGTTTCAGAGGAGAAGAAGTTGAGTGTGTGGCCTAGAGACTGTTCTTGTGATATTTTGGTGAAGAATGTGACTATTTTTTTCCCTTGTCTAAAAAATCTGCCCAAAGTTAAGTTGAAGAGTTTGGGCATTGGCAGAGGAAATCTCAAAACAGCCCTATAAAGACTCTGTTGTGAGATTATTAGTGCTCAGTCTTATGAAGACCTATAATGAAAAGAAGCTAGCTAAGCACGGAAAGATACAAAATGTACAGTTCAAGAAGGACATGGGAGTGGAATGGAGCTACACCTGTGTGCAAAGAGGTCAGCAGATTAAAGAAAAGCCTGATATTAAATGGAATAAAGGGGGCGGTGACCTCAGGGAAAGAGTCTACCCAGCTAAGCGTCCAATTTGTGAAAAAAAATTTAAAGTTTAGGGCCAGGTGTGGTGGTGCACACCTTTAAATCCAGCACTCAGGAGGCTGAGGTAGGTGGATCTCTATGAATTCAAAGTCAGCCTAGTTTATAGAGCTAGTTCCAGGACAGCCAGGGCTACCCAGAGAAATTCTGTCTTGAAAAACAAATAAAATAAAATGAAATAGTAAGCAAAGTTCATAAATTAATGTTGACTAATGTCTTTAATCTATAATCTTTCTCCTTATAATTCAATGAAGAAATTAAGTTGAGCTCTGATAGATCTTCTTACACTATAGAATTATCTAGATGCTGCTAACTTATTCTCAGCAGTGTGTTAAAATTATAGGTGTTTTCTAACCATTGGGAATTTGATCTAAAAGTAGAGACACTGTGAGGACCAGAGTTAGAGTTTTAAGTTTTAATTACTATGCCACAGAGATCCAGGAAAGAAAATGCCTCTGGTCTGCAAGTCCCTTCCCCAAGGACAGAGAGCTCTTGAAATGCTGGAGGCTCTTGTTTATGGCAAATAACAGGCCAGTGTTTTCACTCCCCTAACAAGTTTGTTTGACCCATCTGTACAGGATGTGCATGATCACTTGTAAGCAGGAGGTTCATAGGCGGGAAATATGTAAGGATAGACGCTTGCCTCTGACTGGATGCAGACTGGAGGGATGTCAGAATGTATGCTTGTTCTTGATTGGGTCTGATGGAAAATGCAATGAATTATGGGTTTTCCTTCTTAAGCTGCTGCAAATCCTGACTTGGGGCCATTTCCTAGGAACCTGGGTATGGACCTAACCAGAGTTCATCCACCTGGCCAGTATTTAATTAAAGCTTGTTTCAAATTTTGTCTTAAACTGGGGTAGTAGTCTCATTTTTGATTGGTGGGATTAACAACACTGCATTTGTTTGTTGATTTTGGGGGGGTAACAGGTTGTTCTTCTGCTTGGGTCAGTGGGGAGTGGGGGAGGCATTCTAACATACACCAGAGCATTCTTTTGTATTTGAATTTTTCTTCAGGAGAAAGTACTAACCAGAACCTAACTTGCTGTTCTTCTATTACAACCCAGCTGGTGTGGGGATGGGAAATGCCCAATTCCACACCACTTTGGCTATCTTCAAGTTTTGCCTAAGGAAAGGAGAAAGGAAATTCACAGTCTGAGGTACAGGCTCAGTAAAAGACAGAGACTCAACCGCAGGCTGTACCCTTCACACCCTAGCACTGCATCGAGAAAGGTCTGTCTGCCACAGTTTCTCTTTTTCAGCAGCACACTGCACTAGTCTATCAAGAAAAATTCAAAACATACTGAAAGGCAATACATTTTGGAAGAGACAGTGTAAACACTGGACCCAAACTCGGATACGGTACAAATAGGAATTATGACACTGGAAGTTTAGAACAGCCATGTTGAACATATTAAGAGCTCTAAAAGATAAGGGAAGGCGGCATTCAGAGCAGATGGATCGTGTGAGCAGAGAAAGGCATTCTCAGAACATCCACACAAAAAGCTGAAGACTAAAGTTATTTCTAACAAAAATGAAGTATATCTTTTAGTAAGATTTTTAATAGATACATTTGAATTGAAACTCTCTAATCTTGAGTATACTTCAGTTAAAACTCCCCAAACTAAAATAAAACCATAAAAAAGACTGAAAAAAAAACTGCAACAGCAACAACAGCAAAACCAGAGTGTCCAAGGTTAGACACAATGGAAATACTAGAAAGAGAAGAATTGGGAGAAATACACAACTGAGAACTTCCTTCAGAACTTCCTATATCAGATAGGATCACAGATCCAAAAAGCCCAGAAGCCAGCAAGGAAAATATACACCAGAATGTGATACTTGGGCATATTATTTCAAAGTATAGAAAATAGTAAAAAAAAATCCTGAAAGAAGCTAGATTGGTTGAAATATTACTCATTGAGGAACAGGAGTCAAATTTAAGTCAGCTTCTCTACAGCAACTGCACAAATAGGAAGAGATTATAACAATTTTTAAAAGGGATTTCAAAAAATAGCAGGAGCAGTAGTCTAGAATTATTCACCTCATAGTCTTCTCTTTTGATGGAGAAACAAAAAAAACTCAAAGGGACAAAGATGTACAGATTTGTTGCTGGTAGAATTACCTGAAAAGGGTGTTTTAAAAATATTGAGAGAAAAGGAAAATGATATAGGTTAGAAATTTGTACCTAAAGAAAGAAAGGAAGAACAATGAAGAAAAAAATAACAAAAGATGTCATCCAAGGGGGCTGGAGAGATGGCTCAGTGGTTAAGAGCATTGGCTGCTCATTCAGAGGTTCTGACTCAATTCCCAGCAACCACATGATGGCTCACAACCATCGGTAATGATATCTGGCGCCCTCTTCTGGTGTGTGGGCATACATGAAGGCAGAATGTTGTATACTAAATAAATAAATAAATCAAGTCATCCAAGCTTGATTGACTACATGGTTGCTCCCATGTGTGTGGCAGGTATGTGTTTATGTGTGTGTGTGCTTGTGTGCATGCACTTGGAGGCCATGGTCAATATCAGATATCTTCCTCTGTCTTGCTCCCCTTAGTTTTTGGTACAAGGTCCCTCACTGAACCTGGAGCCCCTTGATTTAGCAAGGCTGTCTGCTTAATAAGTTCCAGGGAGGCATCTCTTCTGGTTTCAATTTACACTGCACCATCATAGTAGTAAGGCAGCATCATACTGGCGCAAAAACGGACGCTTTGATCAGCGGAATAGACTCAAGGACCCAGATATAAGTTCCTGTGCCTACAGCCACCTGAATTTTGATGCAGGTGCCAAAAAATATTATCAGAGAAAAGATAACAGCTTTAAATGGTCCTGGGGGTGGGGAGTCTCTGCATGCAGAATGAAATTTGATCCTTCTCTCTCACCCCACACATAAATCAATTTCAAATGTTTCGAAGATCTCAACATTAAATCTTATATCTGAAACTTCTAATAGAAAATGAGAGTGTACACTTCTGGTAAAGACCTTCTGAATAGGAGCCTGGTTGTCCAGGAAACAGGACCAGCAATCAAGTGGGCTGTATGAAATGAGAAAGCTTCTGTATTGCAGAGGAGACTGTCAGTCTGCTGGAGAGGAAGGCATACAATGGGAGAAGATCCTTACCAACCATATACCTGACAGAGAATTTGAGTCTAGAATATACAGAGAACTCACAAATCACTAAGAAAAAAATGTAATTTAAAATCAAGTTATGAAATTAAATAGAGAGTTCTTAAAAGAAGAAATGAATACAGTTAAAAATATCTTAAAACGTGTTCACTATCTTTAGTCGTCAAAGAAATGCAAATTAGAACTCTGTTGTGATGTCATATTAACCCAGTTAGAATGCCGGAAATTAAGAGAACAAAGATAACAGATGTTGGCGAGGGTGTGGGAAAAGGGGAACTCTCGTGCGCTGTTAGTGGGACTGTAAATAGGAACAACCACTTTGGAAATCAGCCCAGAGATTTCTCAAAAAATTAGGTATTATAAACAGATATCTCTTTGTTCCACCCTGTCCTGCGGCTGCTTTTGAAGAATCACTCAAAGGTTTAGTATTAATTACAAATGCTTGGCCAGATAGCTCAGGCTCATTACTAACTATGTGAGGTACAGGGTAACTCCCCGAGTTGTTGGTCAGCAGTGCCCTGGAATCCCCCACCCCACCCCCCAAGCAATGCAGGCTAGGCTGTTGCCCACCAGAACATAATGGTGAATCTCTTTTGCTAAAGGCACCACAGATACACTTTGGTCACAGGACAGAGAGAGCTAACTTTGGTCCTGATGAAAGCATCCTCCCTACTGGCTGACTTTGATGAGACGGAAGGTAGAAAAGCCATCAGTAGCCTTACCCAGCTGTGTTCTCCACGTGGCTAACAATGATCTGTCTGCGGAAGTGTGAGGGGGTCAGGAACCCGGTCTGAACGTGCTGAGTACATCCCAGGCAGGGTGTGAGAGGATAGCAGATCTGGTGGAGAGGGCAGAGGTCTGGCCTGGAGTTAACATTTGTGAGAAATCAGTTGATAGATGACACTGAAAACTGAAACGTAAATATTCCTCTTTCAAAATCTGCCCCCAACTGACCCCAAACAGAAGAGCAGAGATCAATCTCACCAACAAATGTGGGCTAAAAGGCCCCAAAGGGGGAAAAAAAAACTGAACATAATTAACCACATTTTAAGAAACCTGGTTAATTTTGGTGTGTTGTTTTAAATTTTTATTTGCAAAAGCTTTTAGAAATGTCCCTGCAAACACTGCTTTTGCTGTATTCTTCATATCTTGGTAGTTGTTCAAAATATTTTAAGGTTTTTTTTTTTTTCTGTGATTTGTGAAATTATTCCTGAAATTTCTCTTTTGACTCCAACGCTGTTTGGAAGTGTGTTTGTGACCCTTGACCTTTTACAGGTCTTCTGCCCACTCCCTGTTCTTCCTTCTCAGTCTCCCATCGGTCCCTGTCCTCTCTGTGGTACCTGCAGACTGCAGACATTCATCCCTCTTACTACTGATGTAGCTGCTTAGCTCCTGCCCTGTTTATTAGGATTTCTCTGTTACCCTCATTTCCTGTTATTTTCTTCTGCTTTCTCTCCACCGCCTATGGTTCTCGGTGGCCTTTGATTCCACTCCATCTCTTCCCTCAGCATATCAATTGTTCTTCTTTCCTTTATCTTTCCCTAGTGTTTGATCCAGGGCTTGTAATATGCGTTTCTAGTATGATATTATTAATTCTTTAAGAATTTCATACGTGGGAACAATGTACTTTGTGCTGTCCACGTATTCACGGAGGTGGGACCGTGCTACCAGGGGTCACACTAGAAGGCATCAACTTTGAATAGTTCTTCAAAGAGTGGTCTGGGCTCATGAACCTCCCATCCTCCATGTTGGAAGGCTGACTGGGTTGATCCTGTGTGGACAACCACAGCTGTTATGAATTCACGGCAGGCAGCCCGATCATGTCCAGAAGATCTGGGTTTGCTTCTGCCCTCCTGAGCCTCTGGTTTTACAATCTCTCCATCAATTCTTCTGAGGTGGCCCTGAGCCTTGAGGAGTGGGTATTGTGAATGTCTCGTCTGTGGATGAGCACTCCACATACACTTATTCTCTGGACTCTGACCAGTTGTGAGTTTCTGCCTTGGCTGCCAGCTCTGGACAAAGAAATTTCTCTATAAGATCAGTAATTTTAAAGTTTCACACACACACACACACACATTTAAATTAAAACTAGCTAAAGTTTATCAAACAATTCAAATTCTATCCCACTCATTCCATTTCAAGTACTCTGGCTTTCTGTGTGCAGTAGCTGCCATACTGGACATCACAGTGATGCAGTTATGCCTCATCTCAGGGTGTTCTGCTGGGGAGCGCTGGTCTATCATACCACCACCCAGATGCCTCCCCAGGAAGCTCCACTTCACCCATCGTACCCCAGCAAACACAGCTCCATCTCTGAGAGACAATTTTTGAGGATGGAGTTGGAAGTACCGATCACCCCCCATTGTGCCCTTCCTAGTTCTGCCGCTCCTAGAAGAACATTTCATAAGAAGAGGGACATTTCTACTTGTTCATTACTGCAGCCCAGGAGTATAAAAGAGACTCTGCAAAGAGTAGGTACTTGAAAATATAAAGTAAGTGCATGCAGTAAATTGAACAGCGTGGAAATTAACAAAGGTGACTCAGGAATTACAGTTTAAAAACAAGATTAAAGTTGTGTGTGAGATTATTTTGTTCTTTTCATCACTAATATCATTAGTTTCTTCTTGTTATTCTTTTTTACTTTTGGTTTGTTTGGTTGTTATTGTTGTTTTTGTTTTGTTTCCTTGCTTGCTTTGTTTTGCTTTTGAAGACAGTGTCTTACTATGACTGACTTGGAATTCACAATCTAGGCCAGGCAGGTCTTGAACTCACTGCCATCCTTGAACTGCTGCCAGCCCAGTCCTAGGATTACAGAAGTGCAGCATAACACCCAGCCCAGAATAATACCTCTTTACGTCTTCATATTTTTTTCTCTTATGCCTTCTTATTCTTTCTTTTCTTATTAACTGTTTTCATCAGAGGCTTGCTTTATTATAGTGTTTTCAAAAACATAATTTTAAATTGGTTAACATTGTCTATTGTACATTTTCTTTCTTGATGTTTTTACTTCATTCATTTTTTCTTCCGTCTTGAGAATTTATACTGCTTATCTTGTGTTAACTTCTTTGTCTTTTGATGTTGCTCTGTGGTTAAAGCCTTTTCCTTAATGTAAACAAAAAGTGTATTTAAGACTTTGACTTAATCCTCTACAGGACACTGTAAGTCCAGCTATATTTCCAATTTTACAAAATTATTAAAATCTCAATGTTTTCTTTGGTCCATAAGGTAGCAAGAATGTGAGATTTTTTTCGTGAGTACACTCTTGGGTAAATAAAGTGGGTTTCAGAATTAGTTTCCTAAGTCTGAAGTATATGAAGCTGCTTTTAATTATCCAGCATCAGGGTGAGAAAGTTTTCCCCCTGAATGTTGCATATGCTTTGGGATTTGTTAGAGCTTGTCTGAATGAGAGAGAGAGAGAGAGAGAGAGAGAGAGAGAGAGAGAGAGAGACAGAGAGAGAGAGAGACAGAGAGAGAGACAGAGACAGAGAGAGACAGAGACAGACAGAGAAGGAAGGAGGAAGGGAGAAAGGGAAGGAGAGAGAGTGGAAAGAAGCAAAGAACAGAGAGCGGGGAGAGGAGAATTCTCAGGGGTGTTTGAGTAGAAAGCCATTTTCAAAGCTGTTGGGTAGACTGGTCCACATGCCCACTGACACCTTCAGCCAGGGGTGTCAAAGCACAGACAGTGGGGCACACACAGAAGGATCTAGAGCAGTGGTTCTCAGCCTTCCTAACACCGAAACACTTTAACACAGCTCTTCAAGTTGTGACGCTCCCAACCATTAGATTATTTTTGTTGCTACTTTATAACTGTAATTTTGCTACTTTTATAAATCACAATGTATATTTTTGGAGATCAAGTTTTGTCAAAGGGGTCACGACCCACAGGTTGAGAACTGTTAGTTTAACGGGACCATGTTTTGATAGCTGTTGCCTAACCTTGAAGCTAAGATTGAAATAAGCTTATTTGTCTGCATGCGAGGTTGCCGTAGATGTCACCATTAGCATCAACCCATGGTTAATACATGGTGGCAGGGCTGAATCTCTTACCTGAATCTGTTTACAGCCACCCAGGGAAGGGGGCAGACAGTGACGTTTCAAATATTCCTTCGAAGTGTTTTATATTTTTGTGTGTCTTGTCTTCTCAAGTGAAGCATTTCACAGTCAGTACTACATGAGACTTGTAGTGCATGAGACTTGTTCTATGAGAAACACTAGAAGCAGCAGCCCAACAGGTGTGCTTCATCACTGGGCTCTCCATCAGCCTGTGCACATGACATGCCCCGCCATTCCTCGGATCCCATTGATGTTCCAGGTCTCTGTCTCTCCTGGCTGGTGAACAGAGCTCCGCACTACAGAGGTTCGGTGGGTGTACGCTGCTGTACTGAGCTAAGTATAGGAACCATACAGACAACAAAACAGGCTGTCTTTGTGGGCTGTCATCGGATGGCTCAGGTCAGATGAACTCAACGACAGCAGAGTTACTCCATCACTTCCCAAGCTAGCCTCTCAACCCACGTTGTTTGACCAAGATATCCAAGTCCCCAGTCTTCCTGTCCTCCTGCCCTGTAGCCTGCTGGTCATCAGCTATAGAACATTTTCACTGTGGCATCTTCAGGCTCCATCAAATGGATGCCACCAAGCCTTGTTCTCTACTTGAAGACTCTGTAGACGATACGCCTCAGGCTACTTCCTGAACACACTTCTTTAAGTCACCTCCTCTTCCCATCAGTACAGCCAAATAAGAATGTCTTTACTAATTTAGACATTTTGGGAAACCACTCACTGTCCCTTTCTGCATTCAGAAAGGAGTCATTCTGAGTACCTTATCCAAAATTATGATCCAGGCTTCCAGAATGATTACTAAACAGAAGACTGTATTTTCTCGTTCTCTGCGAAAAAACAAAACCATTATCTGTTACGATTAATGAAAAATCACCCATATATTTGATAAGAGCCTTCTTGGAAGTTTTATGTCCATTCTAAGAAGAACACATGGTTTTCAGTGTCTTGTGAAAAATAAAATTCAAGGCCCCTGCTCAGAAGATATCAGGCCTTCAGCAACAGAGCATTAAAATTCCCAAGGCTGCATGCCCACGAAGCCAGCCTCTGACCCTGCTGTTGTATGTTTTGATTTTATTTTCTGGAGGACGCCAAGAAATGTGAGCTAAATGAAATGTTTAAAACCTAAACAATATTATGAAGAGTGCTGAATTTCTTGGACAAAGGCAGGCAACTCTTTGTTAAGAGCAGTTGGCAGGCACATGACACGGCTTCCCTGAAGATTTTTAAATGTCTCTGCGCGCCGGCTTCCTCCTCCTCCTCTGGAAGGTGGGGTAACAACAGTACCTGTTTCACGGAGTTCTTAGAGGGGTAGAGTGAACTGCCGCACGTAGAGTGCTCAGAGCTGTTCTTGGGATGCAGAATGCTTTGGAAAAGTTTGGGTTCATTCTTTGAAAATGTTTCTGATTTTAGTGTTTAATCTTAGTTAAAGTATTTCCACATGTAACTATACTTTATGACAAGACATTGAAGCATGAATCAGAAAAAAAAAGAGCAAATTGCAACATAACAGGAATCCTACTTTGAGCACTGTGGTTGGTTCGTCAGCAAAACGAAGCATCAGAACCATAATGGAGTAGCTACACAAATTGACTAGTGGGTGGATTTGAGTATTCATTCTTTAAAATAGTATCTACTTTTGCCTACTTACTGCTAGGGAGTTGGAAAGTTATGTATAATGGGGCCACTTGCAGAACATGAAAGGTCTGAGCAAGGGCAGAAGGGTGGAGGGTGGGCCTGAGAAGCAGTAGACACACATTGGAACATCTGCTTAGAGAGCAATGGATTCTCCCAGCTGAACAGAGTCAAGACACAATGGGACCTTATTCACGGAGGTCTTCTTGCTCTTCAGCTCTTCCTAGATGATCCAAGGGCAGAAGTCAGATTTCAACAGAACCAGGTAAAGAACAAAGTGTTCTTTCCTGACTTATGAGGTTTGTTTTCTGTCCTAGAAGAGACACCTAAGGGCTGGATTCTGTAACATTGAATTGACATTTCCAGTTTAATCACTGCTACCTTCACAAGAGAGCTAATTTTGAGAACCTATCAGAAGGCTAGCCATGAAATTTTACTTTTTAAAAGATTTAATAGTAGTTTATTAATCCTTTTAATTCATTGTGACAATAAGGAGCTCCTTATTTATTATTTTGGTCATACATAGGTGTGTTTGCCTGTATCTATGTATGCTTACATGAATGCAGGTGTCTTCAGGGGCCAGAGGCAGCAGATCCCGTGGAGCGGGAGCTGCAGTTCCTTAAGAGCCACCTAACTTGGGTGCTGAGAAGCAAACTCTGGTCCCCTGGAAGATCAGCAAGTACGCTCAACAGCTTCAACACCTCTCCAGTCCCCATGGTATTTTACATTTTAATCCTAGAACTTACACAAGAATCTAAGCCCAGAATGAATGACAAGGTGTGTTGTCAGAGGCCATACACTGTGGCCCTGGCTTGCAATCCCAGCACTCGACAGGCTGAAGCACAAGGGTTAACATTTCAAGGCCAACTTGGATGACATTGCTTTTGTTGGTTTTTTTTTTACTCTTTTGGCTTTTGGGAGACTTACTACCCAGCTCCCCCCCAAAAAAATCACACACGAAGTCTTACTTTTTCTTATAAGTGCCCTGCCTTAGCTTTACTTATTTCTAGCCAGATTTTTTAAAATTTATTTTTCTTAAAGTAATCCTTCTACTTTTTTGCCTCTGGGCTTTTTCCTTTTCTTACTTTTTTTAAATTTTCTTTTATTTTATTTTCTTTTTATTTTTTTTTAATGGCTGGAGAGAAGGCGTGGGTGCTGGGAACCGAACTCTTATATTTTTGATTGTGAGCCTAGCCTTTAACGGCTGAGCCATCTCTCCAGCCCCTTTTCTTCTTATATCTTACTTTCTCTCTTAGTCCGTGGTTGACTGTGTAGCTGGGTGGCTGGTCTCTGATGTCCTTCTTCTCTCTTGCTTTTTCCTCTTTTCTCCCAGAGTTCTCTTCCTATTTATTGTCTCTGCCTGTCAGCTCCACCTATCCTTTCTCCTGCCTTGCCATTGACTGTTCATCTTTATTAAACCATCAGGTGTTTAGACAGGCAAAGAATCACAGCTTCACAGAGTTAAACAAATGCAATGTAAAAGGATGCAGCACATCTTTGCATCATTAAAACGAATGTTCCACAGCATAAACAAATGTAACACATCTTAAAATAGTATTCTAGAAACGTGGCATAGTGGTATCTCATCTCAAGAGCCCAACACCCTCCAAAGACAAGGCTATCGTTTGGTGTGTATTTTTATTGAATAATGAGTGAGTCGTTTTGTGTGTATTTTATCAGATTCCAACTATTTGATTCTAATTGCACACTGAGAATTCTTTCTAAAGAAATTAATTTGTGCAAACAATGGAGGAAGGAACCCAATCTTTTTGTCAATGATGGATGATCCCTGCTGTGGTCTTGTACCCTTGCTCTCAACTCCCCCAGAGTTCCCACACTGCCTTTAAACTTCATCAGTTCAGTTTTCTGGGGATAATTTGATATAAGCCTGCAGTTTGCTTTTGGAATGGTTTCCAGTCCACTTCACGGGGATCGTTAGTGGTGGAGTTTGGTCAGATGTTGCTCTGGGAATTAGGCAAATACCCAGGCATGCAGACAGAGATGATGAGTGAGAATGCAGGTACCTGGGACACAAGCCATCCTGCGTAGCAACATCTGAGATCATGCGGTAAGTGTTCTTGCCTGAATTGCCAATGCCAGTCCCTTAGAGTGGGTCACAAATACTTTGCAGAAAAATCTTCAAGACCAAGCCCTTGTGAGTGTTGGGATTTGTACTTCTTGGAAATTTTCACAATTAGTTGGCAATTACCATTGTTTCTGATCAGATCAATTTGGACAGTAGTTAGGAAAAATCCATTTGAGGGTGGCTCTGTCGAGTTACTGCCAAATGCCTATGGGATTAAATAGCTGCACAAATGTCTGTCTACATACACAAGAGATAAGGGTCCTATATACATTATTGCCCACATCCCATTTTCAATTATCTCTGACAGAATCGTGGCATAGCTAGCACAAGTTATTTATGTTTGCACTTAGGTTAGAACAGGCAAACTTCTGTGCTCGTGGAAAGACAAGGGATTGGGAGAAAACCTCTGAGTCTGATCCTTCACTCAGGGCTTCCTGGCTTTGTCAACGAAAAATTGCTTTGTGCTGTGATTTCGTCTTGTGTAAAATAAAGATAACAATATTTATTTCACATGGTGCTCTGTGTGTTGAAAGTCATCAAGAAGAAAATTTTAATTTTGTGAGTTCTAATTTATCCTATTTCCCACGTGGTTTGTGCTTTTGTGTTCTCTTCAGTACTTTTTTTTTACGAGATCACAAAGGCTTTTGTGTATTTTTCTAAAATTTTGTGTTTAGGTTTTATGGCTGTCTATCAACCCCCCCTTGATTTCTCCATATGCTACAAAAAAATTAGGAATTCTAGCATCATTTGTTGAAATGACTCTAATTTCTTAGTTAACTATTTTAAATTTTGGTTGAAAGTCAATTGCCGGTCTTTTGGGCCCCATTATCTACGTGTTCATCTAAACTAATACTGTCAAGATAACACCAGTATTAAAGTCTTCAGATTGCCCAGTGTGAGTCATCAACTTGGCTTTTCAAAAGACATTGTTAAGAAAAAGAAAAGACAAGCCACAGATGAGGAGATAATATTTGCAAAGCACACATATGTCATTGCTTTTCATCTTCCCCTGACAGTTTCTGTCAGCCTCAGCACTATGAACTTTAGCTTTGGCACAGTGTTTGGAGACCCCAGAGGGAATCCAAGGCTTTAGTATCATTATCACCATCCAAAAAATATTGTTTTGCTTCTTCAGACAACCAGGCTAAAGGTTTGATCATTTTAACGATGATGGTGGGTGGATGTTTTATATGTGTTCATACTCAAAAGCTAATCTCCAAGCATCTCCTCCAAAAGCTGTCCAGTTCTTGCTAGAGATGTCATCTCCCTCTTTTTCTCACCCATGTTTTGTGTGTGTGTCTGATTCTTCGCTTGCCTACTTTTCAAGACCTGTTGATAGCACAATCTTCAATGACATAAACTTCCTCTAAAGCACACATTCTATGTACTAATTAATAGTTCCTAAACATTTTCTGACACCCACCGTGATTTCTTCTTTCACCATGGTCTTATTTTGCTTTCTGTCACTTTAATAAAACACCATGACCAAAACAAGTTGGGAAGGAAATGGTTTATTTGGCTTCTGTGTCCGAATCACAGCACAGTACAAGGGAAAGTCAGGGCAGGAACTCAAGGCAGAAATTGAAACAGAGGTTGTGAAGGATTGCTATTACTGGCTTATCCATGACTGTCCCAGCCTGTGTTCTAAACTACAACCCCACCCCAAACACCTGCCCTGGGGTGGTACCACCCGTGGACTGGACCCTCCGTATTAGCCATAGCCAAGCAAACACTCTGTAGACTTCCCTACAGACACTCGGATGGAGGCATTTTCTCCGCTGAGGTTCCTCTCCCCAGATAGCTCTAGGAAGAACTAACCAAGACAGCACCCAGTCTCACAATATGCTTGCTTGTTTTTGGATATGTGGATTTCTTTGTGATTGATCTCTATCTTGCCATTTCAATATAAATTAATTAAATTATACATGTACTGTATGTAATATCAAGTCTTTAAATTTATTTTTAGAATATTCTCAATAGTCCATCACATAATTAATTTCTAAAATAAGATGTTCTTTAAAATTTTATAAATTATTCCTTTGTAAATCCAAAGATCTTCTAGATAATAAGTTTATCAGTGTTATTTCAATTTTCAACAAATTATTTTTATATATATATTTCTGTAATATAGATCTATGTTTAATGTTATTACCAATCAGGGAGTAAACAACCACCCATACAATGAAGTGTTATTTTACATCTATTCCAGAAGGAATTATTTTAAAAGTTGGAGTACACCACAGCTCCACGGCATCTTTTCTTTATTATAGACCGAGAAAGCCATTTCCATTACCATAATAAAATAATCTGTATGATATGTTTAGAACATAGGAAAAGGCTTAATTTGGCTCAGTGTTTAGAGATTTCAGTTCAGGATTATTTGGTCCCATTGACTTGTGGCTTGTACTGGGGTACAAATAGAATGGAATGGGGGTCCATGATTGAGGAGGCTGCCCATCTCAGGGATGCTGGGAACCAAAGCCCAAGGTAATCATCTCACTATCTTCTTTAAGGTGCCAAGTCCCAAGTCCTTCTCCAGGCTCCACCTCCTTAAAGCTTTGCCATTGGTCTGTAGGCTGTGGGCAGAGGGCCAAGTCTCGGTGGCACGGGCCTTCAGCTGCATTTGTGATCCAAACAGTAACACGCATTGAGCTGGTGTAGTTAACTGTCCATGTGTCTTTTACCCTCAATTTCACCTCTGTGTATATGTAGGCAATTCTTTTCACACTGCGAAGTTTATAACAGTCCTCGTCACAGAGATTCTGAAAAAATCCACATGCTTATCAACAGAAGAGCACACAAATAAACTCTAGGGTTTACATAATGAAATCCAAACAGATTGAAGAGATGTGCTACCACGAGCCAAAATAATATTTAATTTTTATAATTAAATATAATAGTAAGCCTAGAAGATTATCTGTAAGATCATACTACTTAGGTTTAAAAATGTAAATACACAATATAGCTTTTAAAAACTCACAGAGTTTCCATAAAATCACAGGTGGCAGTTCTAATTCACACCCTCCACCTTAGGGTACACAACCTACCTGAATGTACCTTGGGGACCAATGGAATGTTTATATCATGTGGTCCCTTATGGTGTACTCTGGGTTTTGCTGTTGCTTCCCCTTGGGATACTGAGGGAAGGAGGGCTGTAGATTAAGTGACATCGTGCAGTGCCCCAGCAATGGCAGGAACAAGGCAGCCAGAGGTCTCTGAGCTCTGCTTCTTGTTGGCAGGGGCTCCCTGGGAGGGGAGCATACAGCAAGGCTACTGCCTCAGGGAATAGCTTTTGCCTCACTGTGGGAAGATGCTATTCCTGTATCTTATAGCATTAACTTGCTGGTTTCCTTCTGCTACTTCATCGCCACCCTCCTTGGAGTCAAGTTTTTTGCTCGAAAATTCCATCCTCCTTGGTATTTGGGAAGCATTTGTATTCCCGGTTGGACATCTTCCACACAAAGGATATACAAAGACCTTCTGAGAAAGTTTATTCGGAGAACTGGGCTTAAGTCACAGACGTCCTCTAGGCAGCAAGAGTATCGCTCGTCTGTGGCCAGATTAGAAAAATGCCAAGATGATCTAGGGATATTAAACATGTCTGTATCTTGTGATTTTCTCAAAAATAAATAAAGCACATAGAATTCAGGGTGTAGGAAATATCATCAACGTAGTACTAACTTCAAAACACTTCTCTTGATCATCAACATATTAAAAAATTCCAAAGAATATTAAAGCTAAAACCAGTGAGTTGGATCTGCATGAATATGCATATTCTCTGACTATTGCATACTCCCAAGCATTCAAGGAGTGTGACAGACGATGTTTTGGCACTGTCTCATAAACTGAGCCTTAATCCCCACACTACATGTATTGTGCACTTAGTGTTATTGACCAAAATAATTAAGTTAGAGACAAGATCAAATATTTAAACATAGAGACTTTGCACATTTTGAAATTAAAAAAAATTACTAATAGCAGAGCTTCGGTAATAAGTCATAACAGAATTGAGAAATTCCTAGACTATCTGACAAGAGATACTATATATCAGTCCAAGATGTAATAAGAGGAAAGATTTGAAGAAAAATGTTATGCCCTCAGATAGGTGCAAAAAAAAAAGAGGAAAAAGGCTAAAAGTTGATTTCTTGTGTCTTAGGACAAAGAATCTGGCAGAGACACTAAGCAGAAACAGAAGTGGACAGTGTATTAGGAAATACACACCTCCAAAGGAGGCCGCTGAACAGCAGAGCTCAAACGCCCTACCTGAGACCAGGGCTGGTAGGACACAGGCTGGCTCTGTAAGACATTAGCATAGGGAGGGCTTGCTCAGCTCCCCATCTCCCACAGCTTCAGGCTGCTCTCCATCAGCTTCAGGCTGCTCGGGTCCCAGAATCTTAAGTCTCCACCCACACTCATGTGCTCTAGAAAAGTTGTGGTTCAGTTCTGTCTCACTCACACAGATTTTAAAAAATAAAATAGCAAATTGAATCGAATCTTATTGGAAAAAAATGGAATCTTATAGGAAAAAATGGCAATGGCCTGGCTTTATACTGTGTGCATAAATCACTTGTTTATACATTTTACACGTCAAAATCCTTACTAATGGATTAAATATTATGTAATCATTTAATAGAGTGGAGAAATTCCAATTACAATATTACAGTTTTTTCCTTCTTTCTGTTTTGTTGTTTAAGAAATTACTATGCAACCCAGTTGACTTTTTAAAAAAATATTTATTTATTTATTATGTATATAATATTCTATCTGCGTGTATGCCTGCAGGCCAAAAGGGGGCACCAGACCTCATTACAGATGATTGTGAGGCACCATGTGGTTGCTGAGAATTGAACTCAGGACCTTTGAAAGACCAGGCAGTGCTCTTAATCACTGAGTCATCTCTCCAGCCCCCAATTGACTTTGAACTCCAGATTCCCCTGCCTCAGCTTCTCCAGTGTTAAGTTTACAGGTGTATGCCACCATGCCCAGTCAGATCAATATAGATTGCTTTTTTTTCTCTCTCTCTCTCTCCCCCTCTTTCTGTTCCTTCTTCCCTCCCTCCCCCCTCTTTCCCTCCCTCCCGCCCTCCCTCTTTGCCTTCCATCCATCCATCCTTCCTTCCCTCCTTCCTTTCTTGGTGTGTACTCCTCCCACTGTGTGAGTGTGTGTGTAACTCTGTAGAGGTCAGAGCCATCCTCAGTATTTTCCCCAGAAACCACTCAGCTTGTGTTTTCTTGTGCAGATCTGGGCTTCACCAATTAGGCTAGCCTGGCAGGCCAGGGAGTATCAGGACCAGCCTACCTATACCTCTTGCAATATAAGCAGTAGCTTATATCACAAGAACTGAGCCACCACACCCAGCTTTGTATATGGGTGGTGGATAATAAACAGGGCCTCATGTTTGCACAGCACACAGTTGACCATTATCTTCCCAGCTTCTTGATATGCTTTCTTGATTACAAACTTAAACTAAGAGCATATTGTGCTTTTATAATGGGATAGAAATCATCTCAAAAAGTGTTGTAAGGAGTCTGCTTGCTGCTTCCCAGTTGTTTAGTCCCTAATAATCACACAGAAATTGTATTAATTAAATCACTGCTTGGCCTACTAGCTCTAACTTCTTATCCGCTAGCTCTTACATCTTAATTTAACCCATCTCCATTAATCTGTTTATCGCCACGAGGATGTAGCTTACTGGCTAAAGTTCTGGCTTCTGTCTCTGGCTGGGGCTACATGGCTTTTCTCTGACTCCATCTTCTTTCTCCCAGCATTCAGTTTAGTTTTCCTCGTCTACCTCTATTCCCTGTTCATGCCCAAGACAGTTTTCTTTATTCAGTATTGGTAATTACATCATACAGAGGGGAATCCCACATCATGAAAGTGCTATAGCAAGTGTCAGACCAAATGAGGAGACAGTGGACATCTTCATGCTATATCTGCCTGCATTGGGTCCCCTCAATAGTATTATGATTAATTAAGAGGAAAATGATGAAGGAGGAAATAAATCATGAATTATCTTCAGATGATGCAATCCTGAAAAGAGGCAAAGGAAAAGATCAGGTAAATATCAATTGGAAACACTGCACCCTGAAGATGGATGCTAAAAAGAAATTCCACACAGGCTCAGAATTGAGTATAATAAAAGGTTATTTATTTAGGGGTAGACTCACAGATCACAGTACTCTGCATGAACGGAGAACAGGAACGAAATCCAGCAGCCAGAAGAGAGAGGGAACGCATGCTTTACAATGGCATTTATAGTATAAGAAGCCACACCCAAATGGGCGGGTAACTTAAAGGTTACTGGCTGTAGGATTTCCTACAGCCGCACCCAACTCATTTATATTAATATATATAGAATACATATTATATCAAGCTAAAAAATCTACTAATCTTCACATACACAAAAGAAGGAATTAAAAAGGGCTTCCAATGCCTTGTCCATACCTTTCCCACGCTCAGGTTCTCAAGCCCCTCAGCATACTCTGTCTATACTCTCGTTGTTTCCTCCAGCTCTCAGGCCTCCCTTTCCACTCTTAGGCTGTTGCTCTTGCCTCACTTCTCAGAAGGAGCTAGGTCCTGCAAGACCAGCACAAGTGGATCTTCTTTCAACCTGATGAGGGTCCTCCCTAAACACTGCATTGCAGTGAACAGAAAGATGACCTCCCTGTCCCTAGGCAGAAGGCTTCTCCCAGCCCCTAGACAGGGGACATGGGTTGACCTTGGTTTTCCTTGTTCCTCTGGAGGAGCTAAGACTATCACTGTGTCACAATACAGAAACTCTGATAAGGAATGACTCCCCTTGCTTTGGTAGAATTACTCATTACCTCTTTTATCCATGATTCATTCTGTCAATCACTCAATAAGTATGTACTAACTTTTTATATAAGCTGTGCTCAAATCTGACAAATAGAAGGGTCCCCTGAGAACTCCCTGAAAGTTGACCAGTCTTCAAGATCCTGCATGAGCCAAACTCTCCAAAATCATGTGGTTTAGTGACTTTTGAGAAAGAGCCCCCACTGCCCTGCAGAGGAGACACACAGTCCAGACATTGTGTTCATACTCCCGCCTCTTGTCCCACATCTAGTGAACTGAGGGCCTAGAGGACCAGGCCTCCTGATGCTTGGGTATCTTTTGATGCTTTTCTGAGGAATTTGTGTGCTTGTGTGAGAGATCTGGGTTTAATAAAAGCCTGTACGAGAGCCAGACAATCAAAATGTTAGGAGCCCACAAATATGTGGCCTGGCTTCTAAAGTTTTTTCCTACTTTTCATGTCATCAAGGATTGAGACGTTAGAATGTCCAAGCTGAATGCAAGAGAAAGCTACAGTTCAGAGGGCAGGTCCTTGGTTAGGCATCAGCATGTTCCAAACTCCTTGGTTCCCCAGAAGTGGCCCAGCGCTCCCAAGTTCCTCTGATATATCCCAGAGTAATGGCCTTATTCCAGGACTTGAGCAGGTACATGTATTCAGCACCACATTCTTAAGATCTCAGATGCATGTGGTGAAGATGGTCCTTCCATTCACTGACTAAGACCTAGACGTGGTGTGTGGGGTACCACCTCTCCATTTCTGCATCTTCCTTAGTGTTTCTTCATCTTCAACAGCCAAGTCGACTGTCAACCTTTCGGTAACCACCTCCCAACCTCCAGATCTTTTCTGATACCTTCTCCTCCTCTCCTCTTTTCTTTTCCTGCATTTCATTTCTTTTGCTAAGAGTTCATTGCCCCTTGCAGGAAGCTCTTCTTGTCTGCTCCCTCCCCACTCCTCGTCCTTAAAGGAACATCTGTTCACTCCAGCTCTCAAGCTGGGGCAAATGAGACCCATCCATGCTAGCCAGCAGATCACAAGTATGGAATCCAGGGACCATCCAGGAGGGTGTGGTGCTCACAGGGTAACTCGCAGACACACTGGAGTTATTAGCAGTGTCTGCATGCAATGCTTTGGAGGGAAGACATATCTGTGGATTGGGGTGAGGTTTTCTGTTTGGTGTACTGTGAAGAATCCCTGCTATCTCCTCCAGATAAATGAAGAGCCGGATGTCTTTTGGTTTTGGCTATTAAAGAGTAAACATTTCTTTAGCAGAAACACCAGACGCAGTGGTGATACCCATTTTCTCTTCCTCTTTTCCCCTCTCCCCCTTCCTTCGCCTTCATTTCCTTTTCTTCTGCAATAGTAAGAAGTAGTGATGAGGAGTCAGGATTGGGGTCATGTGCCGGAGACCGCTCTTCACATGGATCCTCAACTTCTGAAAGACCAGAGAAAAACCACTGGTATAATTCCTAGTCCAAACATCTTGTTTCTCATTTTTTTAAAAAAATAAATAAATAAATCTCCAAACCCAGGTTCTTTGTGTACTAAATGAGGCGAAGTCCTCCTTATATTGTGACCAGTGAGTGCTGGATAACACAAAAGATGTGTATTGTATTTTAATTGACTAGTATAAATTCATGAAGTGACTTCCAAAATTCACCAAATTAATTTGCAAAACATGCTTTCTTAAAGGTAACTCTGACAGTCACCTAATCTAGTTGACAGACACTCAACTAATCTAAATCTGCACATGAGCCCTGGCCTCCCTTATCTTGGCTCCTAAGGCCATCAGTATGTCCCTGGCATATCACTGGGATGGGGCACGGGGAGACTGCAGAGCCCGGTGGAAGCAGTCAGCACCGCCAAAGCCATCTGATCCGAGAAATAAAAGGCCACAGATGGAGAAATCTGGTTTTAATATTTTGAGCTAAGAAGTTCTAGAAAATAATTTTCACTGTTTTTTTTTGATGTTATGCCTGAAGGAAAAAATAATAATAAAACAAGACTAGAGGAGGGAAGGTAATCTGCCAAATGACATTCTTCCCCATTCTGCCCGCTTCTATTCCTAGAAAAGAAAAATTGAAAACTGCAGGGAAAGTGCGGGCAGTGGGCCAGACTTTCTCATGTCGCTGCTTGCGCATTGCTGCGACAGTAGGCTTCTTCTACTGAGGAGAAGCCAGCGCCCCGCTGCTCTTGTTAGTCAATGACCACAGAAAATGAGAGTGACATTTCCTCCGCTTGCTGCATGCAAGCACCACGCAAGACACCTGGCCAGAATGTTGACCATTGGTCTTTGCAACAAAGCCGTGAGGTTGCCGTGAACTGGGAGCCCTGAATGTCGCTTGTGTGGAAGAAGCAGGATGTGGGCGGGCGTCTCGTTTCGGCACACACGCCATTGACTGTGACGCTGTCGTTCTGATTTGGAAATAACAAAGCTAGTTTAAATCCAAGATTCAAGGTTTCACACTTGTGACTAGGAAGTTAGCTGTGGGAGACAGCTTTCCCATAAGGGTAACAAAAACCTGAAGTAAGCAGCTTACAAAGAGGGACAGTTTGATTTCTTTTTCAACTCGGTTCTAGAGCGTTCCCGTTCCTGACTGGGTGCGTCGTTGCTTTGAGTCTGTGGTGCAGTATTGTGGGAAGAGCTTGTGCTGGAGTAAAACCATCTACTTCCGGGTGGGAAAGGAAAGGAGAGGGAGAAAAACTGTTCACAATCTTGTACGCCCTTCCTATGCTGTGGCTCCCATGACCAAGTCCTATCTCATAGGTTTCCCACGTGTTTACAAGTGGGGTGCTAAGCCCTTAACATATGGCCTTTCGGGAACACTCCATACCCAAGCTGGGGCCCTAATGCACAACTTTCTCTGAAGACCATGTTTTCAAAGAAGAAAAGTCGGGTAATGGTGAAGAGTCACTCTCTTCTTTATCTTGATATCATTAGATGTGGACCTAAGGCGTCACAGTGCTCTTACTGGTTTTAGAGAAAAAGAATCTGATTTAGTAACTGCTCGGTCTCACTGAAACAGGAAAGGGAGGAACAAAAGCCTCGTTGCAAGGGCCGCTGACCAGTCAGCTGCCTACTTGCCCTTGTGATTTCTCAGGCTGGGAGAGAAGGCACAACTCTTGTGGCTTTACAAAGCAAAAGGAGGGAGTGGACTCGCAGTGCACTTTCAGTTCCCGAGCTCCTGGCAATTGGGACCCATGGAAGCTCTCCACCAAGCCCCACCACGTGCCATGCACAGTGCTGCTCGGTCTCTCCTCCTCACAGCATGTCTTATCTTACCCGTGCCAAGAGCAGGACATCTCTGCTCCCATACTTGTCTCTGAGCCAGTTTGGGGCCATCTGGGTCCACCATCTTTCATTAAAAGTGGTAAGATTTCCTCCAGTGAGCCTCAGTGTCCCCTTCTTGTAAATTTCTGTGAGCTGAGTTTTGGTCCCTCTGGTAGTCTACTGGGCTGGTGCAAGTCAGCAGTAAGTTTAAAATATTTCATGACAGTTGATAGCACTTTTTTTAAAACTCTCTTTTTCTTCATTAGGATTTTGTGGTTAGTCTCTTTTTTTTTTTGGTGCATGCGTGTATGTGTGTTTCTAGACAAAGTTTAGACTAGGCTTGTCAATTATTAAGGTTTCTTTTGGCTCCACAACTGTCCTAGTTAGAGTTCCTAGTCTTGTGATGGAACACCATGACCAAAGCAACTTAGGGAGGAAGGGTTTATCCAGCACACACTTCCACATCACTGTGCATCATTGAAAGAAGTCAGGACAGGAACTCACAAAGGCTGGGAACCAGAAGGCAGGAGCTGATGCAGAGGCATGGAGGCATGATGCTTACTGGCTTGCTCCTCATGGCTTGCTTGGCTTGCTTTCTTATAGAACCCAGGACCACCAGCCTGGAGGTGGCAATGCCCACAATGAGTTGGGTCCTCCTCATCGATCACTCATAAGAAAATGTCCTTTAGTCACATCTTATGGAGGTGTTTTCTCAACTGGAGTTCTCTCCTTTCAGATGACTCTAGCTTGTAGCGAGTTAACCCCAAAATGATCAGAATACATCCTTCTACTTTTATTAATTCAATGGCATCATCATCAAATAATCTTTTTATTTCTTGTCTTCTGCCTTATGTTGTTTAAATATAAATGAGAAAGTAAGTACTTTCTCATATTAGTATAGATTATATTTTTAAATAATTTTTGCATTTCAGTTGTTGCTACACAGATTATTAATTCCTGTACTTTAATCTTTGCCTCAAAAGACCATATGAAATTATGCACTAATCCCAAAAGTTTTTTTCTAAATTCTCTTGAATTTTCTAGAGAAAAAAAATCATATAAGTTGTAAATAAAATGTTTTTCTTTTCCCATTTTTGTTCTTGAAAAAGTTTGCTTCTTGCTCTGCTTTGTTCTATCTTCGCAGAGGGATGACCTGGGCTACTTGCTCCCAACTACAGAGTATTTGTAATAAAGTATAATGGAAACTTGGTTTTTGTTTTGTTTTATTTTGTTTTTGCAAATAAGCAAATGAGTTCTCAACTATTTTTAACATTTTAGGAATCTTTACTATTAACAAACATTAGGTTGGACTCATAACTTTTTTGCAGTTATCAAAGAAATCACATAATTTCTGTCTGTTTGAGTCAGGATTCTGTAAAGGAACAGAACCAAGGGGAGATACACGCACGCACACACACATACATACATATGTGTATGTTATGTATGCATGTGTGCATGTATGTATTATGTATGTATGAGTGTGTATTATGTATGTATATTATACATGTATGTGTATTATGTATGTATGTGTGTATGTATGCATGCGTGTATGTATATGTGTGTATTATCCAAGTATGTGTGTATTATCCATGTATGTGTGTATATATGTATTGTGTATGTATGTGTGCATGTATGTATGTAAATCATAGTGAGCTTTAGAATAGTTACAATAGCAGAATCACACCTGAGATGTTGAGAACCCACTAGTTACTCAGTCCTTAACCTTGACAGTCTAGAGTAATCCAGAATATCTGTCTCTCTTTGAGGGACAGCTAACTGCTTTGGTAGTTACTCAGTCCACAAGACAGGGTACCTTGGTAGTCGCAATATGGCCCCAGAAGCCTGGAAAGTTCCTGCAGAGCCAGTGGCCCCTAGTCCAGGGTGAAAGTTTTAAATGCTGGTTCTGGTTTTAGTGAAGCTGCAGCCACAGGACAGATGAGCTCTGTGCCAGGAGGGGAGGCCAAGGCAGCAAAGGCGAGAATGATTTTCCCTTTAACACACCCCTTTCTATCTGGTGGCTACCGAAAGATGCTGCCCATAATCTGTGTGTTTCCATGCTTCCATCGCCGTCTAAGGACTCAGTTGGGTTCTCAGGCTCCCAAATGGGAGACCGCACTGCAAGACTCTCTGACTTCAGAGACACCAGCCTCAAGGGCACATAGGTTCTGTGTTCTCAGCCTCTCGGGTGTCATTCAGAGCTTATTGTTATTTGCAAGGCCTGCTTATTTGTTTGCATCATATATACATCACATATATGTGTGTTTGATATGTGCATACATATATACACATATATGTATATAGCACATATACATATATACACATATATGTATATAGCACATATACATATATACACATACATGATACAGTCCCCCCCCACAGACTTACTTTTGGCTAGACCCAGAGTTAGAAGTAGAAGCTCTCAGCAAGGACAGCCTGCGTCCCTTGGCAATCTGCTTCTGGTATTTTCTTTGGTTTTCTTCGCTCCTCTGGCCAAAAGTTTAGCACATTCTGCAACCTTCTCCTTGTTTTTCTTAGTTAATTGTTTCTTCAGAGCTATACAACAGTGTTTATGTTGCAGGACGCATGGAGTAACAAGATGTTGAATCCTGGGTGGTTTGGTCCTGAGCTTCTTACCTTTTCTTGCTTAAGGAATTTGTGATAACATATTGGCGGATAGCATCTTCTTCAGAGAGACTGAAAGCTTTTGGATTCCACTAGCTCGTTTGGGCCCCAGCTGCAAGGTGCAGCAGTGTCTGTCAGTTCAGGAACAGCCTTCTCTTCTTTTCAAAAAACAACCCAGTTGAGAACATTCTGAGTTTCATCCACAAAGGCTCCCTGAAGTGGCTTGCACTTCCGCTCTCCAATTCTCTTTGGTTAATAGAAAAGATGCCATTTACTCAACAGCAGGCATACTCAGCCATGGGCAAAGACGCCTGCGTCGAGGGGAAACCTTGTTTGTTGTTCTCACCCTGCTGGGACCGCCGTCCCTTCCACTCTTCGCTCAGAGCTTCAGCAGCTTTTTCTGTGGTGTGAGCTTCTCACAGAAAGTACAGAGATTTTCAGCATCAACATTATGCAGTTTACTGCTAGGAGGTACCATGAATAAAAACTACCATTGCTATTAAGGTAAGCTGACATCCACTGATTCTGTCCCTCTTGAGAGCACTAACCGATGCCGATGTCAAGTGAAGTCAAGCATCCGCTATGTGCTATTTTCTACGCACGCCACTTTGTTACCCATTTTCCATTTGGATACTTTGCTTTCTTACTATTGTGCTTTTAAAGGCACTCTTGAACTCATAGCAACACTTCGAAATTAGGCCTGTCAGCGCTGCCATAGAATCAGGAAGAACGCATGCGGCCTTAGACATGTATATGCAGATCTATATACAGACAATAGTTGATGGTGCTGGGAGACGTTTTCTTCAGCGGTGTAGCCATCAGTGAGATGCACATGCTCCTGTCAACAGCCTTGATGGAAGTCACTAACATTTTATGATACACGTATGCTATAAATATTTTCTCCCAGTATATGGCTCTCTCAGGAAGCTGCGTGTTTGGGTTTTAGTATGCTCCAACCTGGGCTGTCTTTCATGGCCCATTCTTTGGTATTAGGTCTGAAAACTTGCCCCCAAACTCCTATGAAATTGCCAGAAGAAAAAGTAGGGAGTGCACTTCGACTCACAGGCATAAAGCAAGGACTTTCTGAGAAGTAATCTGGGTGCATAGAGCAACAGCTGACATAGTGGGGCTCACACAGCCAAAAGCTCCTGGATAGCAAGGAAAACCTGGCGATAGCTGGCGAAACAGGCAGCCCACAATTTGGGAGAAAAATCCTTGCCAGCTATATCAGCAACAGATTAGTGTCTGGAGTACACAAAAAGCTAAATATCAGTAGAATCAACAACCCAATTAAAAACAGACTATGGGACTATACAAAAAGTTCTGAGAACAACAACTATAAATGACTAGTAAACACTTGAAAATGTGTTCAACATCCACTTATATTAGTAATAGCCATATGCACACAATAGCAATTACTAAATAATACAAAAAAGAGGCCATGAATTGGAAGGAGAATGGGAGGGGTACATGGGAGGTTTGAGGGGGAGGAAAGGGAAGGAAGACTAATTGCAATTAAATTGTAAGTGTTCAATATCTCTAGCTGGCAGAAAAATGCAGATTAGAACTAAGATCCCTTCTGACCCCAGTCAGCATTGCCATGATCAGGAATATCAATAACAATGAATGCTGGCATAGAAGTGAGGGAAGGGGAAGCCCTTACACACTGCTGGAGTGAACGAGAACCCACGCAACCACTTTGGAAATTAGCCTGGAGACTTCCTAAAAGATGAGAAATAGAACTGTGATTGACCCAACTGTAACGCTCTGGCCTTGTACACCAAGGGCTTCACACTCTGCTATGGAGATACTGCACACTCATGTTCATTGCTAGTCTACTCATGGTAACTAGGAAGTGGGATCAACCTGCATTCCCATCAGCTGGTGGCTGGATAAGGAAATTAGGGCACCTGTACACAGTGGACTATTACTCAGCCATAAGGAAAAATTAAATCATAAAATTTGCAGGTAAATGGATGCTACTGGAAAATAGTGTACGTAATAAAGTCACCAATGCCCAGAAAGATTCCATAGGTTCTCTCTCCTTGGTGGATTCGAGTTTCAAATCTACTGCTTTGTGGGTTTAAGCTGGAATGCCTGTGGAAGCCGGCTGGAAACTCGAAACAGGAATGAATACGTTGATGGAGTAGAGAAGGTAATATTTAGGTAAAATGAAGGTAGAGGGAGAACACCAGGGGCAGAAAAGTTCCAGCTCAGACGAGGGTGGGGTGGGGAAATGAGGTGGTGGGAGTCTTCACCAAAATGGAAGGGCCTTAAAGAGTTACAGGGAAACTTATGATCTTCAAACATGAGACAAATTAATCAGAGGGGCAAAAATATAAGTGGCATAAAAGGAGATGGGGAAGGAATTCTTGGGCTTAACGGTTTAAATGAGGGTAATGGAAATGGGAGGAGGAGCAGGGAGGAGGTGGGCTAGCAGGAACTGAACCCCCAGTGGCGGGCACAGGATGTTACTGGTCAGGGAGGCCCCAAACACGGGCCATTGCTGTTCATTTCGGGTGCTCCAAACAACCAGATGGCCAGCCCCTGCTGCTGAACTCACCACTCACTTTGGATGCAGAATGCATCCTCAAACTCAGCAAGAAATGCTTCCCTGCTGACTGGATTACCCAGAGACAGAGGGATCTTTGCAAGTTGGGAGTGGGGGGTGAGGCTTCAGTGTTTGTACTCAGCACTGCTCTCTGCACATTGCAGTACTGACCTGCCTGGCGAGAGATCTCTCTGGGACAACAGCTGCATGGTGGGAATGGGTACTTTCTCTTTCTGATAGTGTAAGAGGAATTTCATGCCTGTCCTGCTCATCTGGTTGAAAGACCGTGAGTGGGGAGGTCAGAGGCCCTTGTCGGAGACAGAGGATCTCCTATTATTGTGTTAACTTGTGTTGCAGTCAGACTGCCTGCAAATACTTAGATGTATTGCTCTAGATCTATGCTACTCAGAACTTTGGTCTGAGTGGTTCTGGTAGTGGTGAATGCAGAGACTCATAACCAGTAAAAAGCTGGGTATACATAACTGTGAGTGCTTAGCTATGCATGGGCCATCCACGGCAACCTTTCCACTTTCATAGGTGTGTGTGTGTGTGTGTGTGTGTGTGTATTGTGCACAGACATGAGTGTGTGTGTGTGTTCCAGTGAATTTCATTAAGCCCGTCTACAGGGCTACATGCTGAGGAAAATGTCTCCCACACTATCAGCTATTATCTGTATATAAGCTGGCATATAAATGTTTAAGGCCCCACAAGTCCTCCCTGATTCCACGACAGGGTTGGCAGGTGCTCTTGTAGAGGAACTGGCAGTCGCTGAGATCCCGAGTGCCTGGATGTCAACATTCCCACCCTCCCTGCCTCGACTTCCTCCAGTTCTCATGTTCCTTCCACCCCTTCCCTGTTTCCCAAGCCGTGAAAGGAATGATTAGATGTCCATTAAGTCTGTCTAGTCAGCAGTTACAGATCTACACAGGTACCTTAGCCACTCTCAGAGAAGGCTCTCTGTCCACAGCTGACCACAGCACTATTCTTTGTGCATAAACAGTAATTTGGAAAGCAATTTAAGAAGCACTTCATGGCTACATAGCAAAGCAACAGGACTAGGCTCCACCCCTCCCCCAGGGCCTGTAATCTTTTGCCCAGACTTATGGTATCAGATATATTCCCTCCTCTGAAGTGAGCATCACATCCAATCAGGAAGAAGTGGATAATCCCCAGAACAGATTTGTCACAATTGCACCCATGGGCTAATCTTGCCTGGACAGTCAGTATTGCTCCACAGATGAGCAAGTCTGTTGACGACTGCCATCCCCTTGCATCTCCGCATCTCTGGTACTCTGACCCAGCAGGGAGGAAGCTTCCAGCCCAGTCCAAGCTTGTGCCTATGACCAACACCCAGTGATATGAAAGTAGGATGAAGTGATGCCCTCAGCTCTAGGGTCACAGCAACCAGTTCTGGTGGGCAACAGCCAGCAGTTGTTTGAAACTTAGCTTTAGGTTCTCTTATCAACTCTCAAAGAGTCTTATTTATTGTTTTATTCATCAAAGCAACAACCGGGTGCCTAGAACCAAGCTTGGGGTTTGTCTTAGGTTTCTCTTGTGTGAGAAACTCTGTGGCCATAAGCTAGGAAAGGGTTATTTGGCTCACATATTCCAGATCATAGTGCCCTGAGGAAAGCCAAGGCAAGAACCTGGAGGCAGGAACTGAAACAGAGCCATGGAGGGGTGCTACTTACTGGTTTGCTCCCCATGGCTCGCTCTACCTGCTTTCTTATAGAACCCAGGTCCCTTTCTTCCCTCTATGTCCTTCCATGCATCCTTCCTTGCCCATTCTCAAATACATAGCCCTTTTCTTTCTTTAATTGTCTTGTCTTCTCTCTCTCTCTCTCTCTCTCTCTCTCTCTCTCTCTCTCCTAAATACTTAAATGCAACATGTTCAGTTCATATAATGTTAGCTGTATATATATATGATCTCAGTGCTGACCACTTGACATTGGGTAACCAAGTGAGATCTCTTTTCTGGGGAAGCAGAGCACACACAGAGTAAGTGCACTGAGTACATCAACAGCCCAGGGACCTCTTCAGACCTAAACTTTCTCACTTGTTACTTGAGGGATCTGAACTAGGGGTACAAGCCACTTCCGGTTCCCACAACCTCTGGAAGGCTCCCTTTATGGCTGTAGGCTGTTTCCCAGCATAACAGCAGCTCACAAAGAAGCGATGTGTGGCTGCTTTAGCTAAGTCCTGCCTCTCTGGCACTGTCGTGAACCTCTTCTGTGCCTACACGCTGAAAGTCCCCATGATATCTTCTGTTTCAGAAATACAAGATCAATCATGCGACGATAGAAATCTGCCAAATATTTGACCTTTCAGACAGAGGGAAATGAAGGAGGATCCTTGGGCATTACCAAAGGGCCGGACAGTCTGGAGCCAGGGTGAAGGAGACAAACAGGCCAAGACTCAAGAGGACTTCCGCTGGGAGCCTATGAAAATAGTCCAGGGCTGGCATGTCACTCAGCCTCCAGGCCTCTCACCATCAATCCTCTGACTGGGACACCACAGTCCGTGTTAAAACAAACAGCCCCGTGACCAGGTGTCATTAACCCCCAAGACAATCAGAGCAGCTACCGCTGAGTTAATTGATTCCAGGGATCCATTCCTCCCACCCTCCTCCTCAGGCCTGGATGGCCACAGCCCTGGGAGACAGGAAAGCCTCTTCTTTGGGCACTGTGTGAATCTGGAGGACACCGTTGGTTCCCCTCCCCATCAGGTCCATGCTTACACCATCACCTCCCTGGCTTTCCTCACCCATTTTTCTCCCCACCTCAAGTCCCAGGCATGTGTGTTATACTGAGGCCAAGTGCAGATGCTCCCTTCCAGACACTACTCCCTGCTCCATGCCTCTGTGTCCCACTGTCTTTCCTCTCTCCGTCTCATAATGAATCTTTGCATCTCTTTCCCATATCCTCCCCAGGATTCCACCCACTTCCTCCACAGCCCACTTCCCTGGTTTATGCTCTTTTTACACACTATTCATCACGGTTGTTTTGTGCAGAGGCTCCCTGCTGGCTCATTCTTCTCCTTTACCAGACAGAAGCTTGTCAAGGGCACAAACCACCCTGTCGTGTCTCCCCAGCACATGGGGTAGCTCAGAACTCTTCCCTGTCCGTGGCAGTTATCTGCTGGGTGGGATCATTTTTATTTTCCCCTTGAACCGGGGAAATAGCTCTTCAAGTACTCACATGGCGTTTGGAAAACACCAGCCAACTGAGCTGTTGGGATCTGCAACTGATTCAGCTGTAAGCTCTTTCTCTGTCCAACTAGGCACACAAGCTTTAAGGTCTAGTTCAGGATGCAGAGATGCTCTTGGCCTTGGCCATGCCAAGGCTGTGGGGCTCCTTCCTATAGCCTCAGCTCAACATTGCTTCAAACAGAAAGACACACGTGTGGTTTCCTGGTGGGGCAGCTGGGACAAGGCATGAAGCTTGGTTCCTCTGGAATAAACACAGGGCACTTCCTCAGGCTTTCTAGGGAGGCCAAGCTAGTGAGCAAGAGCACAAGTGTAGTGCCTGCTCAGCCACTCCAGGGAGGATGGGAAGAGGACCTGGATCGTGGAGTTAGGAGAAGGGGAGATGGATAAAGAGATGCAAGCTGTTGGGCTCCAGGCTCATCAACCACAGCAACACACAACCCTGCAAACTCAAATTCCGAGACTCTAATATAAATGACTATATACTTATAGAAAGGCATAGCTTTCGACCTTGATCCATTTACTCGAATTGTCTTTTTTTGTTACTGGACTAAGATAAGATCCACATGAACTCCTTCCCCACCAGAGTCTAGCCTAGAAAAAAGCAGGTGGGCAGAGGCTCTGTCTCCAGCATAGAAACCACAGAGTCTCCTGGGCTCAAGTTCTTGGCCTGGATGAAGTCCTTAGAGCTGAAGCCATTTTGTTTTCATTTTAATAATAGAGATTTCCTGTCCTTTTGAAGGGTAATCCAAGAATCCTGGATTTATTATAGGCTCCCACAAAAGACAGAACATTCATCAAAATTTCCAAGGTTCCCAGGCTATTTCATCTAGACACGGACACCTGAGCTTAGCCTTGAAGGAAAGAGTGTTAGAAAATAAACTGCAATTTCAAATTACTAAATTTAAAAAATCAACAACACTTTTAAGACCTAATTTGGAAAAGTATGTTGAATATAACAATATTGATCCTGATATAGTCTTTGTCATTTTTTTTCTCTAAAATCAAAATGGTTAAGAAACTTTTTGTCTATTCTAGCCTCAAATGTGAAATAGTTTCAATCAACAAACATTTATGAAACACTTACCCTAGGCGGGGCCTTCTGTCAAATGTTGGGGGTAAGGAATGGCCAAGAATCTCATGGGCATCCCATTTAGTGACAAGGACTCAATGGTCACTTATTCTCAGTCCTGGGGCCATTTATGAGTTTTTGTATTCACAGCTGTCCACCATCCACAGAAGTTTCTATGAGTAAGGCTGAAAGCAGAACTTGTCTGTGGATATAAACATAAATATTTAGAAGAAAGCTTGACAACATATTTATTTGTCAAACCAACAGTACTACACCCCTACCCCTGGGCCTATAATCTTCCCAACTATGAGCTTTTGACGAGGCTCACAGTGCCAAGCATGAACTCCTTCTGTAGAACAGACTTCAGATCTAATACAAAGTAGTTGTTAACCCTATAACAGTAATGCCACTAATGTACCAGTAGGTTGGTATTATAGTTTCTATTTGTATTAGTTACTTTTCTATTGCTATAACAGATACCATGACCAAGGTGACATCTAGAAGGGAGGGTTTATTTGGGGCTTCCCGTTCCCGAGGAATAGGAGTCCAGCACTGTCATGGCAGGGAGCATGGTAGGAGGCAGGCAGGCAAGGCAATGGAGTAGCAGCTGAGAGTTTACATCCTCATCCACAAGCAAAAAGCAGAGAGTGAACACTGAGAATCACATGGGTCTTTTGAAACCTCAAAACCCAGGGATGCATGACCTCCAGCAAGGCCACACCTCTGAATCGTTTTCAAACCATTCCACCAAGTGGGGACCAGGTAATCAAGTGTGTGAGCCAACGGGGAAGATTCTCATTCAAAGTATCCCAGCATAGGACTCACAGCTACGTAAGATCGTTGATTTCTCACCCCACCCCCTGCCCCTCTAGGGGCCCACATAGTGTCTTCTGGCTGTATGAAGGCTAGTTAGCATGAAGGAAGCTTCCATCTCAGTTCCAACTTTATTTCTCAATGCTGTATAAGCAAAGTGTACAGTATCTTCAGCAACAGCACCATCTAATCATGGCAGGCAACAAAGAATAGTAAAATCTGTGTTAATTTGAAGCGCCTGGGGCCTCCTTGACCAATTCATATAAAAATATCTCACAGCTGGCATTGGGATTTTCATTTAATAACTCATGGCTTCTGGGAGCAACATTTTTTTCAACCATGTAGGTAGGTACCTGCCTTCAAATTCTGTTTTTGAAAGTGTGTTTTAATTAGCTTATAAAATGCTTGTGTAACAGCCCTATTGAATGCAGTGAACCCCACACAAAAACAGACCTGAAAGATGAAAGCAGGAGTGGTACTGGTTAGGAAGAGGAAGGGATTGGGGGGGGATAAGAAAGGATGGAGAAAGATACGATCAAGGAAAGGTGTGCATATATTGGAAAAATGTGGAAGGATTTTAAAGAGAGAGTCTCATAGACTGCTGCAGACTGAAGCATTCTAAGAGTGTCAAAAGTAGAAATGGCATCCCAGGACAAATTAACATCCTAGAGCCGTGATTCTCAACCTTCCTACGGCTGCGTCCCTTATTATGGTGCCTCATGTTGCGGTGATCCTCGGCTATAAAATTGCTTTCTTTGCTACTTCATAATTACAATTTTGCTTTTGCTATGAATCATAGTGGAAATGTCTGTGTTTCTCCAGTGGTCTTAGGCGACCCCTGTGAAAGGGCTGTTTTATGACCCACAGGTTAAGAACCTCTGTACTAGACTATGTAGGGAAAGGTGGAATTGCAAGTGTTCTCAGAGAAGGCTGAGCAGATGGAGAAAAAAAAAGGGATGACTGCATGGACAAAAATGCACCCCTGGGAAAATCAAGTTGGAGAGTGTGATGGTTGGGATAGGAATGGCCCCCATGTGCCCCTATAGATTTGAATGCTTGGCCACCAGGGAGGTGACCACTACTAGGCAGTGTGGCATTGTTGAAGTAGGTGTGGTCTTGTTGTAGGTGTGGTCTTGTTGTAGGTGTGGTCTTGTTGGAGGAAGTGGGGCAGGTTTGGGGGTTTTAAAGGTTCAAGTCAGGCCCAGTGGCTCATTCTCTCTTCCTGCTGCTTGCTGATGTATATAGAAGTCTCAGTTACCTCTCCAGCATTGCATCTGCCTGCATGCTGCCGTGCTTCCAGCCATGCTGATAATGGACTAAACCTCTGAACTGAATCCAGCCCTAATGAAATGTTCTTTATAAGAGTTGCTATGATCATGGTGTCTTTTCACAGCAACATGACGTTAACTGAAACAGAAAGTGTTGAAAATTCTAGACCAAGGTGTTAGGAATGAATGTTCTGGGTGATGGTCAGAAAAACATATTTTAATTGGCAACACGTTTCATTTGAGTTTAGCCAGACCTTGTAGCTGTGCAGGTGATGGGACAGGAAATGTTAGTCATGGAGGACCAGGCATGAAGCGACTGCTCTGGGCTGAACATGTGAGTGTCGTAATACATGGGGCTGAGATGGAGGAAAGAAACATGGAGGAATAAGGGGCGGAGTCAGCAACTCACAAGGTTACTTACAGATGGTGATGCCTATTTTTGTAGCAATAGCAGACGATAGCAACATTCCCAGTTTTCACCGTCCACCAAGTACAATTTCAAGCACTGTACACACGCAAACTGACTTGACAGTTTCTATGGTCACTACCTTTTCGCAGTTGGGAGAAACTGAGTCATGGATCGGTACCTCAATCAGATGGGTTCATACAGGAAGTGGTAGAGCAGAACTCAACCTTTAGCTGCTACGAGAGCTGCGTTGTGGCCACCATGCATGCAATGGAACTCGCAGATGCAAGCTGAGGAGGAAACTGTAAATTTAGCATGGAAGCGAGACAAGCCTGGGTGCCGGTTTACCTAGGAAGACACGCTTTCCTCTGGGCCCAGCAGGTGCTGCAGAGCCTCCGTGTGTGCGTCTCTGTGTGTGCCTCCGTGTGTGTACAGCTGCCTCCACACAGGAACCTGATGGCTACCAGAGAAACTGCCCAGTGAGGTCAAGCCAAGGTAGCCCAGCCTGCATTCAGACTCTGAAGGGACTAGTGGGGTCAAATCACTTCATCTCTAGACTGCTTTTCTGGCCTGTGTGATAGAGATTGAATATGAAATGCCCCCCCCAAAGGCACATGTGTTCAAGCCTAGTCTCACAGCAGGTGAGACCCTCTTAGGAGCTCCTGGCATCTCTAGATGGGAGAGGTTAGCTAGAGGAAGTAGGCTGCTGGGAATGGCTCCTTAGGGGTATTCGTTCCTGCACCCTTCCTGACCTCTGCTTCCTCACGGCTGGAAGCTAAACCTTGTGTTCTTCCCTCCTCCCCAGTAAAGGATTGAAACCTCTGAAACCAAGAATTAAGCTAAATCTTTTGTCTTGCAAACTGTTCTTGATGTATTTCTGTCATTGTGATTATAAAAGTGGCTGATCCATACAGTGGGAAAACCGTGTGCTTCTCAGTAGATTGAATGAGATGATTTAAATAAAGCTCCAGGTATAGGCCCTGGTACCGAATATGACTTGATAAACATCCCCCTCCCTTCCTAGGCTCTGCCCATACTTAATGTTGTATATCGAAGGTGATCGGAAAAACCTCACTATTTGGTGTGGCTTCTCTATGGTTAAGAGAAAGGCATCAGAATGACCTGCTCCAAACACAGAAAAGGTGAGAATACAGTTTGGAAGCCACTTTACGTTTAGTATTTGACTCGCCAGCATGAGCACAACATGCAGGTGACCTGTTGGGTGGCCAGTGCTCTCTTGGCTTTACCACTGGGGACTTGAATATGACCCCCGGGATGAGACAGATGGATAGAAAGGATGCTAAGAGGTGGTACCCCGGAAACAGCTGCTCACCAGCTATGTGCGGAGCCAGCAGCAGCAGTTACCAGTGTGGGCTGCACAAAGGGAAGACCGTGTTGATGTGGTTAGTACAAGGGGTGCTTTCAAATGAAGCCGAGCATGACTGTGCAAAGAGCGCCGTCTCCCACACACTGCAGACATTGTTTGCAGAAATAGCCACACTTCTTACGACCCGCATGTCACACATAGAGAAATTTGAATGTAAAATTGAAACTGAGTGGAATAAACGGTCTTCAAAAATCTAATGAAATGCCGAGCTCAGAGTACCACCCACTGCAAACCCAGCAACACCCACAGACCCTGCAGGGGAAGCTAAGGGAGGATAGACAGCCCAAGTATCTCAGTGGGAATTAGTTGGGTGACTGGTGGAGCCGGGTCTTGACTTGGTCCACCCTCTGCTGCTTTGACACACCTGTCAGGTCGGGTCTGCCTTACCCTGATGATGGGCCCTGGGCCTCACAGTGGCCAAGGCCTTGGTGAAGAGCTGATTGCCCCAGGTTAGCCCTCTTAGCTGCATTTTGGCTGGCAGTGAGTTCAAAACAGGTGTGTGTTCTGTTTTGGCTGGAAATTGTCATTCAAGTGTCTCTCGGGCAACAGTGAGGAACACCTGACACTTTGAAAGGCAATCTATTAGAACTCTCTGGGAAGCACTTCAGAGACGCTTTGGCTTTTCATTCCTAGGAAGCTAAGGTGCTCTGCCCTTTTTAATATGTGCTGGAGAACACGATGTCTCCTTCCATGGCTGTTTGAGTACTTGCATGGCTAGAACAATGATTGTGGGCAGAGATTTTTGGCTCACATTCTTAAATTTCTCATTGGAAGACACACTTGTTTTTCTTAATACTGTGTTTGTGAGGTTTTACTCTTTAACCTGGTTATTGCAGCCCAGGGACACCCTCACCATTTGAGGGGACTCTTCCTGAACCTTGTCATCTTGGAATGACCGTGACCTCTGCTTTTTGATAGCATTTTCTTCTAGCCACTGTATGGCACTGACATTTGTAATGGTTGGTAGTTGATACGACTTTATCCAGGGAACTGCTCTATAAGGCTATTGAGCATGCGCAGACAACCTTTAACCATTGTGTCCTTAGGGCCATTATGGCTTTCTTCTTGCAGGAATGAACTCCATGACTGTTGGGCAAACCAAGTACAGGCTGCTGCTATTAAAGGTGGCCGTGTTCATACCACATCTTCTGTCTCAAAGATTGGCTTGAAACGCCCCAGTTCAATGTCTGATTTGTACTTAAGCTCTTTCATCTGCAAGAAAACTTCCAACTTAAGCAAGAAAGTCCAGAGCCCATCGTCTAAGAATAGTTTATATTAACAACGCGAAGTGCTAGGCTTGCAAGACACACCGAGCGCAGCTTTTGGAAGTGGCTCCTGCTTCTAAAATAGGAACCCTAAGCACACAGTGGGTGGTCTCGCCCACACAGAACAACTCGGGCTTTAAGATACCCAGCAACAGTTGGAACCTGCTTTTAAGAGGATTGTAAAATGAAAGTTTGCCTATACATTTCATGGGTCACTTGGGCAATAGCCAATTGTCAGTCATAATTGGGCCCCATTATTCTAGTGAATGCTGAAGGTCACATGTGCCCCAATGACCATGCTAATTCTCACTAATGGTGTCCCGCTGGAGAAGGGCAGGAGAGGCTTTCCTTAAGACACTTCATCTTCCTAATTCTCAGAAAGCTCTATGTTCCGGAAGTTGGTGCTGTTACCAAAATACAGTGGAATGCAATTATGTCCAGCTTATTTGGCAGTAAATTTGGTTTTGGCAAGACACAAAGACTTTCCATAGAGTTCCACCGGTCACATTAATGCTGTTACTTACACTGTAACAGCAATAACAAGAAACATCCCTGTTGTGTTGCTGGAACCCTGATCTTGGACTTCCCAGACTCCAGGGCTGAGAAGCATGTGTTCGCTGTTTGTGATAGCCAGTCTGTCAGAGCAGCCTAAACCAGCAAGGGCAACTAGTATGTGGGTCAAGGATATAATGTCTACATTTTACACTTCTGACCATTCTTCCACCATCACCACGATGGTGGGTGCTGCACCCACTAGGCACCAAGATGCTGCATCCCACTTTTACCAGTGTGATGGACTATTAAACCTTTGATGCTGTTGATCACAAAAAGGAAAAAAAAGGAAAAAGACAGATAAGCACATGCTAAACTATTAGCATTACATCACCACACGATAATGTGGGCAAATGTCAGCTTTCCAGGCAAAGGCGACATCATTAGACAAGGTAATTTCTTTCCTGTCCTCGGGGCCTCATAGACTGTTAAGCACAATCATTTTAGAGAAGATGACACTGTAAACACTGGTCCCAAGCTGCCAGTTCTAAATATCTTTTGAATGAGCCAGCAGCAACAGGAAAAAAGCTCCGGCCTGGATGGTACACAGGGAGTTCCATGACAGACAAGGCAATGGAGTCTGGTGAGAAAGGAATGGTAAAGTATTTTATTTTTCTAAAAGCAGACACTCGGAAATGACTCTCAACAGCCCTTAGTTCAGAAGGGCAATGGCTGGACAGAAAGAAAGGGGAAAAACTCACTCTGTAAAAATTCGTTCAAGGATAAGCGAGCAAGTTACAAGGAAATTCAGAAAGCACTGCCTACTTTTCAGTGTGTGTGTGTGTGTGTGTGTGTGTGTGTGACTGTGTGTGTGTGTGTGTGTGTGTGTGTGTGAGAGAGAGAGAGAGAGAGAGAAAGAGAGAGAGTATGAATTGTGTGTGTGAGTGCGCAGATGTGTATTGTGTGTGAGTGTGCTTGTGTCTCTGTGTGTGTGTGTGTGTGTGTGTGTGTGTGCGCGTGCGCAGGGGCATTACACAGGGTGAAGGAAGAGGACCTACCTCCAAAAGATAAACCTGATGAAAACATTGGCAGTGCTTCACTGACAACCTCAAGCAAAGAGCTTGAGTTTAACCTGCTATTAATCCATGGCAGGAGACAGCCCTTGGGAGCAACTGTGGAGAACAGAAGGGCCAGGGCTAAGAAACAGTGAGGCACAGTCTGCAGGAATCTCATGGAATACATCCCCACCCCAGTATCCAGGAGCAGACCTCATCAGCTAAGAACAGAGTTTTTTAGCCTGTACCCAAGATAAGCAGGGGACAGACATCAGCAGCTTGCCGTCCCCTACCGTGTTCTTCCTGCCTTCCCCTGCTCTCTCCTGCCCTCCTGGGCCCTCCCTTGCCTTTCCCTGCCCTGCCTTGTCCTCCCCTATTCTCTCCTGCCCTTCCCTGTGCTTTCCTGACCTCTCCTGCCTTTCCCTATCCTTCTCTGTCTTCCCCTGCCTTACTCCCCCTTCCCTTCTCTTCCTTTTTCTGCCCCTTCCTGTGTGTTTATTGTCATATATGCACATATGACATGTATGTACTTGTACATATGTGTGTCTATATGTGCTGATCCATTTGAAATAAATGCTGGATGCTGTTGCTGCAGAAGAGTTGTCAGAGCGTTGCCTCAGATTGCTGTTGCCAAAGAGCTGGTGCAGAATGCCGTTGCTGCAGATTTGCCGCAGAGAGCTGTCTTGCTGCAGTGTGCTGTTGCTGCAGAGTTGCCACAGAGTACTGTGTCGCTGCAGAGCTACTGCCGCATGCTGAAGCTGCAGAGTTGTGCAGAGTGCTGTTGGCGCAGGGTGCTGTGTTGATGTTGTCAGTGCTTACATTACAAAATCAGAAGATGGGGCAGAGAGATGGTTCAGAGGCTAAGAGCACTGGCTATTCTTCCAGATGACCCTGGTTCAATTCCCAGTACCCATATGGTGGCTCACAACCATCTATAACTCCAGTTCCAACGGTTCCTGATACCTTCTTCTAGCCTCTGTGGGTACCAGGCACACACATGCAGAGACATTCATGCGGTGCTCATACATACACGCATGAAAAACATTCATATGCATTAAAAATAAAACATTTTTCTTAATGTTTTAAGAAAAGAATCAGGGTGGATGAGAGAATTATGACACAGGTGTACTTAACTATCTGGGGAATAAACCAGGAAAAGTTGGATAAGAGCTATCAGAATAAGTGAGCGACGGACAAAAACCTGTAGTCTCAGCAGCGAAAAAAAAAATAGGAAACTTTGAAAAACCAAATATGAGAGAAAGCCCGGAGTCCATCCTCAGGGATGGATGCAGTTTGGAGCATCCCCCCTCCGGAGGAAAAAGCACGGAGCCTGGCTTGAGACAGAGCTTCTGGAAACCAGCCCTGCACTTGCAGGAATAGCTGTTTTAAAGAGGAGAAAGGGGGGGGGGGGGAAGCGGGCACAGAAGTTGCACATAGCAGCTGCAGGGGGAGGGAGGCACCCGGAAAAGTCTCCTTTTGGTACTCCTCTGGATCAGTGTCAAGAAGCCATTAAAATAAACACGCATGCTGAGTCAGCTGCTCTGCACCCCAAACACACCCTGAACCACACACTCAGGAACCCAGAGGAAATGGCAGGCCGTAAGTTGAAATCTGGCCAGAACATCCTTCAAGTCTACGGGGAAGAAATGTGAGTCAGTGCTAGCGGCTCCAGGGGGACAAAGACTGTCATTTTCAAGATCGGGCACTAGAACCACCCTGTCCTGACCAGAGCTGGCAACCCGACTCCTGCAGGAACTTCAGTGGGTCCGACCAGCATTTGGAACCATGCCCTTCAATGGGGCCCACATCTGCCACCCAAACGACTTGTGCAAGACTCCTGGGGTGTGATTGGCAGCTGGGCCCAGGAAGGAAAGCTGGAGAATCACAGCTGAAGCAAGGGATGAAGCAAAAGCCAGCTTAGGCTCCGCATTTTCCTCAACCTAGCAGCCCCAGCACCGCAACCATCCCGCCTCATTTTTTTTTCTTTTTCTCCCCCAACCTTAAATTAAATTATTTAAAAATTTTTCTTTGAGATAGGTTTTCCAAAGATCACAAGCTGACTCTGCCTCCTTGCCTGAGCCTTCTGAGATCTGGGGCTGGTTCCGGCTATCTGATTGTCCTTCCTCACCTCTCTCCGTTCAACCTTTAACCAAAGGTACCATTCTCCTCTCCTCATGCCTGTTGTTCCCCCTTCAATTTGCTTTTTATTCCTTCCCTCTTACTTTACCACCTCCAACAACACTAACCACTAGTCTTAAATCACATTTTCCCCTTTCTGCTCACTCCCCTTTCCGTACACACCCCCTTTCTGCTCACATCCCCCCTTTCTGCTCACACCCCCTTTCTGCTCACACCCCCTTTCTGCTCACACCTACACTAATTACATATTAATGTGTTACTGTCAGGGCTCCCTTGTTTCATACTGTGCCTTGAGTGGAAGGGAGATTTTGTCATTTGTTGTTGAAGTTGGTTATGTCGGTAAGAAAACTGACACCTGAATTTCACTAAATCTAGTCAATTAGAGCATTGCAAATACTTCATCTAAAGAATGAGGATCATAGAAAAATCTAGTTAACGACCCAGTTCCCACACATGCAAGTTCCAAAGCAAAAGCAAATGAATAGCAGAAAACCAAGGCAACATGACTCCCCAAACTTACAAATCCCAAAGTAGTAGATTCCTAAGAATTAACTAAGTGAATTTTGAGGCAAATGATTAAAAATAGTATAAGTTTCATTCTTCTTTGTGTAAGAGATAAACACATTTTAAAAGACAGCTGTAGACAAATGGTGCTAAGAAAAACAGAATCCATATGGAGAGGAACGAAAGTGCTTTGTATCTCTCACCCCACGTGAAAACTCATTGCAAAGGGACCAAAGGCCTTAGCTATAAGACCTGAAGCTTTCGAGACTGCAGTGGGAAGCACGCTTCAAGATCCAGCAAAGGTGAGAATTTTCTGAGAATGACTGAAAACAGAACAATGTCCTTAAAGTGTTAAGAAGTTATTTCATGAAATTCAAAAGCTTCAGCACAGTTATGGAAACCATCAGTACTAAAAATGACCGTGTGTGTGTGTGTGTGTACCTGAGAAAACCGCTTAATATCTAGAACACATGAAAAACTATGAAAATTAGACACCAAAATATCAGCCAGTCAACAAAGTCTAGTGAACCAAACAGAGTTCTCAAAAGAAAAGAAATACAAATGGCCACCAATTATTTAGAAAAGTGTCCAGTATCTTTAGTGATGAGGGAGACACAAATGCTTTGAGATGCCATCTCACCCCATCAGAGTGGCCATCCGCAAGAAAACCAAGACAATAAAGGATCAGTGAGGGTGTGTGGGAAGAGGATCCTTATTCACTGCGGTGGGAATGTAAACCAGTGCAGTCACTAGAGAACTGGGCATAGAGATTGCCCCCAAAATTACTATGGGGCTATTGAGTTGGCTCAATGGTTTGTAAACATTAACTGCCAAGCCTGATGGTCTGAGTGTGAGCCATAGGCCCCACAGGGTAGAAGGAGACATCAAACTCCTTGACTGTCCTTCTCTCTATCCCCTCTCAATGAAAATAATCAAAAATGGAGTACATATGAACAATACAATTTAAATAAATAAAATAATGAAAAATAAAACAAAATTTAACCATAAAAAAGAATGAAATCATTTGTAGGAAAGTGGACGGAACTGAAGGTAAGTATGTCATGCTAAATGCAGCAGATTCAGAATGGCAAGGATGTGCTTTCTTTCACATGCACACGAATTTAAATTCATTTGCTTGTATGTATGTATGTTCATACATGGGGGTTGTGAAAGTGGAAAGGTACAGGAGGAGGGAAGAATAGATATTATAGGTAGAGAAGGGGCAGAGGGGAGTATGTAGGGGAAGAAGGACAAGCAAGAAGGGTCATGGTGAATGAGAGAGAGGGTAGTGGGGAAGATGGTGAATAAGAAGAAAGTATATTACCACGATAAAAACCATTCCAGAAAGGTTAGACAAATGAATCTGTGCCTATACAAATCACCAGAACTGTGCCACGAAGTTAGAGTTTCATTTATGAAAAGCCCTTTTGGGTCAACCCCCCACCCCTTTAAACCACAGGATCGCTGCCAAACAGGGCACCAGGTGTCCTGACGACCAGGTGACTCCTTGCACTGAAATGTGTACAGCAACTTGACCAAAAATCTTGCTTTAAAGAGCAAAATTCAATTTACTAACTGGAGTTCAGTGTAAAACATTCTTATTCGAAGGCCTTCTAAATAATTACCAGTCATATAAAATTATAGCTTTAATGATAGCTGTAAGCTAGATATAAAGTTTCAATGCACAGACAGATTAGAGACTAATCATGCCAAGATAGTTGAGGAACCTTGCACAGGGTTTCAGAGCCTAGAAATCAAGTGAGGAGGGAGAGCCGTAGTGCTATTTCATTTGTATTTTAATGAATTAAGCTGGCCTGAAGTTCAGAGAGTCAAACAGCCACACTGGTCAGCCTTACAGACCAGGCAGGGCTGACACACTTTAAATCCCAGTAGCCACAGTAGCTTGCCATAGAAACTAGGTGGTAGTGGTGTGTGCCTTTAATCCCAGCCCTCAACATGAATATAAAACGGGAGGAGACAGCTCTCACACAGTCTCAGTCTGAGGTCCCTGGAGGCAGGATAGCCACTTCGGACTGAGGTAAAGGCTAGAGCTGGTGGCTGACTATTTTACTTTTCTGACCTTCAGGTTTAACCCCAATTTCTGTCTCTGGGTTTTTATTAATTGTGCTACACAGAGAGAAAACGCTACAAGTCACAGATAACAGCGCATCTTAGATCGACAGAAGTAATGAGCTGGTTTTGCTTTGAATCACGATGCAGCGCTCTAACGGAAATCCAGAGCCGGCCAGCAGATTTTGTCTCTAGTAGTTACATAGAAAGGAAACGTGTGCAAAAGCTTCCCTTGCTGTGTACAGGGTCATGTGACCCCGTCTCCTCAGTGGAATGTGAACATAGCAAGAGGAGTCAGCATGCAGGAGTGTGTGTTCTCTCCCTCACCTCCTCTTCACGCCTGCTCTAATCCTATGCCTGAGAGAAGAACTTCGGACGGCAGGATTCGAGCTGGTTGTGGCATCTTGTATTAATGCTTTTACAGTTGTTTTCTTAACTGATGATGCATTTTTCTCAACAAAACATCCAGACCAAATCCTAAAGGAGGGTTTCTAAGGGAAACTACTGTCAACTAGACACAGAATCTTGGGGATCCTGTTTCAGGCTTCTGATTCCTCTGGGCACCTGAGAATCAGTGGTCTCTGTGCCCAGAAACCTGTCCCTGGCTGAGAGGTTCCCCACAATGACTCTGGCCCTGACTTTGCTATTACTATGTGGCCTTTTAACTTTTTTATTTTTTACTACTTTCCCTCACCAAAGAGGGCTCAGTGTTGTGTTCTGTAAGAGACCTAGTCTGGGCTCTGGGCTCTCGTAAGTTGTTAATTCAGTGGTCTGTCTGGTTGACGCCCTTGTACCAGGTCCAGCGTCATCTACTCTGGTAAATGTTTAATTCTGTCTGTGGGTCTGTCAAGACAAGCTTCTTGCCCCAGGCCTGGTGGTGACTGCACCATGGTCTACATTTCATTAGGAAACAGGACGAGCAGGCACGTGAAATCAAGTCCCTGCTCCCGTGTCTTTCCAGTTTTCTACTTGGCAACAGAGGAACTCTGAATGTACATTTTGGCTCATATCCGCTCTTACTATGGAAACCTAAATGGTTTTCAGAACAGTGCTCCAAGATAGGTTATTCTCAGTTCTGGGAAAAATCCTCCATGGCTTCTAAACATACCTAGCCTGCCATCAGTGTTGGTGTGTGTTCCCTTCACACAGACCTTGGGATGCATCCCCCTTATACACAGTGAGCCCATTATGAGGCAAACAGACTGGCTCCATGGCATAGATTTATAGGAAACTTCACCATGGGAATTGCCTGGCTCGCTTGACAGCTCTGTTGAGACTAGGTAATCCGAAAAGCAAGAGGATGTCCCATCCAGAATAAACTCCATTGTGATTTAGTGTTATATTTTAATTACGTTCTGCTTGAATATGTGTTTTTGGCATGCTAATATCCTTGAACTGTCTCTTCATAGAACAAGTTATTTTAAGACTGCGGTGGGAATACACTGGCCCTCCTTCCTCATTTTCCAAACGAAATGACCTGACATTCTTGGAAAGGTTAAGTGGCTTTCTCGGAGCCACCCAACGAGTTGCAAGTATGTCAGCTCTCTAACACCAAAGACCCGTCCCATTGGCACATGGTACACTTTTAAATCCATGAATAGGAAGACCCTCATGACCGCCACATTCGTGAGGCTGCCACTGACCAACCCAAAGCAGCTCATGCGTGTGTCCTTCAAGATGTTACCCTCAGTTGCCCAGTCTCCCTTCGTGTTTAGGGTCTTCTCTGAGTGATATGGCATCACGGGCACATTACCTGTCCTCAATTCTTTGTTCTTGGCTTGCCTCCTTCCTCGTGGCATGCAAACTCCTTTAGTTACATCCTTTTCTGGGTACATTTCATCACGGCTTGTGTCCCTCCTCTCCACAACTCCATCTGGGGGATCTGCGTCCTGAGTTCCAAGTTCTTGCTCAGCTCCTGTGGTGAGATGAGATCCCACATCTCTCAGGTTTCAGCTCTCTTTAGTCTGCTTTTACTGAACTCTTGCCGTCTATATATCCAAACTTCTGGGATAAAATTTTCCAAGGAGCTGGGCTTTTGTTGAGTTGGAGATAATTAAAATAGAGTATTCCTTGATGGCTAGCTTCCACTTTTTTCTTATTACTGAAGGTAATGTTAAAGTATAGTACGAATTACTTGAGCTAGGGATTGAGTTCACTAAGGAGACAGCCAGCAGTTATAAGCATGGCAGACCATTGAACAAATTCTTCAGGGAAGGTTGGGGCTGCTGCAACACCCAATCCTCTGAGATCTGGGGACTAGTGACAGCATGTGGTGCTGTCTGCATTCAATCCCATATAGTCATAGGCCGAGCATGGGTGAACCAACATCATGCCAAGTAGCAGAAGTCCACTTAGGGCTTGTCTCTAGCAAGGGAAGATGGGGGCATATCTCCCACCTAACCCTACTTACTGCACATACACAGACAGGCCTTTTGAATTGGGAGCTGGTCAATGAAGATTTGGGCAGACCCACTTAGCAAACTGATTCAGCTGCCTGGAGAAGCAGCGAGGCCATTTAGACCATTGTAATTCACAGTGGAGCCTGGAATGTGTATCCACTGCCACAGTCTTAAGTGGCTTGTGGGTCTTGGAACTTTGCAAAGGAGCTGGCTTGGCTGCTACTGACCAGTTAGGTCCAGCCAGCTTGATTCCCTTACCGCTCTGTTTGTGGACTGTTGATTAGTGGGATAAGAACACCAGGGTTTTATTAAGAAGCAAGCCACAGAGGGATTGCTCTTTTCAAGCACATTGGCTAAGATCTTAAACTGGACCTGATGCAGAGGGAGGAACAGTGTAGAGTGTATGATGTGGGGAAAGAATGTGGCTATCAAGTCCAAGAAGACAGACAGATGTGGCCGCTTCTCAGTGTCTTCTCTGTGTCATTAGAAGAACATTGATCCTGGAGATCACACTCACTGACACATCAAGATGGACAAGGAGAGGACAAAGCACATAATAGAATCCAATGCAGCACAGCCTCAAGCGCCCTAATGTAGAAACCAAGCCAAGACTGATGAATTCAAACATGATGGGAAAACTCCCCAAGGCAGAATGTTGTGTGGTGCTAGAGCCAGGGAGAACTGAACAAACGTCCCCGCCTGAGATAAAGAACTGATAAAAGACCAAAGACTTTGATTCTAAGATGCTATCAAAGTCCAACATGGAAGACCAGTGAGTTTATTGGGTTTGCCTCCAGGACTGTGGATGAGCGGTGACTCACAGAAGCATCGAAACCCAAAGGCAGCTACATAATTAAAAGTGTACTCCAGTATGAGCAATGATTTGCAAAAGCTGAAACCCTGGAGTTTTCTGTACAACCTGTAGGCTGTTTGAAAATGGGAAAGGCTCCTCCCTCCAGCATCCCTTAGTATTCATGGAACTTGGAAAGGGAGGAACCTTGTGAATATGGTAAATTTCAGGAACTTTCTGAGACCTGTGAGTTGTTGACTTCCTGAATCTTAGCAAGCCTCCCACCATGATAGAATGTCTTCATTCAGAGAAATCTGTACACAACAAGAATATTATTGGTGAGTGTTTTCTTGAGAAAAATTAGAGAACGCAACTGTTTTCCACCTACACTAGTCATTTATGAGATCAAGGCAGTTGAAATATACAGATAACAAATTGAGAAAGGTGCAGAACAGATTGTGAAAATGTTCTTAGAAAATGGGGTGTTATTCAGCCATTAAGAAAGCAAGAGCTGGGCGTGACGGCTCTCAGGAGACAGAGTCAAACATCTAAATTAGGTTTAGTGGCTGTGAAAATGAAACATGCCATAAAGTTGGATGGGTCAGGAGAGGGTGGATCTTGAAGGATTTAGAGGAGGGGGTGGATATTTTATTTAGAGGATGGTCGTATATAGTGTATTATTTATTATATTATGAAATGCATTGCAAAAAATTTCCAAAGGCCCAATTTTAAAAGTTAGAACACAAACCCTCAGAACACAAGAGAACTTAAAGGTAAATAGTTGCTTCCACCTCCCATCCTCAGTGAGAATGCTGGTCCCTGCTCTCCTTAGAGAGTCCCTGCCCCTTCAACATACCAAATCCAGACAGCTCCGATCAGATCAGAGGTGACGCTCATGCCGTACTCCAGTGTCACCACAATCTCAAGTCAAGACAGGGAAACTAAGATAGCGGGTGAATCCTCTTGAGAGGAGGGCTTTTGCCAACTCAAAGGAGAGACTTTTAAACAAACATTGTTGAGTTGCTCGCAGTTGGAACAGCCTATGGAGAATTTATTCCAGGAAGGAATGAAGCTCTGGCTCCCTGAGTTTTCAGGCAAGTTGTTCAGTCCTTTCTCAGAGGGAATTCTGGTTAAGTGGGCACAGAAAAGACCGTCATTGCGGTTCCTTCCAGATGGTGAGCTGTGCCTACTCCATGAGGAAGAAGAAAACAAGATCCCTTGTAATCTCCCTGCCCAGACACCCAAACCTTTAGACTTCAGACACAAGATGCACCTGCCAGAACTAGGGGATCCTAACTCATAGACAGGAGGATAAGTCGAATGGGAATGTGCACTCCATGTTCTTCTGAGTGGTGAGGAGGATGGGGCTAAAAAGGCCACATGGCTAAAATGAATATTCTTTAGGAGATGCTTTCCATTTGCCAAATGGCTGCCGACAGACGGATGATGCTGCAGTGGCGGAGACAGGAGAGCTGACAGGAGAGCTCCCCTCAGTACCCAGATCCAGTCAATACCTGAGACCATCCGGGGGAGAAGCAGAAGACCACAGCATTGCCCTAGTCTAGGAAGGAACTGGCTTAATGAGCGGCTGGTTCTGCAGACCTGGATTTAGCTGAAGAGATTTGAAAAGTCACCAGAGCCGTTACTCTTTGTCTCCGGAGCCCGACCATCTGCACAATTACAGAAATATTCGGACTTCTTGAGGGTTCACGTCACTGTCCTTGGCAGGATCTCCAGAAACAAACAAACAAAAAATGTTTAAGAGGTTTCCAATGACTTGAAGTGGACGCCCTAGTCTGGTTTGCAATGTACAGGGGAGTGTGTGGGAACAGGGTATGGGAAGAGAGGCTCGACGTACATGTAAATCAGGGTTTCTGAACAAAGAGAGGTCTGGTCACCTGGTGACTGTCTTCACTGACTCCACGTGAGCTTCACTGGAGTGAACTTAGGAAGATGTCTGCAGCAGAGGCTCCCGGGAAAGACGGTGCCTGGCGTAAATAACATTTTTTTTTCTTTTTAAATAGCTTTCCAGATACTTCCCAAGCGGGAGCTTTAAGCTCTACCATATAGCTTCAAATCCTGTTTGTTTGTTTGTTTGTTTGACACAAGTCCAAAGGTCTATATCAAACTTTTCGCGCATAGAGCAGAAGCTGTCAATGACATTCACGTGTGGGTCATGGTACGATTTTTACCATCTGCCTAACTAACATCACCAGTTGCCCCTTCAAATCTGGGAAAATCTTGGTGCTTTGCCCCTGAAACCCCGTTCCCTCACACCATCTTCGAAGCAGAGTCTATCAGGACTTAGGCCGCAGAACTGGTCAGAAATTTTTTAATTTCCTGTTTGTAAGATAAATTTTTATTAGGGGGGAAAAACCCAAAACTGAATGTTCTCTTTAATAAGCTCACTGGCTGTTTAAGATCTCTAAATGTCAGATGCCTGTTGCAAACTGATATTCTTATCACTTTGTAGAAACAAAAGCTTCCCTAGAGGAATGGACTTTTGGCAGTGTTAATTCCACCGCATTTCTCTTCCCCTGCAGAATAAAGGTGAAGATGAGTGTGAGCGGAGGGAGCTGCCTAGGAAACCCAGAGACCTGGGCTCCGGGTCCCTGGGCTGTGCTCTGCTGGTTGCTCATCTGCTCAGTGAACTTCCCCTGACCACGGGAACTCTTGGGATCACAGATCCTTCTAGAAAACGAGTGGCCTAGGAGAAGATGATGTCATAGCCACTAACTTCAGCATCGTGGGTTTGTGATCTTCCACCGATGAAGAGTTCATGTCAGTAATTGGGCACAGTGTGTAAGGTCTGTAAGAAGGCAGGGCGCAGCCCCACTAGAGATGGAATCAAAATACTTTCTCCGGCCAAAGGCTAGATGATGCTGAGCAAACTTTTGATGCTATTTTGGACATCAGTTTAGTCCTGAGGGTATACAAGTGTGAGAAACAGCAGTAAGGCTTCTAAAATGTTAATGACTAGACATGCCTTTGAGGCACTGAACTTGTTTCCTGCTTCCTCACAGCCCCTGTGGGAATTTTTCCCTGGGCTTGGGAAAGGCCTGGTTTCAGGGTAAAACCAAAACCATCCTTAACCTGGATGCAAAAGCTTTGACAGAAAACTTCAGAGTTGAGCCCAAACCACATTGGTGATTTTCTTTTTCTGCTTTTAAGATTGGTGCTAGATATTTCCTTCCCTTGGAGTCAGAGGCAAGTGTGGGCACGTGTGCATCCGTGGGTGATTATGTCTTTAAGTTCCTGAAGGCAGTTGTGGAGAACTCCAGCAAATAAGGCTGCACCACCAGGTGGGGGTTGTCGCCCACCTGCTCAAACCAGAGTTCAGACTGCAAATGCATGCAGGGCTTACCGGACAAGTTAGGCATTGCCTGGTCTGATAGTACAAAATCTCAAACGTTCAACATTCTGAATCTTCGTGATGACTGTCATGGTCTCGAACAGTTTGGGATGTTGAAACACTCCAGATATTCATATTAAAGATTTTTCGACTTGTGGGAAATTTTGCAAATATTCCAAAATTTAAAAATCTCAGAAATCTGAAAGAGTCCTGTCCCGAGCATTTCAATAATGGATATACAACCTGTGCCATTCTTTTGGCAAGACTACTCACCCTCATGTTCCAGATAAAGCTATCAGAAACAGTAATTCTGGATCCGGGTTTGCATTATTATGTTACTGGATGAGCGATACCTGTAAGATTCCATCCTTGTGGGCTGTTCCAATCTCTTCAGCCCAATCTATGTTTGTCTGCTGAGGGGAATGGAGACAACTGTCATCTAGAGGGAGAAACTTCAGATCATGCTCTGAGTACCCAACAGGGAGATGTTTAGGAAGCAGTGGTGAGTACCTCGTCAGCTGAGATTAAACAACCTGTAACGGAGCTTATTCTGGGACTGCACCTCTTGGAAGAGCAGCAGATTCCTCGGAGATAGAGACATGGCCAGATAATCCCTGGAAAACTCATTCTCTCTGCTGTCCCCCACATTCCTGTGAAGAGAGTGGTAGCTGGGCTAATGCAAGCCCTTTGCAGCTGGGCCTGGAGGACCCAGCCTTGGCAGGTTCTTGACTGATGAGATCAGGGACTTGAACTTGCTCCCGATCCTCCACTTTTCCTGAAACCTCCCATGCCACAACCGCTCATTTGTCCTGTGTGAGGAGCCTCTGACACCCAGTGTGAGCCCTCTGCCTGCTTCCTGGCTTCCCGAGGCTACTGGATTGGGTACTCTGGGAAAATATGTTAGAAACCACCTTCTGAAGCCAGTTCTGTCCACAGTGCTACACGCTGGAAACAAGCTAATTGAAAACATGGGGCCATTTTCAAACTACGTTGGGTTATCACAGCCTTAATAGAAAGATGATTTGTAAAACATCTGTGTTTCACATGGACAAAGCCAGAGAAAATATGCGGCTAGAAGTTACATTCATCCCACATCTGCAGCTGAAATGTTCCTCTGTGGTGCTCCCTCGGGAAGGATTTATCCTCATGACCACACGAGAGCCCAAAATATATTGCACCTTCTTTTCCTGTTATGCACTTTATTTTCATTAAGGCTTCATAGACTTCATTCCCATGATGTACTAAATGGCCTTCGTATTTATTGAATGCAGACAGCCAGCATGGAGACATGTTTGGTCTCCCTCATTAGACAGATAAAGAATCTGAGATAGGAGGCTAACATCTGACTCTCTCAGCACAATTCAAGGAACCTGAGGCAGGGCTCTGGATCGGAGAGAGTTTTTCCTCTCCTAGATCCATCTCACATATAAAATCACAGGCTAGTGACAGAGTGTAACTGGGTACTATGTGATAAGCAGATGGTCTCCTTAAAGAACACAATCTCCACAGATAGGAACAAGTGAGCCAGTGTGCGAATTAGTTCAATGTACAATCACTTTTATTGCATGCAGCACTTCTTGGAATTTTTTTTCTAAAGAATTACAAAGTGGGCAGGATGCAACTCTTTAAAGACAGTCCAATGTCCTATTTCCAAATCACAAAATACAGCGATGGGTCCTTTAAATCTTTACACACAGCTGACTGCCTGCAATCTAAAAAGCTGACTGGGTGATTTTCACTGAATTAAATCTCCTGTCTTTCATGGGAAACTCTGACGGGGCACCTTGTTGCTAACAAAGCAAGCAATTAGCACCAGAGTAGCAGTAGGCATTTACTGAGTACCGCCTACGTCTGGCACTAGAGTGCATCTTGTCAGTGTGTCTGAACAAGCCCTACCGGAAGCCCTCCTTCAGACTAGCTTCTCAAAACCCAGAGATAAGCAGCATGAATTGTTGGGGAAGGTGGTCAGGAGAGAATGCTTACCTATTCAGTGGGCTCAGCAGCCACCGTACTCTGCCCACTTAGTCCCTAATTGGAATGAAGGCTGATGTAACAGATCATCTTCTGGCTCAGTGTCACTAATAGGGCCAGGAAACTATGTGGCATTTGTCAATATGTTTCTGTTGCATAATGTAACTTAGAAATGAATGCTGATATCATAGTCTATTCCGTAAGCCAGATGGCATACTCATGCTAGACCTTGTCTCCTACTTATCGCTAATATTTTGAAACATATTGATTTGATAATGTCACATTAAATCTAGCTCTCCTTTTTCATCTTTTATTGCACTGGATTTAGTTCCAAAGTGTCTAATTTTTAGCATATTGTTCTCAGCACTCCAATAGCACCATTGGTTAATGAAGTCACAAATGATATTGTTATAGGATATTAAAAAGTCATATCCTAACAGCAAATTTTAAATCAAAACACCAATATCCAAACATTCTCAGAGGTTTTGGAGTTCCTGTCCTGAAAGAGAAAGGACATAGGTGAGTATCAGTCGCAGCATTGCAAGCAGGCAGAGTTAGCTGGTGTTTGGCGCCCCCTGGGCTAGAAATTACTTGTTGACATTTCTTTTTCTTTTCTTTTCTTTTCTTTTCTTTTCTTTTCTTTTCTTTTCTTTTCTTTTCTTTTCTTTTCTCTTTTCTTTTCTTTCCTTTCCTTTTCTTTTCTTTCTTTTTCTTTTTCTTTTCTTTCTTCCTTTCTCTCTTTCTTTCTCTTTCTCTATCTCTTTCTTTTTCTTCTTTCTTCTTTCTTTTTCTTTTTTAAGTTTGAGTTTCTCCATGCCAAGAAAGAAAGTGGGGAAATAAATCCATTCATAGTTGCCTCAAAATAAGAAACTGAAAACCATGAAGTAAACCTCAATTCATGAAAGACCATAGTGAGAACATCACAGCACTGCAGTCGCTAGAAGATGGGATGGCCTCCCCATTCATGATCGGAGGAATTAATATTGTAAAAGTAGCTGTATTATCAAACACAATCTCCAGATCCAACTTTATCCCCATCCACAGAAATAATCTTAAAATGTGTATGGAATGGAAACCCAAAGGCATCTAATAGCTAGAGCAATCCCACATAAGAACAATGCTGGAGGCATCAGAATACCTGATTTACTACTGAGAAGTAGTATTGACATTTAAAAATTATGTTTCTGGCACAAAAGACTCAGCTCTATAAAATAGAGTAGATGTAGAATCCGCTATGAGCCCACACAGCGCAGCCAACTGATTTCTTTTCTACAAAGATGCTAAAATTATACCCTGAAGAAAACGCGATCTCTTCCACAAATGATACGAGGTAAACTGGTTACCCATGTGTGGAATAGTGAACCTGGGTCCCTGTCTCTCGTCCTCTAGAAAAGTAAACGTAGATCTGCCACGTGACCTAGCTACTTGAAGGGCTGCAAATCAGCATTTCACGGAGATATCTGTAGTCCGTCAGTGGAGGAACAGTTCCAGAAAGTGTGTTATGGATACAGGATGGTTCTTTTTTCAGCCATAAAGGAAAAGCAAGTCTGTTTTTCCAGGAAAATGGATAAACTGGACATACTCGTATTAAGCAAACTAAATCAGTCTCAGACAAATATGATTTTTCTCGTATGTGATTCCTGTATTTTACATAGATACATAAAATTATGAATATATATATATATATATATCACAGGAAAATATAAACAAAACTATCTAGGGACTGATGAAAGAAGGGGAAAAATGGAAAGTAAATGGGGAGAAAAGGGAATATGTTCAGAGAGCAATACATATATTCATATGGAGATGACCCTATTTAACAGTGTAGCGTGAAATAAGTATATACAATGAAAACTTTAAAAAAAGTAATTAGGGTTTCCCAATGCTTTCAATTTTGTACAAAATCAAGTTTGTTAATATTTGTAAGTTTCCTTATTTCAAATCTGTCAAATCTGTCTGGATTTAGAAATTTTCCTTTATTTTTTATAATTTGTTTCCTGTCTACAAGAGGTAAGAAGACTAACAAAAATAAACATCTGTACACGAGGCATTCAGGGTGGTAGATGAAAAGTTTGCAGTATCATTGTGTCCTTTCGCGTCCCCATTCTTAGGGCATGATTTCTCATCGCTGGTTTCTCAATGCTTATTGTGGGATAACTTTGTTTAATTTAAATCTGTCTGGGGGTAAAATTGTCTTTGTTGTTGTTTTGCTTGTTTATGTTATAACTCTCTTCTTCATAGTCAGAAATCCAACCTGCTTTCAATTACAGTACAGGAAAATTAGATACATTTTCTTTTATACTTTGTAATATTGGGGTTTCTGCAAAGCCTCTTCTGGACTAGAAAGAGTGCTTGTTACTTTCCCAGAGAATCTGAGTTCAGATCCCAGCACCCACAGTAAAAGGCTCACAGATGCTTGTAACTTTGGTTTCAGGGGACTTAATGCCCTCTTCTGGACTCTAAGATTGACTGTTCTCTCTCTCCTTCTCTCCCTTCCTCCCTCCCTCATTCCCTCCCTTCCTCTTTCCTCCTTCCCCCTCCTTCTCTCTCTCTCTCTCTCTCTCTCTCTCACACACACACACACACACACTCACTCACTCACACACACACACAAATACATGTACACTCAAACACACACACAAAATTAAAAATTAAATATTTTCTCAATTAAAAAACACTTCTTTTTTTCTCCTTTGCTTAGTTCCAAACATTTTCTCTTAGATTCATTTAATTATATTTTAATCCATTTGGAATTGAATATTTCAGGTACCCTATTATGGTTCCAATTTTATTTTTCCTTATGTAAAACTTGCACACATTTGTAATCCAACTCAGAATGGTTAATATTTTGCTCAAATCCTTGGAAATCTTTGAAATGACTTCAACGTTAACACGTTAAAGAATTGTAATGCAGACTACATGAGAAGTCATGTAATGTGTAATGTGGGAAAAACACTCAACAAGGCTCCCAGGCCCAAAGGACAGGCAGCTGTGTGTTCCAGGTCAGTCATACACCATCTAGTTAGAAATACTTAGCTGTGGAGTTTCCCCTAGTGACCGTACTTTCTTTTCCTCCTTTGATCTCCCAATGACGCGCAGCCAAGAGCGCTAAACCTTAGTATGTTTGTCAGTCTTAATGAAGTAGATTATGGTTACCAAAGTCAGCTTAGTTTTATGCAAGCTAAACCCCAAATCCACAGCATGTGGGAGCCAAACCCCTTCCTGAAATTTTTGGAAGTGCCTGACTTTACACATTTGCGATTCCCTTGCATCCCGTTTCTGTTTTACTGTGTCTGTTTCATCCCCACGTGAGTCCTCACAGACACGAAACTTCAACGTTTGTGAATTTTCATCTGATCAAACCAGACAGAATTTTATGAAGATTTACGAGGCGCTCAAAGTGCACTGTCTTCTGCCTGTGCCTACCGTCTCACTACCATCTGTGCTCTGTTCCGCTCACCAGTGCGGCTCATGCCAATCCCTCCACATTACTTTGGAGTCCGTTAAAACAAACAAACAAGCAAACAAACAAACAAAAAAACAATCACCAAACAAAAAAAGGCAAATCAAAAAATAAAAATGAAAGCAAACCCAAACCCTCTACTACTCTGTTAGAAGTGACTGACATTATGAAAGTATGTGCGTCTGCATATATGCATTGTGTGCATATGTGTGTACATGTGTGTGCATGTATGTGCATGCATGTGCATGTATATTCACATAATCTATCACAGTGTCTAGACACCAATTTGTAAATAGTGTTCACTTTTTTCTCCTTGTGTTACAGCAGAACATTCCAGAACAACCTGTTCCATGCATCCCACAGGTAGGCACAGGTAGGCACAGTAGGCATAGGTTAGATGAGCTTCCAGAGGCCAATACAGTCCCTTTCTCTCTTCCCAGGCCTCATTCTCTTCCTACTGGGGGCATTTTGGTGCTGCAGAAGCATAAACACATTCTCTGGCCATGCCTTGCTTCCTCTTAGCCGTCCTTTGTCTCCCTCGCACTTGGAGGACTGAAACATAAAGTGAAAACAGGACTCCGAGTTTACAGAATATATCTGCACTTTTGGAGAGCGTTTTTGGGGTCTCGCTTTGCCAACACATCTGCTTGCCATTAGCCTCCATTCACATGAGCTCGTCATGTTTTGTTCCTAATGAACTGCCATGGGTTGAACGGGGCTTGTGGGCTTCATCATTCTACCGGGTTTGTTCACCACAGAGGACATTCCCCAGCAAGTGTCCTTGTTCACAGTCCTGGGTTCACTTCGAATGGCCCTCTGAAGCCTGACAGGGGCACGGGGCCAGAGATGCACTCCCGAGGCTTGGCTTGTTTGCCTCAAATGCTCCAGAGCTGTGCTCTGCAAACACCCGATTGATAATATAAGCCTACTTATATTATTATAAGCAATTATATGGCATTGCTTTCTTCACAACAAGCAATGACAGGATTTCCCTTGCTCTCGCCTCAGGTTGCAAATCAGCTCTCTGGACTACCATTTGGTGAATGTCTACTGTGACCCCACTGCATGAACCAATGCTCACAGTCTTCACAAGAGACTTAGGACCTCAGATGGCTGTACGAAGCTCGTGTAACAGCGGAGGGAGCAAGGCTCTGAAAACTAAAAACTTTGCCTAAATCAGAGCAAAGACTGGAGCCTCCAGCCCGCCGTGGCTCTGCCCTGAGCGACTGGAACAAGTGAGCAGTGATCGTGCATGTCTTGTTGGCTAGAAAGACACGGAAGAGCCAGACTTAGAGAACAGGCCTTGCTGGGACCCAAGCCCACAGGCTCACACTGAATGCTGAGCCATTGTCCAAAAATAGAGAGTGTTTTTCTGTATTCAGTAAGGAGGTTAAGGAAGGAATTGAACTTGGGTTCAAACCTTGGTTTTCACAAGCTGTTTGATCATTAAAACATCATTTTGCTCAAGAGTTGGAACTGATAATTATAAAATGAGGATAAATGTGAAGATTCTACAAATGTACATTATTGTTTTCAGAGTGGATTCTGTCTTTACTAGTTATCAGAGGATTCTGATTGCAAAGTTGCCAGCTGTATTTGAAGTGACAGATTAGAGGCCTTGAGGCTTTAACCCTTGATTATTTTCTCATAAGGAGACCTGGGAAACTTGTATATAATAACGTCCTTTTTTGCTAATAAGTCTGGGAGGCCCCTGCTCAGTTCTTCCCCCTTCCCTGGCCCTGTGTGTGGACTGGTCCACTGCCCATTCTTCCTCTGCCTTAGAGATGCTTTATGTTGGGTTTTCTGGTGTGACCACTTCAGAGTTTACCTCAGTTCCAACCACCTTTTCCATCAAGGCCTTTATGATACATCTAAGTTCTTAGTCTTGCTGTTGTGAACCCAGAGTTCCTTTGCTTCTCCATCCTTTGGAATGCAACCCCCTCCCAAAGTTTGTCACGCCCCTTTGTAATATGAAAGCTTTCCCTAGCTGCCTTTCTAAGACCAGGCCATTCACACACAGTCTTCTGGATAAGAGACCACCGAGCTTCAGATATCCACATGGCCCAGATGGAGCACATGAGTTGTGAGCTGCTATGGAGAAGCCAAGAGGAACTCCTGGGGGAGCAACCGTAGACCTCCCTGCGTGTTTCCAGTTCCCTCCCTTCCTCGGCTCTTGGTAAACAGCAGTATACTCCAAGGTTCTAATCCACACTAGTAGATTCTATGTAGAAGTAAGACCAGTGACATTTGTCTGTTCATGCTCCTCTGGTCTTGGTTCACTTAACATGATGGCCTCCAGCTCATCTATGATTTTGTAAAATCATAGGGTTTTATGATTTTATGATTTTGTAAAATCAAAAAATAGGGTTCCATTTTTTTTCTGCAGCTGAATCATATTCATGGTGTGTAGATACCATTTTTTAAAAATTCATCTGTAATAGACACTTAGGCTATTTCTTCTTAGCCATTGTAAATAGTCCCATATAAAAGCGAGAGTGCAGATGTCTCCTGTTATCTAATGTCTGTTATCTTCATTTTCTTTATGTGTGTGTATATATATATATATATTATAAACACACATACACATGCACACACACACTCCTTTCTGGCCTCTGTAATTGCTTCTGTAATTCACAGCCCTACAAACCATGTAGGAGTTCCTTTTCCTCCATATCCTTACCAGGACTTGGTATCTCTCGTCTTTTTTTTTTTAAAAGTCATTCTTACTAGGGCGGGTAGTATCTCTTTGTGGTTTTGACTTGCATTATGCTGACGATTTCCGATGCTGAGTATTCTTGGCGTGTCTGCTGGCCATTTGAGCATCTTCTTTTCAAAAAATTCTATTTATTTCTTTATTTTTACATTTTAATCTTTTTAGCTGCCTTGGTGGTCCTGATGAGCAACTTGTGCAGAACTACTGATTTATAAAGTATCTCTGATCCAACAGCCAATATCACTCCCAAGTCCTGCCCTGACCTTCTTAAGATAAAAGTTTCCTACATCTTTTAACATGTAAAAAAGACCACATAGTCTGGAATCAGGGGAGTGCAGTTTTGTGTTTGTGTTAGCATTAACTAATTGTGTGATTTAGAGACAGCCTGGGCTCTGGGTCATGGTATGGGATTCCCCTTTGTATGCTGTGAATATAAGTGGTTAATTCATAAAGAAAACTGGCTTGGCCTGATAGGGCAAAAGAATAGAGGTAGGCAGGAAAAACTAAACTGAATGCTGGGAGAAATAAGGGCAGAGTCAGAGAGAAGTCATGTAGCCCTTCCAGAGACAGACACCGAAACATTAGCCAGTAAGCAGCAGTCACTTGGCAACACACAGATTAATAGAAATGGGTTAAATTAATATGTAAGAGTTAGTCAATAAGAAGCTAGGCCAAACAGTGACTTAATTAATACAGTTTCTGTGTGATTATTTTAGGGCTAAGCGGCCAGGAACTAATAAGCAGCCCCTGCCCTGCCCCCTGCAACAGAATCCTACCTAGTCTTTCCCCCTACTAAGTGGGCTCATCATCTGTCCCTAGCACCTTTCAGCTTACTGTTGTTGAGAAAAAAATAGAGTGGTGAGCATGCAAAGGGAATGGAATAGCTGCACAGCTGGGCCCCCTTAACAGTAGCTAACACCCAAGGATACCTATTGTGTGCTCCATACTTATCTAGGCTTCTCTCTATCCATTCATCAAAGAAAGGATGCATTAGTTTCTGCTGAAAACCAAGGATGTAGCTTGCCTAGAGAAAAACCATGAGAGATCCATCCTCACTGAATTAATATGATGTAGAAGCCCATGTCGGTGGCCTAGCAAACTCAGGGCACCCTGCAGCCAAGCCAATGGCAAGAGGCAAGAGAGGATACAAGGAAGAGGGTTCCTGTCTTCCACATCCACAGAGCTGGTTGAGCTGCTTGCAGATTCCTCCCACTTTGCTGTACAAGCCAGGAGCGTCCTCCTGTCCTATGGATTCGTTTTCCCTGGAATGGTACTTGTGTCCTTAATAGGACCTTAACAAATCGTCACATTGGACAAAGACTTGCTAGCTAAGGACTTTGCTAACTTTCCTTGTGATAGCATCTTTGACTCGTTGATTATTTAGGAGTGTGTTAATTTCACATATTTGAAACTTTACCAAGTTTCTTTCTCTTGTTGATTTCTAATTCTGTTCCACTGTGGTTTGAGAAAATACTTTATATGATTTCAATTTTTAAAAATATCTTTTTAGGTTGATTTTAGGGTCCCCCTTGAGAAGACCATTTCATGTGAACCTCAGAAGAGCGTGCCTTCAGCACATTTAAGGCACATATTCTGTATTTGTCTGTAGGTTTTAGTTTATTACCTGATCCATGGTTCTATTTATTATTCAAAACAGAGTGTTAAAAACGTCTGATTATTATATTCAAATTGCCCATTTCTTCTTACATTTGCTCAAGTTTCGCTTCTTCATTTTCCTTTTTTGGGGGAATGGAGGATGGGGCGGGGTGGGGAGCTCTTTTGTTCTGCCGGTCTTTATTTGCATTTGTTATGTCTTCCCAAAAAATGAAAAGATGAGTCCTTTTGTAAATTTGATCTTTATCTACAGTATTTTTACATTTAATTTTTAAGCTCAGTCTGGCCATTGCATATTGTTGTAGTTTAGCAGCAGTGAGAACGAACCACAGTGTACAGCAAATCCACGTGGAAGTTTACTGATAAGAGGTGAAAAGAGGTGTTCATGAGGAGGCTGCCTCGGAGAAAGGAAGTGGTAAAGAGATCTAGGAATAGGCAGGGACCTTTTAAAGGGATCTTGGTGCATGCGTACAGACTTATGCAGCCACTCAGCGCATGTGCACAGATTACGTAGTGATATACAGCCGTAGGACACTGGACTGGCAAAGGGCTTGCCTGAATACTGACAATGCATGTGTGGCCATAAGACCTTGGGACTGGCTAGGTATTTGCCTGAGTACTGACAAGCGCATCTTTGGTGGGGGATGGGGAGTGGGGTGGTGGAGGTGCAACCACATAGCATATATTCTGCCTTTTAAATTCCTATTTTTTATGTGACTGAATTCAAGGATGACTGGTACAAAGAATAATATTGAATCCTTCTGGTTATTATTCAGTGCTGTCTTCTGATTTCTCCCTTTTGATTATATTATTTAATTCATTTACACTTAATATTAAATTGATGATGGGCTTGGGTTTACCTTTACTCTTTCGTTTGTGATCTGTGTGCCATGTGCTACTTTTGCTCATGTCTTTTAATTATATCATGTATTTGATAAGTATCTCACTTTTTCTAAGTACACAACATGCATGTTGATTCATCGTGATGTATTGATAATCTATTACATTTCAGTTGGTTTTCTTCCTCCATATCTTTTAATGAAGAGGGATGGTGTCTTCAGCAACAGGGTCTTATCATCAGCTGATTCTGGTGGGCAAGCAACAGAATGGCAATAGCTATATTGTTTTGGGAGTCTTTGGGTCCCCCTTGACCAACAGCTCATAAAGACCCTCCAGACAGGTAGGATGTCTACCTTTTAACTAACTATATATAATTTTGTTTGTTTGTTTTTCAAGATAGGGTCTCTCTGTGTATCTTGGCTGTTCTGGAACTCATTCTGTAGACTAGACTAGAACTCACAGAGATCTGTCTGCCTCTACTTCCCAACTCCCCACTGCTGGGATTAAAGGTGTGTGCCACCACCACTCAGCTTAAATATATATAATTATATATATAATAATATATATTTGTATATTATATTTATATATCTTCAAAAGTTTTAAAATAAAAATATGATTATCTTGGGCTGGAGAGATGGCTTAGTGGTTAAGAGCACTGGCTGTTCTTCCAGTGGACCTGAGTTCAGTTCCCAGTATGCACATGGCAGCTCACGATCATCTGTAACTCTAGTTGCAGGGATCTAACGCCCTCTGCTGGCCTCTGTGCACACTGGCCACACATAGATAACATTTATACGTGCAGGCAAAATACACATACATGTAAAATAAATAAACAAAATTTAAAGTATATGTAATTATGTTATTTCCCCTCTCCCTCTCCTCCCTCCTACTTTCCCATGTATCTCACCTAGCTCCCTCCCAAAATCATAGCCTTCTCTCCTTTAGCCATTGTTGTTATGTATAAATAAATAAATATATATTAAATATATAAATATAACTAAATATATAACACATATGTTGTTTGTTGGCTTGTTCTTTGTGTTTAGTTGTAGCTGTTTCAGTGGTTAGCACTTATCACTTATCTCTACAGTCTCTTGGCTATACTTATTTCTCCTGAATTGGAGATATTGCTTCCAGTTTTCTCTATAGGGATGATTAATGGACCAGAATTCTTTTAGCCTCTTTGCATCATAGAAAGATTTTCTTGCCAGGTATGGTGGCTCAGGCTTTTAATCCCAGCATTTGGGAGGCAGAGGCAGGTGGATCTCTGTGAGTTCGAGACCAGCCTGGTCCACAAGAGCTAGTTCCAGGACAGCCAGAGCTACAAAGAGAAGCCCTGTCTCAAAGCAAAACAAAACAAAGCAAAAACATACAATAACAATATCAAAAAGGAAACCTTCACATAAGGCAGATGGTTTTCTGAGTACAATAGTCTAGGACGGCATTGTATTTTTAGAATTTAGAGTGTATTGATTCAGGTTCTTTTGACTTTACATGGTTTCCATTGAGAAATGATCTGTCAGCTTTCAGTGTCCTCCCTTTGGTCTGAATACTTAGTGTTTTGACTGTGATAGACTGTGGGAGTTTCTTTTCTAGTCTGTAGTGAGGAGTTGCGGGCATGCCTGCTTTTCGCCTCACCCGGCTCCTGCACGGCTAGCTTAGCCCCAGAAATAACAACACACAATTGTATTCATTTAAGCACTGCCTGGCCCATTATCTCTAGAGAGTTAGTTACTGACTAACTCTCATATCTTGATATTAACCCATTTCTAATAATCTGTAGCACCATGAGGTGGTGGCTTACCGGAAAAGATTCAGCATGTCTGACCTGGTGGCTGGCTCCATGGCTTCTGCCTCAATTCCCTCTTCCCAGCATTCTGTTCTGTTTACTCCGCCTACCTAACTTTCTGTCCTATCAAGGGGCCAAGGCAGTCTCTTTATTGACCAATGAAAATAACACAATAGACAGATAACCCTCCTCCATCATTTCCCCTTTTTCTGTTTAAACAAAAAAGAAAGGCTTTCATTTTAACATAGTAAAATTACATATAACAAAACAGTTATCAAGCAAGAATTACAGTCACAATATTTATAACTATACCTTTATCATAATAATGGAAAACTATAACTATGACTATCCATTCTTCAACTCCATCAAAGACTCCAGAAGGATATATTACCTAAGTAAACAAGAAGTAAGCAACTTCCAAAACTCTAGAAATGACAGAGACATCTCGCTACCTGTACAGTCACCCAAAGTTCCTCTGTACCGTTGGGGTATCCATCTTCAGCCATCAGGCCCATAGTTCCAGCAGACATTTCCATGAAGCAGGAACTTTTAAAGACAGTTCAGTCATTATCTGCTGTGTCCTGCAGAATGTGTCGTAGACTCTTTCATGAATCAGGAACCCCGAAAGATCATCTCACCTTTAGGCAAGTTCAGCAGTCCTCTCTCTGTGGGTTCTCTGTGTCCAGTTTATACAACAGTCCAGGCAAGAGCAGTTTCTTGCCCAAATGGCTAAACAACTCCATAAGGAGCCTCTTCGATGCCCATCTTCCTCTTAAAGTAGATTGGTGCTGCCAGGAGCAGACGTGTTTCATTGTCCTAAGTTATTAAAACATTAAATGCTATGTTCTGTAGTCTTTGAAAGAAATGAAGAATGTCTCTTTGAAATATATCTATGCACATCTAGAAAATCAGACTAACATTACTACAAGCTTGACTATTATCGATGATTATCCATTAACAACCTATATTTTTAGTTATACATTGCATTTTTAAATGAACTACACAATCAAAATCAGAAATATATACACATATAACAAAATTGACCTTAAAATCCATACCAATGCAAATTATTCATATCTATATCATATCCCCCTTTAAATGTAAAAGAACATTTATAAGCAATATTTGGGAATATGGACGTAGTTATTTCTCTCCAAACTTCTTCCTGCTGTATAGGGGCGCAGTTAATCAGGTCTTTCATGGTATAACCTGTCTGCCAGGTTCATCTCAGTTGGCAGTTGAGTGAAGTAATTTCTTGAGGGTGTTCACAGCAACCTTTCAGGAGGACGTGGTCTATCATACCATATTTGGATAGAAGCAATCCACAGGGTCTCATCCTCTGTGAAAACAAAAGAAGAACCTCCTTTCCAAAGTATCATATCCTTAGATCCAAATTCAGAAGTCAAGGTATTTTTAACATATCTATCTTGGATTAGTTCAGCAGCATTCATAAACAAATATCTTTTAGCAGCTGTTGCTCCTTCCTCATCATTCAAACAATTCAAAGAGAGCAGAATAACACACAGTATCAAGATTCTCTGTGTATTTTCCATCTCTATGTGGCTTTATTTTAATCTCTATTTCTTTTATTTTTACTTTTACTTTTTGAGACAGGTTCTCTGTATATCTTTGTCCTGGAATAACTCTGTAGACCAGGCTGTCCTTGAACTCACAGAGATCTGTCTGTCTCTGCCTCCACAGTGCTGGGATTAAAGGTGTGTGCTACCACACCTTGAAGTCACAGAGGTCAACTACCTCTGCCCCTTAAAGTCTCAGAGGTCAACGTACCTCTGCCTCCCAGGCATTGGGATTAAAGGTGTGTTCTACCACACCCAACTACTCTCTTTTTACTTTAAGAACTTTAACTTTTATCCTGCATATATTTTTAACACACTGTAAACTCTTTAGAGGTTTTGTTCATCTTTGAACCTCTCTTTACTGTATCTCTATCTCTTTTTTGACTACATGAGTCTTTAAGGAGAAGATTAATCCTCTCCTTTAAAGCTGTGGCTTTGACGGCTAGATCCAGCTCATTCTTTAGCTTTCCAGCCTTGTGGCTGAGGTACCAGCCAGAGCTGTGTTCACTGCCTCCACAACTCTATGGCTTTTCAAGGTCCTTGGCAGCAAGCAAACTGGGACCACACTCAGTTGGACCGCCTGCCTGAAAGAGTCAGAATTTGCCCTGGCAGGACGGCTGGCATTTTAAAACAGCGCAGCTTTTTTCCTGCTACTGCTGAAAACCCGAAAAGCATGCGTTCAGCTTTTCATCAACACCGTTTCAGTGCTTCGCGGCAGGACCTCTTAAAAGAGCTGCAAGGTTTTGCAGCTAAAGCTGAGTCAGGAAGCCTCTCTTAGATGAGAGCATTTGCTTGCCTCTAGCAAGCAGAGCAGACATGAGAAATTGCTGCTACCATACCAAGAAAACATGCCTTACTCTATTCTTTCCCCAGCTTTCTCAGGCTTTCTGTGGATTCAGTTATCCACGTCTGGGCGCCATCTGTAGTGAGGAGTTGCGGGCATGCCTGCTTTTCGCCTCACCCGGCTCCTGCACGGCTAGCTTAGCCCCAGAAATAACAACACACAATTGTATTCATTTAAGCACTGCCTGGCCCATTATCTCTAGAGAGTTAGTTACTGACTAACTCTCATATCTTGATATTAACCCATTTCTAATAATCTGTAGCACCACGAGGTGGTGGCTTACCGGAAAAGATTCAGCATGTCTGACCTGGTGGCTGGCTCCATGGCTTCTGCCTCAATTCCCTCTTCCCAGCATTCTGTTCTGTTTACTCCGCCTACCTAACTTTCTGTCCTATCAAGGGGCCAAGGCAGTCTCTTTATTGACCAATGAAAATAACACAATAGACAGATAACCCTCCTCCATCACTAGTCCTGTCTACTTGGTGTTCTGTCTTCTTCTTCATTCTGTGTACTATTTTTCCTTAGCCTGAGGAAGTTTTCTTCAAGGGTTTTTATTAGAAACCTAACCTATGCCATTGACTTAGGATTCTTTTTCTTTATTTATGCCTATTATTTTAAGATTTCATCTTTTCACAGTGTCCCACAATTCCTACGTGCTCCTTTGGTTTTGTTTCTCTATTTTAGCCTGATGTTGACTCTCTGCCTGTCATATATTGCCTTTCTCATATTGAGATGCTTTCCCTGTACCCGTAGTCTCTGCCGGCCTTCTATCATAAAGGCTGCTGGATCCCATCAAAGGGCTTTTCTACATCTAATGGAATAATTGTGTGGTTTCTGTCCTTGAGTCCACTTATGGTGGTGCGGAAGAATTATCTGTATTCTGTCAATCATGTATTTTAATAAAACACTGATTGGCCAAGCAGAAAGTGTAGGCAGGAATACCAGACAGGAAGTAGAGGTGATGCAATGAGAACAGGAGAATTCTGGGAAGCAGGAAGCTTCCTCTGCCATTCCTGCCCAGATCACCGAAGAATATAAGCTATAAGAGTTAACAAGAAACCTGAGCTAATGGGCCAATTAGTTTATAACCTTATGGAGTCCTGTGTGTGATTTTCTTTGGGATATGCCAACTGTGGGGTACCAAGCAGGACAGAAACCCCAACAAGCAGGCCCTTCATGTTACAGCTGATTGCACACTAATTGATTTATATATATTGAATGATCCCTTCATCCCTCAGATACATCTGGTTTACTATGGTGGATCTTTTGATGTCTTCTTAAATTTAATTTGCCAAGTATTTTCATGGAGGATTTTTGCATCTGTGTTCATCAGGGAGATTGGCCTATGATTCTCTTTCTTTTTTAGGGGGAGGTGTTGGGTCTTTTTCTGGCTTAACTGCCAGTGTGATGCTGGTTTCATGAAAAGAATGTGGAAGTTTCCCTTCTGTTTCTATTTTATGGACTAATTTGACACAGCTAGCGTCATTTGCAAAGAGTGATTCTCAACTGAGAAAACGCCCACACTGGATTGGTTTGTGGGTAAACTTAAGGGGGAATTTTCTTGATTGATGATTGGTTTGAGAGGGCCCACAGTGCCCTGTGCTTTGCTGACAGTCCTGGGTGCTATAAGAATAACAGGCTGAACAAGCCATGAGGAGAAAGCCGGTAAACAGTATCCTTCTATGGCCTCTGCTTCAGTTTCTGCCTGACTTCTTCAGATGATGGAGTGTGATGTGGAACTGTGAGCTCACACAAACCCTCTCCTCCCCAGGTTGCTTTTGGTCCTGGTATATCATGGAAGCAATAGAAACCCTAACTAAAATAAGTAAGGCAAAGGAACCCACAAAGAGGGATTCTGTTTTCTTATTCAATCTGCTAGCCTGTGCCTTTTGATTGGGGAGTTGACACCATTGATATTCAGAGTTATCATGAAAGGGTGTTCCAATTCCTGTCATTTTACTGATTTTATAGTGTTTGTTGTGTTCCTGGTTTTCATCTGCCTAACAAATGTCTTACCTTCCTTTAGTATCTGTGGCTACTTGGACACATTCATCATTTTCTTCCATTCTGGGTACCCCTTCCCACATCCTCTGTAGAGTTGGCTTAGTGGACACAAACTGCTACAGTGTACTTTTTTTGTGGAAAGTTTTTCTTCTTCCCTTCATTATGATGGATGGTGTTGCAAGGTAATCTGTGTTGGTGTCTGAGTTCTTCCTGAATTTGGAGTTTGTGGCTCCCTCTCATGTGGGTTTTAGTTTCCATTCAGAAATCAACGGTTATTCTGATGGGCCGGGCTTTATATGTGACTCGGGCTCTCCTGAGGCTTTCACTATCCTTCCCTTAATTTGTATATTTAGTGTTATAACTAATATGTCTTGGGAAGTTTCTTTTCTGGACCTGTCGACTTGATGTTCTTTGTATTGTATCTGATTGGATATCTATTTTCATAGATTAGGAAGTTTTCTTCTGTGGTTTTGCTGAAAATATTGTTTATATCTTTGGGATGGGATTATTCTCCCTCTATGCCCATAATTTATAAAGTTAGTTTTTTTTCACAATGTCCCAAAAGTCTCTTAGGCTTTGTTCGTGTTTTAAAATATTGTCATTTATTTTAACTGCATGCTCTACCTGTCTTCAGCCTGGCAGTCTGTCTTCCTTACAATCCTTTCAGTTGGCAAGCTTTTCTTTGAGGTTTTTATTTGGCTTTATATTTTTTTCATTTGTATTTTTCCCTTTTTTTTTTACAATGTATCTGTATCTTAATGAATTCTGTTTTCATATCCTAAAAGGGCTTGTATCACTCAGCTATGTGTGTTTCTTGGAATTCATTGAGGAGATTGTTCATACCATCTTTGAATTCTTCCAGGCATCTCTTAGCACCTTCTTTGACATTTTTTGAAGATATTCGACTCATTCTTTTGGCTTCTTTGTCTGGAATTTTGTGGAAATCACTATCATTGGTGGCCATTTGTATGAGAATGTCAGGCTTTGGAGGAAACATTTGATCTTGACTTTTCCTGTTGCCAGTGTATTTCCTTTAGGATTTACCCACTTGAAGCAACTCTGTTAAGACTTTCTGTCACTCCTGAGCTAAGGGAGCGTTTGTTTGGCATTTGGTGTTCCTGCTGCTGCCTGTGTGGCCTGAGTTCAATGTTACTACTTAAGAGTTCAGCTAAGGAAAGACTCACTGTGGATTCATGGAGGATCGCTGGAGGTGACAGTTCATTAGGGGTGGGGCACAGGTAACCAGAGTCAGTGCGGCATGTGTGCAGCTGTTTCCTGGGAAGGCAATTTTATGTCGTATGTCTTCTCATCTTCAGACCCAGGGATCATAAAGCTGTCTGTGAGTGTGTCCAAGCTGGGCATTCTGGGACCATTAATTTCACCACCTGGGGTATATGTGGAGTGTTGCGTGTGTCAGATGTGGCTAAATCACCTCCTCTTGCTACCCTTTCTGGAATATGTGCCCAACAGCAAATATGTGCCCTGGCGGTCCGGGAGTGACTTCACTAGCCTGGCTTCACTAGCCATGTGCACACAGGGGAGGGAAGTGAGCACAGCTGAGAACTCCAGAGGGGTCCTACCTGCCTGGCTGGGATGAACATGCTGCTGGCCAAAGTGTTTGCCAGAGACACAGGGCACATGCAGCCCTTCCTTCTCCGCACCAGGTACTGTGGGGCAGTGGGCGTGGCTGAAGGTCAGGGTGGCCCTCAACAATGTGCCCATCTACAATGGGAACGGAAGGGGCTGATGAGTGCAGACTCAGGCACTCCTTATGTGCCTATGTAGACTATTACTCTTTGCCTATTTATCTCTGTTTTTTTTCCTTATCTTTGACATTCAAACTTGTATGAACGTGTGGGCTTATTCAATGTTTTATTGGTTTGCTTGTTGAGCTTTTTGAATGTACTGGTTCATAATTTCCATTAAATTTAGTAATTTTCAGCCATCACATGAATGATTTCTTCTTCTTCTTCTTCTTCTTCTTCTTCTTCTTCTTCTTCTTCTTCTTCTTCTTCTTCTTCTTCTTCTTCTTCCTCCCTCCTCCTCCTCCTCTTCCTCCTCCTCCTCTTCCTCCTCCTCCTCTTCCTCCTCCTCCTCCTCCTCCACCTTCTTCTTCTTCTTCTTCTTCTTCTTCCTCCTCCTCCTCCTCCTCTTCCTCCTCCTCCTCTTCCTCCTCCTCCTCTTCCTCCTCCTCCTCCTCCTCCACCTTCTTCTTCTTCTTCTTCTTCTTCTTCCTCCTCCTCCTCCTCCTCCTCTTCCTCCTCCTCCTCTTCCTCCTCCTCCTCCTCCTCTTCCTCCTCCTCCTCTTCCTCCTCCTCCTCCTCCTCCTCCACCTTCTTCTTCTTCTTCTTCTTCTTCTTCTTCTTCTTCTTCTTCTTCTTCTTCTTCTTCGAGACTCTTAACGTAGTTTGGGAGATTCAATAGTATTTATTTAATGCTTTTCTTCCTTTCTTTTTAGTTCTTTTTTCTGGGCATTCTCCAGATTGCCTAATCTTTCTCTTCCGATTTAGCTATGCTGGATTGAATGCTTTCAATTATACTGAGGAGTTTACCTTGGTAAAATTTGCTTCTTAGTAATGTCTTTTCTGTTTCTAGAACATCCGTTTGCTTCTTTTCTTCACACCTCAGCTTTGTTGCTACTTTCATGTTTCAATAAGATATTATAGCTGCGTTGATGTCGCTGTGCACAGGTCAGTGTTTATTCCCCTCAAGCAGAATTTCTATTGCCCATTTCCCACTATATATGGGTCCTGCGCTCCTGGTTCTAAGCATGCTCTAAGCTTGAGTGTTTCCTTTCTCAGTAGCTTAAAAGGCTCATCCCCTTTCTCCCTCCCATTGGTAGTACTGGCACTGTTTCGTCCTCATGGGGCCGAAGTGTCTTTTACCTCTGAAACTGGTGTTTGAAGGCCAGACATTCTATCTGGAGTCTTTTTCTGGCGGTCACACAATGCCCTATGTCAGCTGTGGCCTTTTGACTGGCTGGCTCTGCAGCTTTTCCTGTGCGTTGCTGGGATCCCCACAGGCCTGTGGGCCTCACCCAGACTGAGATCTTCTCTCTACCCTGGGTCTTCAGCTACTTCTAATACTGTTATGAAATGTCCCAGCTGCTGTGAACCTTACTGGAGTCCAAACAGGCCCCACCCTTGGTCTTCAGCTCCTTCTGAAGTCACAGTAAGGTACGGAACATCCAAGGTGCAAACAGACCTTGCCCTGGCTCAGGACCGGTCAGACCGCTGGGTCTGAAGCAGCCGCAGTCATGGACCTTTTGGTGTGACCTGAGCCTCACCCAGCAGGTGTGGACCTTCTGTGGAATGGGAGCCTAATCCAGAGTCAGATCCAGTCCTCAGCCTGAGTCTGCAGCTTTCCCATAAGTTGCTGGGAGATGTGGGACTTCCCACAAGCGCCCACGGGCCTAGCCTTAACCTATCTATTTTGTATAATAGATTGTGCTAACTGTGGTTGACTTGATTTCTAGAACACACCTTTCCCTTGATTTTTCTGTTTTCAAGGTCGCCTGCTATGTGTTTAGTGATTTGTCTGATTAAACCCGCTGTGAGCCCGCTCTCTCTCTAGCCCCGCAATGGAGACTGTTTCCCTCATAACTTCCCCTAGCTTATATGGATAACCCACTTACTGGTCAAAATTTTGCTTCTGCCACTTTATCTATTGGGTTTTCACATTTTGCCGTGAATGTGTTGCTTAATGTGGGAGGTGCTTCTGTCATTCAGGAAGTTCACAAGGTTATTTCAAAGTCAGTCAGGGGCTAGTAGTGTCCTTGTGCAGTTCTTGTTGAGCGAGGATAAGTTTGGGATGTACAGTGTCTCCTAGACATCCAAGGATGGGTGTGACTTTATCCATCAGGTTGGTCCCAGTCAGTCTTCCAAGTCAATGCAGCTTGTCAGTGTTTGGGTTCTCCTCAAACGTTTCCCATGTTATAATAACATCCATATGCAAGATCATTTCTCATGTTTCTCCTAAATCTGTCCCTATGCAGATGACCAGTCCTTATGGCCTACCTCTTTTGCTATGCAGAGTCCTGGAGCTGTGGAGACAGACAAGTTTGCTTCTTGCCGCCCTATGATACCCTGCTCAGGGCTGATCCTCATTGCCATCGAGGATCGCTGCTTCTGGTATGAAATGATGACCCACTGAGCAAGCTGGGCTGAGGATAATCAGCATGCCTTGGGCGAAGTTCCTGCTGTCAGAGGGAGCTGGATGGAGAACCAGGCTCTAATTCCTCTCACCACATCCACCCAGAATGGAGCTGTCTCTTTCCTGGTAAAAATGGAGCTGCACCCTGGGAGCGGGAAGGAATGGGAGCCACTGTCTCTGCAGACAAACACATTTGCAGCAGAGTTCCCAGAGTAGAGTGTCTTCCCCAGGAAGTTGGAGGTGAGAGAAAGGTGGGGACCTTTCCTGCAACTATGATGCCGTCTTGCTGGTCTAGGTGTTAGTAGACTTTCGTAACTAATTGTTTCTTTGATTGTTCCCAGGACAGTTTCCTAAAAATGGCATTGATTTATTTCTAAATTTTTCAGCAGCTAAATTTCCATTAGCCGATGAATTTTCAAAATGGAGCGGTCTGTGGAGCTCGTTCTGCTCACTGCTCTGGAAATTCTACTACTCGGTACACACATTGGCAAGCTAGTAGTTTTTCATTGTTTTCTGAGTCAAACGCATCAGACTAACGTGATCGGAACAAGGGAAAACTGCTTACAGGTGAGGGCAAATCTCAGTGGCCTTCGGTGGGAGGGGTGGGATGCCTTGCACACTTTAGGGTGACCAGCAACTGCTTCTGCAAGGCCAGAGAATCCTCAAGGAAAGCTTGTCCCAACCTTCATCTGCGATCACACCATCAGCTCAAGCCTCTGCTGCAGTCTGGTGTGTCCCCCAAGCCTCCTGTGTTGTGACTGTCAACAGTATTTAGAAGTAGGATTTAGGGGGAGTGATTGATGCACACATGGATTAGTTGCTTAGTGAGCAAGTAGCTTTGTTATGCAAGTTCCCTCTGGCATATTTGTTCTGCCTCACCAGGTAATCCAGACTGCTCAGGAAACACCTGCTAGAGAGAATGTCATCCCCATAAGCAGCCATTCAACCTTCAACTCCCTACCGCCCAACACTGTAATAAATATGTTTCTTTTCCAAAGTCGCCCCATGGCAGTTATTGTGTTATAACAAGGATGCAGTCAATCACAGGAGAGGGGTCATTCACACTTCTTAGTGCAATTCTTGATGGTGGAGGGAGTGCTGCAACTGTACCGATGGTGAAACACTACAGCCGCACTGATGGTGGAGGGAGCACTGCAGCCACGCTGATGGTGGAGGGAGCACTGAAGCCGCGCTGATGGTGGAGGGAGCACTACAGCCACGCTGATGGTGGAGGGAGCACTGCAGCCACACTGATGGTGGAGGGAGCACTGCAGCCGCGCTGATGGTGGAGGGAGCATTGCAGCCGCGCTGATGGTGGGGGGAGCATTGCAGCCGCGCTGATGGTATAACACTGCAACATGCACCTGTTACTCTCATGTGCTCCCACAACAATGCTCCATTTATTTCAGACATGAACAACTTGGTACTCTCTGGCAACACTGGTGTTCCTAGGAGGGAATCATGGCACCAGACAGAGCAGGAGGTAGCACTCTGCTGAGAGAGGTCGGAATGCTGTGCAGTATGCAGGAAAGGTTAAGCTCACAGCCAGTTTTCTCTGCAGGCAGGAACTGCTCTGTGCCAAGGGAATAGCAGCAGAGCACTCAGTGGCTGAGAGGAGCGCTGATCCTGATGGGGACGGGATGTGGGGGAGGACTGGAGCTTGGGCGTGTGGAACGAATTCCAGATGCTTCCAGCAATGCTGAGAGGACAAGTGTTGAGCTGGCACCTGCACCCCCAGTGTCTCGGCTGCTGAGTCAGTAGACTGTGAACTGGTGGCATTAATGGGGCCTTGTGGGATGTCTGGTTGATGTATCCTGCAGAAATTCTGTTGACAGAACAAGTCTCTATTGACCTGCATCCAGAAAATCAAGTTTCTGCACACCCCACACAAACACAGTTTAAATTGATCCTCTGTTTCTAAGACTAAATGGAAAACACAAGCCCTGGTCCCTTTAACTGCCTCAGATGCAGTCTCTGGGCCATTGGACAAATGACGCTGTGGCTTGCAGGTGTGACAGGGACTCAGTGCTTGGTTATTCTTTATGCAGAGTGTCTTCTACTCCCTTGGACAGTAGTGATTCCAGCGCGTCTGGAGTCACAGTGTAGACTTACAGAAATGTCATCTTGCCTCCCACCTTCATTTTGCTGCTAGAAGATTGCACTGAGGGATTCCAAGACTTCACCGTGGCTCTGACAGAAAAAGCATGCAATGACTGATTAGTGACAATGTCTTTGGACAAGATTGGGACTAGAGAGGTCATGTGACAAAGTAATCTTTCACACTTATGTTCCGAGACTTGGGAAAGGAGACGATTTGCCCACTTTTGTGCAGCAGCTGCCAGGAAGAGCCATCGCTGCATCCACCGCGCACTCCATCTTCCCCAAAAGAAGCCACAAAGTCACCAGGACATCTGTGTTAGGCTGTTCAACACCACATCCACCTCAGGTGTCACAGCCTTGTGCCTTGGTTTCTCCTTTCTGACCGCCTTCAGTCAAAAACTCTCCAGGAAAGCTTCCAAGTTCAGCCTGGGGTTTGGGATGCTCTCTGACCCCCTGCTGTGCCAGGCACAGCCACCACCCGCTGTGTGCCTGTGCTCTGGAGTTCTTTGTGCTGGGCTCTTCTGAGGAGCAGGAAGCATGTGAATCAGATCCTGGGCATAGACCCTTGAGAGTGTTTGTGCAAAGGCTTTCTTTCCAGGCCTCAGACTGGCTCCTAAAGTCTGACAGACAGGAGTACAAAGCGATTCTGAGAAGTGTTTATCCTGGGGTCAGAGGGCCACCATATTCCCATTGTAGCTCTCACCTCTACTTTGCCGTATCAGAGAGATTTGAGCTTTTATAGCGCGGTGGGTATTTATGGCACCTCTGTGAGTTGATTGTGCTCAGCTGGTTCTATTTTTACCACTTCAAAAAGATACATGGAGAGTTTTGCAAGATTTTTTTCTTTTAATCCTTCTTCCAGAAGACAAAGCCAATGGCAGAGGAAAATGTGTTCCTGGGGGGAAAAAAATCAAAGGGTGTGTGAGATGCCTTTCCAGGCTCTTGTGACTCAGTGCACCCTGGGGTCACGGCTCTTTATGGTGTCTCACTTCCAAAGCCTGGGGAAGGGAGCTGAGGCGCTTGGCTTACATTCAAACTCATAAAAGGGGCTAAAGGAAAAGACTGGATGACACCCGCAAGCTCTACCTGTCCACACTGGCCCTGCACCAGGAGCTTCCAGGTGTCTGCACAGAAGTGTGCCTGGATCCTGCTTTCCCCAGGGTGATTGGCGGGACCTGCGGTCCCGGTGTGGGGCGAGTACTCCCCTCCCCCACAGACACTGGTGTTCTGGAAACAAGCTAAGAGGTCTCCAGGACTCAAATCCCAGGGAAAAGTAGCAGTAACAGATGCTTGTTAATACCTGGCGCTCTAAGTGCTTTCCTCCGAGGATCCTGTGGTGTGTCATATCCATAAACACAGATATGAGTGTCACGTGGACCACGTCATCGAGGAAACCAAGAATCTGAGGAATTAGACAACTTGCCTAAATTGGCTTCGCTGTAATAAGCAAAGCAGGAAGCAGAAGCCAAACAACTGATTTCAGAACCAAGAGCTCCTGTGCCCTGCCGCCCGGGCAGTAGTTTGCTCTCCATACCAGCATGTGGGTGCTCAGCTTAGCAACATTGCAGGCCACTGTACACTGAATCCTGCTCAGACCCCGCTTACAATCACTGAGTGACAAGCTCTTGTCCCTCTCTCTAATGCCAGATTTGTCTCAGGTTCTGCTTCCCACACTCTTCCTCAGTTCCCAGCCTCTTGTGATCACTGCTGTGTTTTCAGATAGATATTTTGTGAGTATCCACATAGAGAGAACATTTAGAATTTCTCTATTTCTGACTTTTTATTTTGATGTCATAGTATAATGTATCCTTCATCCATTTCTATAATCACAGACTATAATTCTTTATATGACCAAACAATATCCTGTGCACATATCACACATTTTCCTTATCCATGTGTTCATAGGCATCTATCTGGCACCATAGCTTCCTATTGGTGAATAGCGCTGCAGTAAACCCTGGCGTGCAGGTGTCTCTTTGGTATACCATACCATTGCCTTTGGATATGTGCTCAGAGTGAGGTATTATCATACAATAGGCCAGTTTTGTTGTTGTTGTTGTTGTTGTTTTAGCTTTTTGAGGAATCTTTACACCTTTCTAACTTGTGCCTTTTTATTGCTGAGTAGTATTTTGTGATGTAGATTTATCATTGTTAAATTCACCCCATAAAGGATATCTGGCCGTTTCATTTTAGCTTATATAAGCGAAGCTGTCACAAAATTCATGGGCAGGCTCGCGTGTAACCATGAGGTCAAATGCTGGGCTGCAATTAAAGGGTCGCTGTTAACCTTGGAAGAACTACCAGACTCAGCTGTACAGCAACACCTGTTGGAGGCTGACGGTTCAAAATAACCTTTCACATACTTCATACATGTTGTACACATGCATTGAAGTATCACACGCTTCCCTGTTCAAAGGCAGACCCTGTAAAGAGGACAAGAAGACAAGCCGGAGAATGGGAAAATTGTTCAAGCTGCCCATTTGGTGACAGCCTATATCCTAGAATACATAAACAATTCTCAGAAGTCGATCCTAAAAAATACAACCCCAAGATAGACAAAAGACATGAACACATATTTCAGTAAAGGAGCTCCACAGCAAACAAACACACAGAGTTATGTTCAACATCACCGGCCATCAGGGAGCTGTAAACCAAAACCACCTGAGATCAGCTCCACACTTACGGAAGGGCTGAGAGACAGACAGTACCAGAGCTGCCGAGGACACCAGGACCAGATCACTCCCATCCTCAGGAGCAGAAATAGTCCTCCATTGAACACATGGCAACATGTCCTTGGGGGAGACTTCCTCATGCTTTCCTTTCCTGGCTAATATTGTCCACTGCAAATCTAAAATCTGTCACCCAAGCCTTAGGTCCAGAGGATTCTTTTGGTAAGTTTTCTCTCCCTATAATCTTTGTGGCTCACTCTCTATGTGTGCCTGCACGATCCATTTTAAGTTAATTTATATAAACGATAGGGCAGTAAGGCTGAGATTCATCATTTTACTAATTGCCTACAGAGTTGTATAATGGGACTCCATCTTCAAATTAGAAATCTAAAAATTAAAAATTGGGATTATTAGCATGTTATTTCTGAAGTCTCGATTCTATCCCACTGGTGTCCGTGTCTGTTTGGCTGCCAGCCCCCACTCTCTTACCCACGGAAATGTTCTTCTGCTTGAATCTTTTATAGCAGTTCCTCTGTGGCCACTGCTTTTCCATGTGCCGAGGAGTGACGGAAACCTTATATACTAATTTGCTTTGTTCGTTTTCCCTCTAATGCCTGGAATCCAGCTTGGGCACCAGTGCCCTCCAACTGATGGTGTTCTGGTGTGGCTTCATTCAGTGCAGAGCAAGGGCTAGCTGCCAGTACCCTGGAGCTGAGACTCAACAGCACCCTGCAAGCTGCCTGGGTGGCAACTCCCCTGGGAGTCACACTGCCTAGGCCTCATTTCATTGTTTATAATCCTAGGATCAGGTGGAAATTAATTGTGATTTTTGTCTTTTGCTTACCATGATAAGTGTAAGATGCTGACTCCCAAGTAGAGCAAAGCCACCTGTGCTGGATGCCTGGAGGAAAGAGGACCAGCACATCTGGTCACCATGACAGCAGCCATGGCAGGACCTTTCCCCAATAGTCCCCTCATGGTTTCTGTCTTGTTTGCTTTTGTGTAAACCTAGAGGACAGAGTTCATCAAGTCGTATTCAGTTGTGAGAAACTAACTCCCGGAAGTTCCTGCCTCTGCACAGCACAAATATTTTGCTGTTTTCACAGAAGTGCATGTGGGTCCGGTGGCCCACTTGTGTGCAAAGTGATGCTGTGCTCCGGAAAGTGTGGTTCTGAAGCTTGCAGGGTGGGAAGAGTTGGGGGCGGGGGGAGCAGCGCTGAAATATCAGCTGCCTTAGCCCAGACATTCTTCGCCTTTGCTCCTGCTTCCTTGTCTCTGTCTACTCATGTGGCCTTGTCCGAGTACCACAGAGCCACAGAAAGGGGCCCTGGTCTGCAAGTGACTGCCAGAGGCAGTGGAAAGGGGTCTCTTCCTCCGCCTGGAGGTGAATTATTCAGACATAGAAGGAAAAAAGTAATCCCAACAGGTTCAATACATACATTTTCAGGCGATTTCGTACCCTGCCATTGTAGATCAAGCTGCTTCAGACAGGCATGTACATCATCAATACAGACTCCTGTCTCCTGCTGTGTTTGTTTTCTCGAAATGTTCAGAAGAGCAAGTGAACGGCCAAAGGGAAGGTTAGTTCCACAGTGAAGAGGGGTTTTAGACGCTGACTCTCACGTGGTGTAAATATCACATTCTAAGCCTGCTAGCCCACAGCCTGTCCCACCTCACCCCCAAGCACAACTGACTTCAGTGAACTAGAACACACATCATTCACCTCGTTCATGGGATTATGAAATCATAAACTAATATTCTGCCATAAGCAGTTGTCATACTATATCTGGAATATTTTAACTTCCTTTTTTTTTCAATACCAGAATTTATTTTCCTAGTATCCCTGATAAGGTTGGAAAAAATAAATAAAAGCTCCAGGAATTAATGACCCTGCATACAGGGACACCTTCCTCTGAAGGAACTCAGAGATGGCTTGTCACCCTCTGCAGCTTCAGTGTCTGTCACTTCCTGGTCCCTGGACTTCTGGGAATAATTTCTCTATAGAGTCGATGCTGGCACACAACAAATTCCAGCTAACTAAAGTATCATTTCAGGTTTTTGTTTAGTTTTTTTGTTTTCCAAAATGCCACACCTTTGAGTCTCCCTACTACTTCCTTAAAGTGTTGTGGAATTTCCCTCTGTGTGCAGTGATTACCATTGATGAATAAAGAAACTGCTTTGAACCTATAGCAGGGCAGAACTTAGGTAGGCGTAGAAAACTAAACTGAATACTGGGAGGAAGAAGGTGGAGTAAGAGAGAAACCATGTAGTCCTGCCAGAGACAGACACCAGAACTTTAGTCTATAAGCCACAGCCACATGGCGATTCACAGATTAATAGAAATGAGTTAAATTAATATCTAAGAGTTAGCCAATAAGAAACTAAAGCTAATGGGCCAATCAGTGATTTAAATAATATGGTTTCTTTGTGATTATTTTGGCTCTGAGTGGCCAGGATGAACAAGCAGCCCCCTCCAACATTAAAGTAACTTTTCTGTTAGTACTAATACTTGCTCCGAGACACAGTGTTTTAGGTGAATAAGGCTCATGACTGAGGCAAAATGGAAAAGCCCTTTCTTGGTGACCCTTCCATCTGCACTAGGGTGGGTTACTAAGGGAGAGCCTTTGAATGTCCACATATCATGTTTTAAACAGAAATATGTCCAGGGCTCCTTTTGAGGGCCAGAAAGCAATTTCATACCCTGCCATTGTAGATCAAGCCCCTTCATATGAGGGACCCTGGGTTTGGTTGCTTCCCTCAAACCTTCAGGAACCCAGATCAGCAAGGACCCTCCTACTACTTGGGATGAAGTCCTTCCTGTAAGGGTTTTTCATGTCTCTACCACCTCCGGTCAGAAGTTATCGTCAATAGCTAGTTCTCAAAGTTAAGAAATGAGGTCCTTGAGTTTGGAACTCAGTGTGTCTCAGCCATGGTCAGTGTGTTGTAGTTAGCATTGTATGCATAGACACATACGTATGTAAGAGTTAGCCAATAAGAAACTATGTGTTTATATGAACTATGTTATAAGAACATGTTCTTATAAACATGTGTCTATGCATGCTTTTATATGTATATTCTGTATGCATTCATACTTATATACATATATGTTTGCAAATACCTACACATCTGTAACATGTATGCAAATATGTGCTTGTATTTCTCAATTTATGGTAGAATTATGATTTGATAAACATATAAATTGAAAACATTTTAAGTTAAAAATACATCCAATAAACCTGATCTGTTAACCCACCAAACATCCTAGCTCACTGAGTCTACTTCTGTTATGTTCAGAATTCTTGCACTAACCTATGTTTTGGCAAAGTGACCTAACACAAAAGCAGTTTCTAGTCAGGTACTAAATAACTTGAGTAATTGATTAAATATTGCACCAAAAGTGGAAATCTATTTTACAATTTTGCAACATCATCGGACTGAAGAATTACAGGTCAAAATATTATTAACCAAGAGACCATGCATATGCAAAACACAACACACATTCTTAATAAAAATCAAATGGGAATTTGATGTACAGATGTCTGTTTTCTTAGGGCTTGTAGGTTTGAGAAAGCATGTTTCCAATCACGTGTGCAGGGGGCTCTCTAGAGCTTACCAAGGGGAGGTCTGGGGCAGGCGAGTCTGATTGAGGAAGCATATCAACCTCTATGATCAGTTCCTTTTGACCCCTGAGGGCACCACATTCCACCAGTGAAACCTAAACCTCCATGAAGCTCTGCCTGTCACTGGAGACAATACCCACATCTCCACTCCAGGAAAAGCAACGCTAGGAAGCCTAGCAGGGCTGGATGCCTTCTGAGATCTGGAAAGCGTTACCCAGCTTGCATCAACTCTGTATTTTATAAATAAAACATCTGAAGGAAAATCATACAAGGAAATCTCTGAAAGGTTTTTTTCCTTAGCTCAAGATGCAGCTGGTTCCCTAGGGTAGAACCCTCAGATCCCACCCAGCTGTAGCAGGAGGTGGTCCTTAGAAACAATTGGGGGCTCTGAGCTATGTTGGGGTGAGGGGTACAGGATTCCCACAGCACATTTCCAACCATACATATCCAGGAGGACCAACTAGTTTTCTACAAATTACATTGATAGATTTGAGCTTTGCAATTGAGGGGACCAGGCCCTATTGTTTGTGCAATTTGGCTTAGAAGTGGAGCTCTCAGCATTTCTTGGGTCAGCTCCCTGCAAGCATCTCTCTGTGTTCCTCATTTCTTCCTGGTCCTCATAAATTCCACTGTTGTCGGCTCAGGTTTTATTTGGAGGCGCTAACATAGGCAACGGTCAGGAAGGAGGGGAGCAGGCCAAATTGTCCATCCGAGGCTATTTAGAATCAAAAGGAGCAGAAACAAAGGACGGGAGGAAGAAGATGAACGACTCGGGTGGAACCTGTTAAACACAGGACTCTTGGCAGATGGCCCTCAGATAAATTACCAGTGGTCCTCACCTCACAGGGAGACTCTTTGGTCCCTTGAAACCTCAGCAGGGGGTGAGGCACAGGATAGAGAAGCTAGTCCATTCCCAGAAAATTTGAGAAATAGCAAGCATCCCCAGAGTCCTCACAGAAACCTCCCATCTCTATAACATACCCAAGCAAACGACCGAGTTCTCATTTATATGTCTGTCAATCATTGCTTCTACGTATCGACACTGGTGCCCTGGCTGTGCTGCTACCACACTCTAGCTGGGACCTGCTGGTCCAGGGAACATTGCGAGAGTTTGGTGTGTGCTGCTGAGCTCGGAAAGGTGGCAGCTTGAAAGTGAAACATTTCCCCTTTGAGGCAGAAAGAGGCGCACAGCCCTACCCTTGATGATATCACAGTAAGCAACTATTGTTGATTGAATTCTGTGCCACCCCAAAATGTAAATTCCTTCACTAAACACGTCTAAAAGCTCGTCAGTGTTTTAGAACTTCTCGGCAGTCTGAGCAGATGGGGAGCTGCTCCATACCACAGAGCATCCTGCAATAGGGTTGTTAGCTGCAGAAACCAACGCTGCTTTTTAATTACAAGACAGCAGGGGTCTATATCTGTAATTTTAAATTTTCTAGTAACCATGTTTAAGAATCTAAAATCAGCAGTAAACTAACGTCAATCATATTTGTCACTTAGTCCAGTATCTAAAGCATTGTCCTCTAACGCACCATTGATGTACAGAAATCAGCAGGTAACGCAACTGTCCTAGGCACCGTGCTGTCATCACATCTGCACTTGCCAAGCTGCAATAAAAGGGCCGCTAGACACCTTGGTTACCGCTCAGTGTACGAGGATTCTCTTAGCTGCGTGTCCACACAAAACTCACACATTGCCACGCATGACTGGTAACAGTCTAAGAATTGGAAAGAACTAAGGACTATTACTAATATATTACCTGTGTCTATCCATCACAAGAGCAGCAACCCCGACACCGGCAGCTTTCAGAACATGCTGTAACTGTACACGTTCTGGTAAAAACTTTAGGTGACAGATCTCAGTGAATTTTCTAGCAAAGCATGGGAGACAGCCTCTCCCACTCTATTCTTTAAGCAGTGGTTCTCACCTTCCTAATGCCGTGGCCCTTTAATACAGTTCCTCATGTTGTGGGGACCCCCAACCATAACATTATTTCATCGTTATTCATAACTGTAATCCTTAACTGTAATTCTGCTACTTTTATAAATCATAATTTAAATATCCGATTGGCAGGATAGCTGATTATCTGACATGTGACTCTTGTGAGAGGGTTGTTCACCCCCAAAGGGTCACCACCCACACAGGTTGAGAACCATTGTTCTACAGCTAAGCCCCTGACACTTGGAGTTTTCTTGTCTTCCCACTACTCAACATTATCTACGTTGCACGAGCCCAGCCCTGTTTTTCACATACACAGGGAGGCATGGGAGCTACTCCTGAGGTCTTCACAGCATTGTGTTCGATCTCTGGAAGCAGGTTGTCAAACGGTGTGCCATGTGGCTTAGTCACTAGGAGGCGAGTGTCTACCATCTCAGCAAGCTGAGGAGAAAAACAAACGTCGCTATAAGTAAAAGAAACAGAACGAACAGGAGCCTGGATGTTGATCCAGAACCCCTCTCTAGGAGCTGGGGCTGCGGTCATAGGGGACGACACAGAGGAACCCGTGTAAGCCACGCGGGCACTGTGAACTGTGGCTCACACATTTCATCTAAGAAATAACTTAGTGTCTGTATTTGGAATTTGAAACTAAATTTTTGTTTTATATAGTTTATACTCTATACAGTATATGTTTCTATCAAGCATTAAATATAGCAAGTGGTAAACTCCAGAAGGCATTTGTGCATCGAGGAGCACTGACCGACACCGTGAATAAGGAGTTTTACGAAGTGCTGAGCCACCCAGTGTAGGCTTCAGGAGCAGGGTTCGGGGCCTGGGGGAGTGCCGCTAGTGCTCTTGGCCACTAAGTCTCCTCTCAAGCCTCAGAAATACAGTTTATGAATGACTAAGTCGGCATATTAGGAGTATAGTGTTTGCTTAGGGTGATCCTCAACCTTTCGAAAATGACATTAGAGAAAACATCTAGCTGTTTACAAAAATGAGATTTGGGTTACCTGCAACAGGGGTTATGGATGTTGTTTGAGAGCTAAGCTCTCAATCCTTCAATGCCAATACTGCAGACAGATTTAGTTATAAACATATAAAGTTTATCAAAACCTTGTTACCATTACAGTATATGCTGATTTTGTCTTTATTCACTTTTATATTACAATTTCAATATTTGATGAAGTTGCTTTCATAACCATTGCGAATTAATGCTCTCTAGACCATTGATATTAAGCATATTGTAACAAAATAATAACAATGAGGCCAGGCATGGTGGTGCAAACATTTAATCCCAGCACTCTGGAGGCAGAGGCAGGAAGATCTCTATGAGTTCAAGGCCAGCCTGGTCTACGTAGCAAGATCCAGACTAGCCAGGGGTACATAGTATGATGCTGTCACAAAACAAAATAAACAACAAAAAGAATCATAGTAATAGTTCTTCTCTTTAAAGATTTATTTTTTATTATAACATTTATGGGCACATGTGTATCTGTGTGTAGGTAAATGCACGTGTGTGGGTGTCAGTGGAAGCCCAAAGAAGGAATCGGATGCCCTGGAACTGGAGTTATGGTAGTTGTGAGCCTGCCAACATGGCTGCTGGAAATCCAAGTGCAGTCCTCTGAAAGAGCGGTAAGTACATCTCCTTCAGGTGATTGGTTCAAACTGCGCTTTGGTTTCCATTGGCTTTATTTATTCATTGTTCTAAGAGGAGTTAGGGGAGTAGCTTGGACTGAATATGGTCACCGTACATTGCATGAAATTATCAAAAAAATTGATAAGACATTATATTGAAAATAAAGTACTTGGTGGCTGGCTTGGTGTCCCAGCCCCACCACTGACAGTCTAGCTTGGTTACAGAAGATGGCCGGTTCAGGCTCCATATCCTCCATTACTAGGAGTCCTTGCTAGGGTCACCCTCATAAGTTCCCACAACACTAGGGTTTCACATCGCCCCCTAATGCCCTCCTATTCCAGTTGTCTCTCCCTGTGAGCTCTTCCTCAGCCCATCTCCCTGACTTGGTTCCTCCGGTTCCCATCCCCCTACCCTAGTCTAGTGTTACTACATCTTGTTCAGTGACACCACTTGGAGGCCTGACCTTTTCTGAAGGGAAACTGAGGAACAGTGGATCTGGGGGAGAGGGGAGGTGTATAGGGAGGGGGGACAGAAGGAGAGGGGGAGGGGAGGTTGCAGTCAGGATATAGTATATGATTGAAGAATGAAGAAAAAGAAAAAATAAACTACTTTAAAAATCAAATGAAAAATGCATTGGTTCATAGTTTTGGGACCTTTTCAGTTTCTGGTAAGAAATACAGTATTTTTTATGCTGATCCAATGTGTGTGATACAGTCTTTCTCTCAATATTTTTTGGAAGGTCTATCCATATCTGGTTATGATGGGATTTGGAGTTACTTTTCTCTACCTATCTTCTTTAGTCAAGTGATTTTATTAAACCTCTAGGTTTATAGTTTGAATTGAATCTATGCGAAATTTTGTTATTTATATTTTCTAATATTTTCTGCTTATCTTTCCAATTTCCTCACCTATGACTTCATTACACATATGCTTGCCTGCCGTTTAATCTCTGTTGTTATTGGTCAGTGGTTATCCCTCTGGTCCTCAGCTTGCAGATAGGATAATGGGGTCACATCCACTATAAAACGGTAGGCCCATTTTCTGTTTCTAAAGGAACCTCTATCTGTTGCTCTCATCTGGACCCTTGCAATTCTTTCTTTGTGGATGATGTCTTTGAATGCCAGACTGTGTCCAACACACTCTCACACACTTGTTTGTTGTAACATGACGGCCGGCTTGTTGGGGTTTCTGTCCTGCCTGGTACCCCACAACTGGCAAGTCCCAAAGAGAATTACACAGAGTCTACATTAGGTTATAAACTGATTGGCCCATTAGGTCAGGCTTCTTGTTAACTCTTATAACTTATGTTACCCCATTATCCTTATCTACATTAGCCACATTGCTCCGTACCTTTCTCAGCTGGGTAAGTTACATGCTGCCTCTTAGGTGGTCTGCACAGGAGTGGCTGAGGGAGCTTTCTCCTCCCTAGCCTTATCCTAGTCTCATTGCCCCGCCTCTACTTCCTGTCTGGTTGACCCGCCTATACTTCCTGCCTGGCCAATCAGCGTTTTATTAAAATACATGATTGACAGAATACAGATAATTCTCCCACACCAGGTTGTTTAGTTGCATGAACTTTTTGAATAATTTATTTTATTCTCAGTAATAAGGCACATGATGGCAGTGACAGCAGTGACGGGGATGATACCCAGCGATAAGGCTGCATTTGTGTGCTGTGCATACAGCTGAACATCCTGTACTGCAGACACTTAGCTCCTATAATCTAATTCAAGCTCCACAACCCTTTGAATAGTCTTATCCCAGTTTTATGGATAAGGTAAGAAAGCAAAATAGTTAACATTCTCAAAGTTACACCAAAACATCAACACTGTGTGTGTGCGTGTATGTGTGTGTGTGTACCTGTGTGTGTTCAGTACTCTGTAGCACTTGTGTATATGGGTAGCCCTCTATGTATTTATTATACTCTGTGTGTGTGTGTGTGTGTGTGTGTGTGTGTGTGTGTCCCTGCCCATTTCTCTAGCAATGGAGCTCAAGCCTGTGCCACTACGCCCAGCTTTTTGGTGGGTTCTGTAGATAAAACCCAGGTCCTCACACTTGCAGCAATGAGGCTGTCCTTCAAACCTTTCCAAGACAAACATCAGAGTCTTGCCCAGGAATCATCTTAGTCGTGTTCTATTGCTGTGAAGAGACACCATGACCACAGTCAGTCTTATAAAAGCAAGTATTTAGCTGGGGCTGTCTTACAGTTTCAGAGGTTTAGTCCATTATCTGCATGGTGAGACACATGGCAGCACACAGGCAGACATGGTGCAGAGACGTAGCTGAGAGTTCTACATCCAGATCCACCAGCAGCAGGAGGGGCACTTTGAGTTTGGCATGGACTTTTGGAACCTCAAAGCCCACCCCAAGGGACACACTTCCTTTGGCAAGGGCACACCTCCAATCCTTTCAAACAGTGCCCCTCCCTGGTGACCAAGCATTCAAGTCTATGGGCCTATGGAGTCATTCTCATTCAAACCACCACAGGAATTGGACCGGTTCGCTGCCCAGTACCTTAATTCTTGGGTATTTATCTTCTCCTTAGATTTTCTAATCTTGTTTCATCTCGGCTGCCTCTTCCCAGTTACTCCAACCTCTCCACAGCTATGATCAGTGGTTCTTTCTCTTTTCTAGCTGGGACTTTGTGAAGACAAATATGCTTTAAAATGTGATAATTAGTGAGAAAATGAATTTTCTCAGGCAAAAAGCATCATTAGATTCAGAGCCTAAAAACCCCATGATTCAAACAGCTTAACTCATAGTCACTAGCTTTGTGGTACTTAAGAATAATTTGAACCTCTATTGTAGTCTTTGTTACCATTTTTTGTCTTTTTTAAATTTTAAATTAGTTGAAGAAACTGTTGGTTGGTTGGTTTGTTTATTGAGACAGGGTTTCTCTGTATCTTTGGAGTCTGTCCTGGAATGAAGACCATGTTGCCCTTGAACTCACAGAGATCTGTCTGACTCTGCTTCTGGAGTGCTGGGATTAAAGGTGTGTGCCACCATGCCACCACTGCCTGGCCAATTTTATGTCTTCATAACAGTTTTGTTTTCTTTTGTTCTGGTTTGTTTGCTTTCTCTCACCTCTCATTTTTGCTACAAGACTTTGGTTTATAGCTCAAAGTATACATTTTTTTGTTGCTTTTTTAAAGGCTCTGTTCAAATAATGTTTCCGCCACTTGGGACAGTGGTATTCAGAGAGAGGTGCTAAAGAAATGAATTTTGCTATCTCAAAACACAAGCAGTTGACATACGTAAGAATACATTCCAAATTCACAAACAACTGGAACATGCTGGAGTTAGTGAACCACTAAGCCAAAGTCACCTCTTCCCCAGCGGGTCACACAGGTCAGATGGAGGGTGTGAGAAGGTGCAGTGCAGGGCCTGTGTCTTCATTTCCCTTCTCTCTGGGGATTTCCCCAAACACTTCATCTATTTCAGACGGAGCTCTTTGGGCCAGAAATTACAGTCACCATGTTCTCTTGAGAAGGGGTTTTAAATTCCATAGCTGCCAAAATCAGGTCTTGGGTTGGGATGTTCCCATAGGAAAGTCCTGTGGTGTGGTGGGGAGACAGGGGTTGTGTCCAGCACAGGACAGTTTACTGGAAACTCACTGAGCTGTTTGTGCTGCTCTTGAGGTAGAGAAGTTGTTTGATTACCTTTTTTTTTTTCCTTTTTAGCCGTGATTTTTATTTTAAGTGGATTATGGTTTGAGCAACTTTGGCCTTGGCTGCAGCAACCCCAGATGTGAAGTCCAGAGCATGTGGATCACCCTCCATAGTAGTAGGCTGCTTATTTGTTTGTTCCTGGCTGCTCAGCCCTGAAATAATCACACAGAAACCATATTATTTGCAATACTGTTTGACCAATAGTTTAAGAGTATTTCTGGCTAACTCATATCTTAAATTAACCCAACTTAGTTAATCTGTGTATTTCCACAAGACTGTGGCTTACTAGGTAAAGTTTTGGCGTCTGTCTCCAGCTGGGCTACCTGGCTTCTCCCTGATTCTGCCTTCTTTCTCCCAGCATTCAGTTTACTTTTCCCTTCCTACTTAAGTTCTGTCTTGTGCAGGCCTAAGACAGTTTCTTTATTCACCAATGGTATTCACAGCATACAAAGCAGAATCCCACATCACCTCCCTTTACTGTTTAAATAAAAAGGAAGGTTTTAACTTTAACATAGTAAAATTACATATAACAAAACAGGTGTCACACAAGAATTACAGTTACAATATTTATAAATACTTTATCTTTTATCATAACTAATGAAAACTATAACTTTCTATTCTCCAGTTCCATCAAAGACTTCAGAAGGATATATTATTACCTAAGTAAATAGGAAGTACATTGTAAGCAACTTCCAAAACTCTAGAATTGACAGAGACATCTCACTGACTGGACAGCCACCCAAAGTTCTTCTGTACTGTTGGGGCATCCGTGTTTAGCCTACAGGCCCAGAGTATCTCGTAGACTTTTCCATGAAGCAGGAAATTTCAAAGACAGGTCCGCCTACATTGGCAGTTTGTCAATCACTTTTTTTCTGTGTCCTGCAGAATGTCTGGAAGACTCTTTCATGAAGCAGAAACCCTGAAGAACCAACCCTCTTGGCCTGAAAGTCTGGAACACATTGGACAAGTAAACCCACTTTTGTTTCTTTTTGCAGGGAGTGGGATTCACACTTTCTATTATGACAACTTTGGACAATGTTAACGTTAATATTCAAGATCTGAAAACAATGCATGGTTGTGTCCACAGCAGTCTCTTTGGTCACTGTAAGGAATCATAGGCCCAGGCATGCCTGGAGTCTTGGCAGTGGGGATCAGAATACCAGACACACAGGATCTTGGGTTGTGTTTTCTCATAGGTGATATCTTCTTTTGAAAAGATATTCTATTATACTTTATTTAGTTATTGTATGTGTATGTGTGTTTATGTGTCTGTATAGGTGTGTGTGTATATGTTTATATGTGTGTGCTCATGTGTGTATGTGTATTTGTATATGTGTATGTGTGTGTGTGTGTAGTGTATGTGTTTATGCATCTGCATGTATACAATGTCAAAGGACAACCAGAAGGAGTTGGTTCTTTCCTTTCCATCCATTTCAGGTTGTCAGGCTGACACTTTTTTACCCACAGAACAATCAAAGGGTAGAAGAAGAACTTGGGGCCATTTGTGTAAAAGGTTGTTCAGGAAAACTCTACCCTCATGACCCCACCAGGGCCTCCCAATGGTATTGCCTTAGGACCTGGGATTCCAGCAGCTGTTTCTGGGGACTTGCAGGTTATATATATAGCAACATTCAAGATGGGAGGTTAGCACGTCAGTGTGCAGCCCAAGAGCTTTCAAAAATATAAAGGAGGAATTAAAGTAATTTTTATCAAAAGGGGAGGTTTCTTGTAGAAAACCCTCATGTGTGAAAAGGAAGGACTGTAGGGAATCAGAGGACAAAACTCCCCGTGCTTCTGGCAGAGGCTCAGAGGGCTGTGCATCATCGGCTACAATATCTGAGACAAGGGAGCCCCAGCCACATATGGGTCTTGGGAAAAGAAGTTCCCAAAGGCCAGATTAACAGTAGTAGGAGTCTGGCTGTCCTCAGATAAGGTTGTCCAGGTTAACTGTAGTAGGGTCTGGCTGTCCTCAGATAGGGTTGTCCAGGTTAACTGTAGTAGAGTCTGGCTGTCCTCAGGTAAGGTTGTCCAGGTTAATAGTAATAGGGTCTGGCTGTCTTCACATAGGGTTGTCCTAGTGTTTCTGATAGTAGGGGTCTGGCTGTTCTCAGATAGGGTTGTCCAAGGTTAATGGTAGTAGAGTCTTGCTGCGGGAGCTCCTTCCGCTCCTTCAGCCAATCGCCGCTGAGTTACCAGCCCATTGGGGTGTGGCCTCTCTCTCTTTAAAAAAAGCAGCAGTTGTCCTCCTCTCCTTCTCTGGCTTCCGGCTCCGCTTTCGGCTCCTAGACTCCTTTCATGTTCGTGCGGAGGGGCTGTTGTCTGGGACGGTAATCTGTAAGTTTTTTCCCCTTTGAATAAATAACCATTCTATTAATCATAATTCCAAACTGGTGTGGGATTGTCTGTGACTTACGCCTTCAGAGTCTGGCTGTCATCAGATAGGGTTGTCCTTAATGTCTCTTAGCCCATTGTTTTCTTACTGCAGCGAATTCCCCAAGGCTGAACATTCATAAGGAAAAGAAATCTCTTTTAACTCACAGTTTTAAAAGCACAATGCTGGCTCTGGTCAATTCACCACAGCTTCACCGTCTGGTGGAAGGTGTGTCTCTGAGAGATTACAGGGTTCGTCAGGAAGCCAGAGAGGTGAGGATCCCAGAAACTCAGGAAAATGCCACCAGCCAGCATGAAGACCTCCCACTCATTAGTCCCCACCTCTGAAAGGTCTCAGTACTTACTAAACTATTCTGTAGAGCAAGCTTCTAACACATAAACCTTTGAGGGACAAACTCAAACCATATATCTACCATAGCAAGGGCTGCTATTGTGTAGTGGGGAGCCCTTTTGATTTGGTTATCCAAATTCCTACTGTTCTTTGTAGAGTAGCCAAATATAAAGACAATATGGTTCACATAACTAGAAAAAAAATGAGATTCAAAGTAGGAGAGGCTAAAGGGTACAGACTCGGTATCAAAAGCAGCATTTCTGTTCTCACTGATGTGGACATTTTGAGGACCTCAACGTTTCTCAGTGAACTGTTCCTTAATTACTAGGTTTGACCTCTGACTTTGTTCACTGGTATATTGTCAGTTAAGAACTTACACCTAGTATGTCGTGAGTGATCCATAAGTACCTTGTTGGAAGATTTGAAGTTTTTGCACACATACATTATTTTATTCAGTTTGGAAGGCAGGCCTGTGGACTGGTGATAACTGTTTACAATTCGACATCATGAAAAATAACATGCTGGCAGGATGGCGTGCAGCTCAGGGGGTAGGAGCACTTGCTCTGCACCCGTGAGGTCCTGAGTTTGAATTCCCAGAACCCGGGAAGAATGTCATGTGTGCCTGTGATCCCAGAGCTAGTGGGCAGTGATAGGTGGATCTCAGAGACTCGCCGGACAGCCAGCCTACTCAAAACAGCAAGTATTCAGTTCCATGAGAGATCCTGTCTCAAGACATTAAGGAGAATCAAAATTGAAGACTTCCAACATCCTGCTCAGGCCTCAGTATGTACACACATAGGTGTGCACACTAACGCATGCACAACCCACACAACATAAAATACTATAACTCTCTGCCAGATGGGGAATCTTCCTGTACTCTTTGGACTAAGCAGGCCGAGGCTGGATCCAGAGTTTGAGACCAATCTGGGCTACACAGTGACCTTAGGGGCCAGTAGGAGCAAATTTGTGAGAGTCTATCTTAAACAAAAAACTCTGAGTTCTATGCCCCTCTTGAATTATTAATACTTGCCACATAGAAAATATTTAATGTGTGTTATATGCATTTACACATATCTCAAGGCTTCATAACAATCTGGCAGGGTGAGTCAACTGTTCCTGTCTTACAAACGGGGTAATAGTTGCTGAGTAAAAGCTAAGACTCCACCTAAGCCATCTGGAGGTGAATTATCCCTAGAGACCTGCTCCGTTAGGCTGCGGCTGTGCCCATGCTTTCACTACAGACGGACGTCTGACTGTGTCCTCAGGACTCCAGGGCTCTGACTCAAGGGAGCAGTCCCTAAACACATTTAGATGAGACTGAATTAGCACTGGTTCCAACCCACTAACTCATACAGGCGGCTATTGAGGGGGACAGAAATCACAAACACAGCATCCATAGCATTTTACAATTCACAGTTTGTTATACTATAAAATAATTTTTCTTTTCACAGCAGTGCACAGGAGGTCATCTTTAGATGGGCTAAACAAAGCTGCCTGGTCCGGAGAGCGTGATTACTCAGGACCAAGCTACAACAAACATCAAGGAGATACAGCAAAAGGGGCAGCTGTCAGATTTGGCCCTGAACTTGGAGGTGGATGAGTGCTGACTGTGGGAAGAGGAACAGCAGGAGTCGAAATGTGTGGTAGCCTGGATGACTGGGTTGGGAGGGAAGCCTCTTGGCTCAGTCTCCTGTCCCCACCCATGCAAGAGCTGGCTGTTTCTTGCCTTTCAGTGGCCCAGAGGCTGTTCCTGGTTGAGCCTCTGGAAGAAGCTTTTGCCGAACTCGTATGTGCTGATCATGATGGCACAGGAGGGAGTGGCCTTGATGATCCTTGGGAGGAAACCTGCAAGGAGTCCCCTGGTGCCCGATTCAGCTTGGATTCTCCGAAGCAGGAGCCAGGTGGAATCAACCCTTGGGGGCTTCACTCTCACGGCCTCCACTGCTCCCAGTGCGATCTGCCGCTGGGTCTTCACCACATCAAAGGGTAGAGTAAGGGTGGCAGCCACCATTCCTGAGATGCCACCAGCCACAAAGCTGATGCCCAGGGATGTCTGGTCCTTTGGTCTTAGCCCGTTCAGCCAGCTCTTCACCAGCTCGTAGTTGAACCAGTACAGAGTTGAGAAGGGCACATCTCGAAGGGCTGTGGGACCCCAGCCCAGCCACAGTGAACACCAGCCCCCCTGGGCCACCGAAGCTTGAACACAGGTAGCCAGCTCCCTGTATGACACATGCTGAGCCTGTAGCTTGGTCCGCACAAGCTCCAAGGGGCTGATCACTGTCACAGTACCCATGCGGGCGAGGGCACCAGCCACCAAGGGTGTGTAGAGGTCAGAGGTCAAGGATTGACCACATAGGAAAGCCTTGAGTTGGTCATAGGCAGTGAAGTAGACCCCAGTAGCTGGCACAATCATCACCAGGGTGGCTGGGAGACTGCTCCACAGGGTCCTAGTGCCCTCATGCCTCACAATCTTCACCAAGGCATCCAAGATGCCAGTGAATCGGATAGGATCCTGAAACCAGGTGGCACAGCGAGTGCCATTGGGGCACAGGTACAGGGGCTCCAGGACTCCACTGCAGTAGAGGAAGCACTTCCATTTGATGTAAGAGAGACCTCAGAATCTGGAAGGAGGTGTCAATTCACTGGCTACTGAGGGCCTCTGAGACTGAAGGCGGACCTTCACTATATCCAGGGGTGTCATAAAGAGGGAGGTGACCATAGCCCCTGCTTCTGAGGCCACCATTTGCTGAAGGGGGCTAATGCCCCCAGATCCTGATCATTCATCTTGGAGGTTCAATCCTGGCTCTGAGCCGGTGCTTGCGCCGCGCTGCGCCAGGGGCCTGGTGGGTCCACAGTGGCTCCACGGCCGGTGCAGGGTCCGCGCCACTATAAAATAATTTTGAGTCACATTTAGCATCGATCTCATTGAGGGTTGGTCATTGCTGTTTCAGAAGAGAAGGAACAGGCAGAGTGACAATTCTTTTTCACTTGGTGGCTGTCTCCCTCAGTAGGGCCAGCTTTAGAACATGCCCGCAAATTATTGAAAAGCTGTTCCCATCATGACACCTTAGTGTCATTTCCTCGAATCTGAGTGCACTTGTGATTTCTTTTAGCAATAGCGAGGCGAAAAGCCCTTGGCTTTCCTGGCAAACTTCCAACTTCCCTATATCTGCATTTTCAGAGGAAGCTCAAGCCACCTGGAAAGGCCACCTTAGATGCTCTGACGACACTTCCAGGTGGTCACAGTTATTAATGATAATTCCTGACATCGAGGCCACACAGCAGACGCCCTAGACATTGCGGGTCCGAGCCCAGCAATTTCCACTGTGCCTTCTCCTGAGCTTTCTAGCCAGAAAGTCTCTGAGCCTAGTAGGTCGGTTGCCATGACGTCCCTCTGAGTGAGCATATAATAAGAATTATTGAAAAAAGAGGTCATAGATTTGAAAGAGAGCAAGGAGGAGGTTTATGGGAAGGTTTGGAGGAAGGAAAGAAAAGGGCGAAACATTGTAACTATATTATAATCTCAAAAGAAAGATAGAAACAGAGGAAGAGAGGGAGGAAGGGAGGGAAAGAAGGAAGGAACAAAGGAAGGAAGGAAGGAAGGAAGGAAGGAAGGAACGAAGGAACGAAGGAAGGAAGAAAGGAAGGGAAATTAAGTAGCTGAACAAATTCAGGGAAGCAATCCAGTAAACAGTGTCCTCTATGGCTTTTGTTTCAGTTCCTGCCCGAGTTCCTACTTTGGCTTCTCTCAGTTATGAACTATAGTCTGTAATCCAAATATATATACTTTCTCCCCTTTAAAAATGCTTCTTTGAAAAATAGACTGTGGTCTTCATTTTCTAAAAGGTGGCGTGGAGTCTGGATGAACTTTCTCCCTTAAAATAGCTTACACACAACAATTGAGTTGGGAACATAGGTCAGGCACAGTGCTTGCCAATGTGAGGCCCTGGACTAGAACCCTAGCACTATCCCTAACAAGCAAGCAAGCAAACAAACAAACAAAAAACAGGAAATAAAACTTCTGAAAAACTAAAGTCAACCATTTCAGAGTACAGTCAATAAAGAAAACCCTAAGTGCAGTTTTCAATTGTAATTCTGACAGAAACTACTATAAATTGAAACTAAATATAGGTTTTGAGGTTTTAAAAAATATTTTATTAACACTTTGAGAATTTTAGACAATATATTTTGGTCATATCACCCTAACTGCCCCCCCCAATCTAATTTAAATATAGTTTCTAAAAAGAGAGAGTTGTAATGTTTTAGCATGAGTTCTTCTGAAAAACCTAAGATACATTGTGCTGTTAAAATCTTTTAGAAACAATCATGGTGTTCTATCACAGCAGCAGAAATGTAACTAAGATAGAAAGGCAGAGGCTGGGAGACTTGGAGTTCCAGGCTAGACCAGTCTACATGATAAGACCCTACCTCAAAAGCAAATGCATACAATAGAAGCAGGAAAAGAGTCAGATGTGTTTGTCTAAGTCCCAAGCAGAACCTAAGTGGAGAAATGATAATTTCCAGAGCCAGTTAGACATCTGGTACTCACTCAGAACACTTTGTTCTGATGTCTGTTGCTGACCCTAATAAGACTGTGTGTCTGTACAACATCTTCATCCAACAATATCCCTGACTTTAATAAGACTGTGTTTTTGTCCAGCATCTCCATCCAACAATATCCCTGACACTAATAAGACTGTGTGTCTGTTCAGTATCTCCATCCAACAATATCCCTGACCCTAATAAGACTGTGTGGTGTACAACATCTTCATCCAACAATGTCCCTGACCCTAATAAGACTGTGTGTCTATCCAGCATCTCCATTCAGCTTCTGCTTTAGTGCTTCCCCATTGGAACCAGAGGACACTGATACCCGGAGGATAGACAGCCCTCAACCTTTCATTCCATGTGGCCAGGAAGGAAATTTAAATTCTGGTTCCTGAGTCACCACCCTCTCTGTACCTGTTTTTCTTTATGGACAAATGGTTGGATCTAATCAATTGGGACCCCAGAGTTAAACTTCCAATTGGACCCCAACAGAAGCATCAATATTTAAAATTATAGTTAGTGGAGGGAGCAAGGTATCCTTGGAAAATAAACTTCTGGAATGACCTGGAAAACTATATACATTAGGCAGTAGCTGAACATGAGAGTTTTATAGCTGTCTCCCTGAGAAGAACTTACTATTTTTCCAGGATAATTCTCATTCTGTTAATACCTCATAAAGTTCAGACATAAAACATAAATATTCCCAACCTTTATGTGGCGTTTCCACAGAAAATGGAATATGTACAAACTGTACTTTGGCATCTCTGCCTACTCCCAAACCAGTACACATTTCTGGGACATGTCTGTCCTGGCACCATGAGCCACATTCCCTATTAAAGTCCCATCTGGCAAGCTGCTGACAATTATATTTTACAGAGAAAAAGACATTTTCCAAAACAGATTGACTTCATGTTAGGCATTAGTATGCCTGTAGGTAGTATAAAAACTAAATTATTCAGAAAGCAATTCATATCTTTAGTGAAATCCAGAATGTACCATAAATGCTGTGCATTGGCAAGCTCGAGTGAACAATGCTTGCAGGGGAGTGTTCATGACCATCAGAACCACTGCACAGCTGGTCTGAAGCTATTGAGGTGTTCTGCAGATGGTATCAGCCCTCTGTTTTCCAGCCTCTTGCAGACAATCCAACACAGGACTTGAAAGTAACTATGAAATCCCTTCCCTCTCCTCCAGCCAAATTTGTTTGAAGAAATGTGAAAATAGCTCAGAAGAGCTTACAGGGGTCAAAGGAAAACATTTGTAACATTGTATCTTCCCGTCGCCTCAGTCATCCGAGACTCCCCGTGAGGCCCCTGCTAGAGAAGAGAACAATCTTTCCAGGGATAAGAGAGAAGGCCTTGAGATGGGTGGATTTTCTCAGGGCTTTCCTGCAAGCTTTAGAGTTATGAAAAATGATGCTAGATATTGATTCCGCAGAGGAAATATAGATGAGGCCATGGTGCCTTTAACCTCTCCATAAACCTCTTTCACACACACACACACACACACACACACACACGAGGGAGAGAGAGATTAACTACAGCATTTGCCAATGGGGTCATTATCCAAAATATTGTGTTGTGCACTGATTTGAAAACAGAGCTATTAAGGTTTTACTAAATATTAACATATATAAAAGAAGCTGTAACATTTCTTTTTGACAAAAATAAGGATCTTTATTCTTAAATATTTATTAAGAGTCCAATATAAATTAACATGAAACTACTGAAGACAAAACTTTTCTTCTAAAACTGGTTGTTTGGAGGCTAAAAGAATTTGTGGCCACTGACCAAGCCCCACAAAAGACAGCTGAAGAAATGCTTTGGACTGGAGAAAAAGTGCCTCATCTGTGAGGGTGCAGGAAAGAGGGAAGCTTTCCAGACAGCAGCTCAGCAGAACACCACAAATGTAACACAGCGACAGAAATTCATACACACTTTCCAGTAATAATGCTGGGTATAATTTCTCTCAATTCCTTCATCAAAGTACACAGACCAAAGGTTGAACTAAAACCACGCCCACTAGAACTGGTACAGTAAGACCCCACTTCTGGAGACACCATGCAGCTTGTGTGCAAAATACAGAGAAACCATGATGGAGGTTTCCTCTCTTCTGGCTATCCTTCACAGAACCAGAAGTGATTGTGTAGGCAGTTTAGGTTTCCCCTTTCTTAGGCTACAGCTTTCCTTCCGAGCTTGGGCCTTGCCATACCATAATACCAACTTTCTGGACATGTTTATTAACACAGTCATGCCACAACTGTTATGGAGGTAACTGATTGCTTTGTGTTTGACTTCAAAATTCACTTCTCAGGAGGTAGTTCATGCCAATACTGTGGCCCTGGTCAAAGCTCGCAGCTTGGAAGGTCATAACACAAGGATTGAATCTACGAGTATTGTTTTTATAAACGGACATGTCAAACTGCTTCCTGAATATTTGAGTGTATAGATGTAGACTAGTGGTTGCCGTGGGCTTCATCAAAGAAATGCCTCTTCCCAGAGTTTAATGTGGGGGCCCTAGAGCCCTCCAAACAATATAAACTACTGTCATTTCTCTTGGTGTCCCACTGTAACTTGCTGTTGAAGCTCTCCACCACGCACTTGGATACAGAACACAGAGAAGTCAAACTGGAATTAATTTGGAGTCTTGTTTCTTATGTGCTAGCATCCACAGCGACAGGAGGTTCTAGCATCCATAGTGACAGGAGGGTCTAGCATCCATAGTGACAGGAGGGGCTAGCATCCACAGTGACAGGAGGGGCTAGCATCCACAGTGACAGGAGGGGCTAACATCCACAGTGACAGGAGGGGCTAGCATCCATAGTTACAGTAGGGGCTAGCATCCACAGTGACAGGAGGGGCTAGCATCCATAGTGACAGGAGGGGCTAGCATCCACAGTGACAGGAGGGGCTAGCATCCACAGTGACAGGAGGGGCTAGCATCCACAGTGACAGGAGGGGCTAGCATCCATAGTTACAGTAGGGGCTAGCATCCACAGTGACAGGAGGGGCTAGCATCCACAGTGACAGGAGGGGCTAGCATCTATAGTTACAGTAGGGGCGAGCATCCACAGTGACAGGAGGGGCGAGCATCCATATTGCCAGGAGGTGAGAGCATCCACAGTGCCAGGAGGTGCTATGTAGGATGCTAGAAGAGAAAAGCCATCAGCAATCTTACCCAGCTTGTGAATCCTGAGACTGCGAACAGACCTAAACAGGTAAAACCCAAAATTCCATTGGTGCAATAGCAATGTGGTTGTAACGAGGATGACCATCTTCTTTTTGATAGGATTTGAGGCCCACTACAAATCTGGCAAAAATCCAGTGGCTGAGAAGGTCACTGGCAATAGAGGAGAACTCACTATTACAGTATGCAAAACAGACACATTGTTAAACTGCCTTCTAAGACTCACATTTTCCTCATAGACCAGCACTGCACATAGCCTTCCCTGGAAAAGCTTCTTACAGCTATGGATGGTGGCTAATGCAGAGGCTCAGAACTGGTCGAAACACCAACAGTAAGTGATGGCAGTGTGCTCAGCCTTAAATGAGACACCTGTGTCATGCCCTCCTCAAAGCCCAGGAAGCATCATGGATGAAAGCAGAGTCGGAAGATAAGACGGTGCTCTATGAAAACTGTCTCCTAGACAGGGCATGGCCTTTGCACCCGTGAACTCACAAATCTGTGACGTCCTGGACAAACCTGCACAAGGTTGGACCCGTTTTATCAGGAAAAAGGAAGAGACCCATAAATTCCCAGCCCTCCCAGAAAAAACTGTTGGCAATTAATGGTGCTGCGGAAGAGTTTCAGCCAAAGATAAGTAAATAACATCTCATGCATAAAAATAGAAACTTTGCCTGGTGGTGGTGGTTCATGCCTTTAATTCCAGAACTTGGGAGGCAGAGACAGGTGGATCTCAATGAGTTTGAGGCCAGCCTGGTCTACCAGTGAGTTCCAGCACAGCCGGACTGTTACACAGAGAAACCCTGTCTCAGAATACAAAAGCAGAACAGAACAAAACTGCTGCGTTCTCTGGCAGAAAGAGCAGGGGCAGAGCCGGACCCACCAGACTCTCAATGTTGCTGAATGGGATGGTGAATGTCAAGACTCTTCCCTCTGGGCACCAGGGAGAAACACACCCACTGAGTCAGGAGTCGGTCAAAGCAGGAACTCGGTTAATGGCATCAAGCAGGGACTTATATAGGGTTGTGATGGGGGTGGAGAAGCATGGGATGGGCCAAGGTGGAGGAAGAAACAAGAGACAATAATATTCTGCCACATTAGTGGTGGCTGGGCAGAGGCGTGCCAAGGGTGGGTAGCCAGAGACAGGTCTCCAAACTCGAGCTAGGCTCAGGAAATTACACTAGGCCTCATGCCAACTCAAGTTAGGTTCAGAAAATTACAGTGGGCTTCACACCCCAGCCTCATGAGGCCCAACATCTTCCCCTTTTGTTTTTGTCATGACAGAGGAAGACATGGTCCCTGTCTTAGGTCGTCTCCCATGTGGAGATCTTACCCATCGCTGAGTACCATGTACCTCATTTATGAAGAAGTCACTGAGTACCATGTACTTCATTTATGAAGGAATCACTGAGTACCCTGTACCTCATTTATGAAGAACCCACCTCATAACCTGCCTGAGGTTTTCCCAGCCTTACTAAGATCTTAACCGTCACTGGTCAAGTGGGGGTGGAGAAGGGGCGTTTATATGAGGATTACCAGTCATACAGTCATAGGAGGGACCCAGACTCCTGAGTGGCCAGCCTATGATAGTATACCTTGACCTGATGTAGTTCAACTGCCTGCAATCTTTGGTAAATAAATTGTTTGATCGTATTAAACACACAAGGCCCAATAGTAAGGAGGTGAATAAGGAAAAGGAGGGGTCTGAGCAGGGGAAGGAAGCAGGGTAAGAATCCATAAAAGCCCATCCACAGGGGATTGTCCCAAAGGTCTTGCCATCTCTTCTCTAGGTCTCATCCACGTCTTGGATTGTTTCTGGGGGAAAATTAGAAAATCACCTCTCAGGGGTGGGACACTCCCTGGGAACGTCATTATCATTATCCCCTTGCTAGGGGATCTCTAGCTGGCACCCAGTGGGCCTCTTTTCATTTGGAAGGAAGGCACATCCAAACCCTCTTCCTACAGTGAGGAGTGGGTGTGGTCCTCTCTAGCCCCCAGTCAAAGGGTCCCTCCATTTAGGGTTGGAGTCTAGTTTAATATGGGCCTCAACCAGGTTGGGCAAAAAGTTTACAACATAGAGGCTATCAGAGAATAGATTGAATGGCTCTGGTATGGAATCCAATGCCATAATGACATTCTTTAAACTGTGCAGATCCCTCCACCTCATAGGAAATTGATTTTATAGGCATTGGCTCCTTTCCCCATAGGAGAGGTGGGAATACAACAAGGGAGATCCCCAAATGCCCCCCCATCGGTAAACACTGTAAGAAAATTGGGGTGGGGCTGGGTTGAGACAGAAAAAGCTTAGGAGGCCTCCACTCCTGTTGAGAAAAGGATCTCATCCATAGTGAGGGCCATAATGGCAATCAGTTTTTCCTGAGAATCCATCGAGGGCTATGGCAACTCTACTATTGTTTCTCTGAAGCCAGGTGAAGTCAGTGATTTTAAATGAAACAATAAGGGCATGAGGTTCTATGCCAAATGTCCTGACTGAAATATCCCTGCGTTTAATGATGCAACCGGCTACCTGATTAGTCATGGAATCCCTGGGAGCTCCGCCCACTGAGAAGCAAACCCAATGAATAGGCTCCCCCTCCTGTGTTAATAATGAAGGATGAATATGGGATCAGGGAAGAATATATTTCAACTAAGGGAGTCATATTAGAGTTTACAGGAAACTTGATTATATATGGGATCCCAGGTCCAAGGAGAGATCCCCAGATTGTTCTCTGGACAGAGGAGGGGGTGCCTGAACCGGCCTTGGCCCGTGACCATACTGATGAATATTTTGCTTATCACCATAGATCCCTCATCTGGCGTTGGATGACGATACAGATGGAGGCCCGCGTTGGAGCACCGAACTGAGCCCCCCAAGATCCAAACGAGGAGCAAAAGGAGGAAGAAAATGACGAAGGACTGCGAGGGATACTATCACCCACTGATACAAGGGGTCGGATCTAATGAGAGTTTACCAAGGCCAGATGGACCGTGACTGAACGAGCATGTGATCCAACCAGATTCTCTGAATGTGGCCGGATTTTCTGAATGTGGCTGGCCTGCAGTCTTTCCGAGAAGCCATTGACAATGACACTGGGACTGGTTTCCTCTGCATATACTGGATTTTTGGGATCCAGTCTGTTTGGATGCTCACCTTCCTGGACCTGGAGTGAGGGGGGAGGAACTTGGACTTCCCACAGGGCAGGAGACCCTGACTTCCCTTGGGGACAAAGAGGGAGGAGGAGAGGGAGGGGGGGAGTGGGAGGGCGTTGGGAGGAGGGGCGTAAATGGAAACTTTTTATAATTTAATAAAATTACTAAAAAAAAAAAATAATGAAGTGCACAAGGTTTCCCCGGGAAAGATATTTAGGAAGACAGGCAGGTCAGGATCAAAGCCCCTTAGGGCTGCTGTGTCCATGGTCTATTGGACCTGACGTAAGATCTGCCGATGGTGAGAAGTTAAAGTAACTCGGGATGAGAAGTTGAGGTCTTTTAGGAGTTCAAATAATGGAGCCAACTCTTCCGTGGAAACAGATATCCATGGCCTCATCCAATTAATTTCTCCTAGTACCTTTTGGCACTGAAGTAGGGTATAGGAATCCTGAATGTGTAATTGGGGTTTGGCTGGGGAAACCAAATCAAGGGACAAGATGGAGCCCAACAATTTAAAGGCTGGGATAGACTGAATTTTATCTGGAGCCACCTTGAAGTTATTATCCTTTAGAATGGTAAGGCAGTTAGGTGTGAGGTCACAAAGGCCCGATGAAGTGGGACTTCCCAAAATAATTTAAGAAAAAGAGATCCCATAAACATGGCCCTGGCCAGATCTCTCCAGTCCCGGGCAGTGCAAAATTGATGGTCTAACCTCTAGAGGATGGTTTCAGCCCAGGGTGAATTTGGCCTATCTTCAGCTAAAGCTTTCTTTGAATCCTTAAGATCCTGGGCTTCCCAAGGGTACCAGGCATTAGGCTGGTCACCACCTCGGTTAACATTTACAGGAAACAGGTGTGACCTTTCTCCCTCTGTGGCTCCGGAAGAAGCTACCTCTCCTCGAAATCTGGAAGCAGCAGCTTCTCCTTCTAATGCTCCCTCCCCATCTGAAGCTAGAGGGCAGAGGGAACTCCCCTATAGGGCAGGACCCTCCTGCAGCCAAGTGGTAGGGCAGAGAGTGCTCAAATGAGGTTTGTAGAGGGAACTGGAGGTGAACGAGGTAAAGGACCCCTTGAGAGCCAAGAGACGCTGTAAAAGGAGGTTAGGGGCAGGTACACAGAACTCAGTTCCAAAGTAGGATTTATTGAACTAGGTTCCAAAGTAGAATTTTGTTTAAAAAAGAACTGCCACATTTTTAATGGGGTACACTCACCCAGAGACCAATTGCCCATCAGCAAGTCTCCCGTATTCTCACATGGGATTCTTCTGTTCCCACCCAGGATTTCTCTGATCCTCACACAATGGATCCAAACTGCCAGGTTCTCTGGCAGAAGGGGGATGGGTAGAGCCGGACCTGCCAGACTCTCCCTGTAGCTGAATGGGATGGTGACTGTAGTGTCAAGACTTAACCCTCCCTTCCCCCCCTTCCCCCGGGCACCAGGAAGAAGCACACTCACTGAGTCAGGAGTCGGTCAAAGCAGGAACTCTTTTAAGCAGAGACTTATATAGGGTTGTGATGTGGTGGAGAAGCCTGGGATGGGCCAAAGTGGAGGAAAGAACAAGAACCAATAATATCCTACCACATTACTGGTGGCTGGGCAGAGACGGCCCAAGGGTGGGTAGCCAGAGACAGGTCTTCAAACTCGAGCTAGGCTCAGAAAGTTATACCAGGCCTCATGCCAATTCAAATTAGGTTCAGGAAGTTATAATGGACCTCACACTTAGGCCTCCATGAGGCCCAACACAAAACAAAAAGCCTTCCATTCATGAAAGACACTGTTAAGAGAGTTAAAAGACAAGTCACAGTATCAGGAGACAAATGCTTGATTTCCAAAAGCTAAATATGCGTCAGATAACACAGATTAAATATATACTATTTAATATAATTTAAAAATATATAGAATTGAAATGCAAACAATGTCAAGAATGGATGATTCATGGATTTATTCTTTGTTTTGTTTTTCTGAGGCAGGGTTTCTCTGTAGCTTTGGAGCCTGTCCTGGAACTAGCTCTTGTAGACCAGGCTGGCCTTGAACTCACAGAGATCCCCCTGCCTCTGCCTCCCTAGTGCTGGGATTAAAGGCATGCACCACCACCACCCGACTCATGGAGTTATTCTTAAAATAAAACAACAACAACAATATGCAATCCAACAAAATAACAGCATCTCATCAGATAAGTGAGTAAGGAATATGGATAATATAACTCACAAAAAAGCACAATAAGCAAGAAGGACAAATTGAGATGGAGAGAGACAGCAGTTTCCACATTACACCACCTGGGTTAGAATATGAGGAGATGGGATTTGGAATTTCAATGAATAAAATCTTTTTATACCATGAATACTATACAATATACTAGGATCTCTAACCCTTTTCTATTTTTAGATCCAGTAACTTCATTTTGAGGAATTTGTCTTAAGAAAGATCATTATGAAAGACACAGATATATTATAAGACAGATTACGTTAGATAGAATTTTGTAGATCGTAACTAACTGGTTTTATTTGTGGTTCTGGAATAAAAAGGAAGCACAGATCAAATGGCTGAGAATGCTTCATTCTACCATGTGTGTTCTGTGCACAGGCAGAGAACATGCAGAGACATACTGGAAGTTAAACATGGGCAGAAACAGTCCTGGTGGCTACTGCTTGCGTCTCTCCTATTTACACTGCTTTGAATAGTGGTGCTTATGACTGGTTGAGACTCAGCTACTTGGTACAAGAGTAGATTATAGTCTGTTTATATATAAAGTTAGGTTACAATTTAATATGCAGAGCTAGACCAAACAGTTCATGGTAACAGGAAGATAGGTGGTAGATGGGAAGATAGTTGATAGATGGGTGGTTAGATAGACAGATAGATGAATGATAGCTAGAAAAATATTTTTGTAGAAATAGCCTTTGCTGTATACCTTATCATAATGAAAGAGTATTATTTTTAAATAGTACAAAAGTAATACATGATACAATACTATATACAATTATATATGATACAATTCTAAGTGGCCTTAAGCTTCTTATATTCATAATAATGAGTATAAAAACATAAAACAACATAAAGACCATGGCATAAAAAAACCAGATGAAGTCTATTTATTTTCCTAAATAATGTGATTACATAAACTTTATTTTATTACTTTCTGCATTTCTCAGGATACTAATATATTAATTTTATTATGATAATCAAAAGGACCATAGCAAAAAGAATATATTTTGAAGTAAAATATGTACTACTTAACAGAGTTAACTTAAACATAAAATTCTTAGGTTCTAAAATTATAATAAATCTCACACACTTAGATGTCTGGAGTCAGCTGTCACTATTTACTCTTTTGAAAGTATTGACTAGCTAGGGACACAGTCGCTAAGACCACAGACAGCGTCTGAAGTCCAAGTTTCTCACAGATCCACCTCCTCTGCTCAGTCAATTCTCTTCCTGTTTACAACCCAGTGATGATTCATGAATTGATTACTTCTTAAAATCAGAGCCATAGAAACAATTCAAACACAAACATTAGAACTGTCGCTACCTAAAAATCACCACTCTTAAAATAAATATACTACATTCTGTAACTAAAAACACACATGGGAAGAAAAGTATCTTTTTATTAAAAGCAGCAGAATTTTCCCAGGGACAGATTGTATATGCTCTAGTGAATATATTTAATCATTAACGCAAAGGCCCCTGGTCATTTACTCCCAAGTGGTCATTGAACTTTCTATGCTGGAGGGTTGACAAGGCCCTATTGGAGAGGCCCTAAGCCCTGGTGTCAATGAAGCTCACAACCTACTCTAGAGGCCAGAGGTAAACAGAAAAGCAAACATCCCAAAATCTGCCACGACTTAGGGCAAGTCTTGCATGGCTTTGGTTCAGTGAGGAGAGAGGACCAATCTTCTGGGACCAGAGGCAGTCTCATGGAAGTCATAAAAATGAATGTGTCAGCAGGCACTGTGCTTACCATCCTAAGATGGTGAGAAGCAGGACGGAGAGGAGAGAGGCTGCCACTGAAGGTTTCTGAGGTGGAGCCTCTGGAGGACTCAGCGGGGAAGCCTAATGTTCACATTTAAGCTTTTCCGTGTACTCCTCTCACCCAGCCTGCCTTCACTAGCTCTGCCTTGGGTAAAGCCAGCGTCACACACAACTGGAATTCACTATGCAGCCCAGGCTGGCCATGACTCATGATCCCCTCTCTCAGCTTCCCAGGGGCTGAGATTCTGCTCTGCTCTGCTCCCCTGTGACTGTCAGCATGGTGGATCCCTTCCACTGCACCACCAGAAACACATGGGTTCCCACCCATGTCGTGCTGAGACGGTCCCACAACCATGGCATCATGGAAAGTGGGAATATCGATTCTTGATAATTGACAAAAGTCCTTCATACAGTCTATCACTGATGATGTCATTTGTATGGCTTATGACAGTTGACAAGAATTCTGAAGTAGCCAAATGAAGTCTGAGACTGATCTGTGATGGAGGGATTGAAGAGATAAACGTTTAGCTAATAGCATAAATGTAAACTGGCAAAGAAAAGAAAATCAAAGGAAAAAGAACATTGTTCGTGGTTGAACTGTGTGAAGGGTGAGCTATCAAGGTGACCCTGTATTGTGCTTTCAGAATCATCCAACACCCAAGGCTTTGTTTGCCCCACCCTGCTTTCTAGCCAGTGTAAATCATGTAAGTTATTTATGCTACTTCTCTCCAAAGTTTCATTATAAAGCACACAGGCTCTGTAGGTCCAGTGGATACTGTTCCAGTTGCTACCTGGCCATGCTAGTTACCTGGAGAGTTGCCAGGACCAGTCCTTTTAATTTCGACTTATATCTGTAACAGTGCAACAGACAGTCTGGTTTCAGAGGCCTCTTGGTTATAACCCTTTTGACTTAATACTGCACCTCCCACCAGCTGTGGCTGATGCCCAGCCTGTCAGAGTCTGATCCAAACATAAATCATTTCTCGTACCAGAGTGGCGGCATGGGAATGATTGAGGCACAGTTCACAGGGCAATATTGGAGGGAATCTAAGGGTTCATTCAAATCCAGAAGATCACTCGTGTTTATTATCCAAGCAGCTTTTATATGAAAAGGTAAAGTGAGGGGAAGTTCATTAGCATTCTGTTTCCTGGGTAGCAGGAAAGAATGACTTAGGTCATGTCCACAACTATGGCTGCCCTGTCATATGACTGAGTAACACCTCTTCCCCAGGTGACCTCCTAAATTACAATAGAAGGAGGAGAACGACATTAGCATATCCTGACCACTTACTTTAAATGGTATCAGTCTGTTTCACTATCAAAGGCTGGGTGACCACCTTCTGCAAATTTGCAGGTGCAAATTGTGCCTTGAAGGTTGCTCAGAATTCTGGCCACCATACAATGTAGAAATATGGGTCTGTATAATCTGGTCCCTCGTGTGGGAGAATTATCTGTAGTCTGTCTATCTGTTTATTTTGAATAAACGCTGATTGGCCAGGCAGGAAGTATAGGTGGGTCAACCAGACAGGAAGTAGAGGCGGGGTGATGAGAACAGGAGAATGCTAGGAAGGAGGAAGCCCATTCCTCCTCCTACTGCCTAGACCACCGAGAAGCAAGATGTAATCTGCCCGGCTGAGAAAGGTACTGAGCTTTGTGGCTAGCATAGATAAGAACAATGGGTTAATATAAGCTACAAGAGCTAATAAGTAGCCTGAGCTAATGGGCCAATCAGTTTTATAACTTATGGAGATCTCTGTGTGATTTTCTTTGGGGCTTGCAGGCTATGGGGAACTGGGCAGGACATAAACCCCAACAAGCAGGCCCCTCATGTTACAGGTCCCTACACCAGCCTCCTGCAGCTGGAGTTTCCTCTAGCAACTGAAGCTCTGAGAAGGAGTAAAATGGACAGGAATATGTCAGGACTCCCTTAATATAAACACTTGCTTGGGCTCCTTTTGTGTCAGACACTGTCTGTGGTAAGTAAGGGACAAGGCCTTGGCCATGGAGAACTTAGAGGACTCCTATGGATTAGGGCTGGACACATAGGAAGTAAGAGATTTCCAAAGAAAAGGCATGCTACCTCAAACATCATGAAATAGCTGTCTAGTTAAAAGTCTTAACAACAAAAACAGCATCAGTACGAGGTTCAATAGGTACCCACCCTTCAGATGTCTCTGTAGAAGCTTTGAATGCGGGGGGGGGGGGGGGCTCTAGCCTTTGTGCAGTCTTTGCTGATAGATACTATCAGCCAATCGTACAAAACATCTTCTTTATTCTTTGTTAGGCTTGACAAATGTGACTCCATTTGATTCTGGTAACTTTCCAATTTCTTTCACAAACTCAGCACACTTCACAGCTGTTTTCTAGCCATGGTGTTTATTCATTGATTCTTGTTGTCTCCACACTCTACCCCTGATTTCTTCTGCCTTCTTTGGTTTTAATTGGCATTTTATATAATTCTACTTTGCATCTTCTGTTTGCATGAGAAGCATCCTTGCATTTTCTGTTTTATTATGATTGTCACAGATTTTCCAGTACTCACTGTTACCTGTACTGTTTACTTCCAAATCACACAGTGTAGCTTCCCATGTACTGCAGCTAACTTGGAAGATGCTGTTTCTCCTTCCCACAACTTCTCATCAGCTGTTGCCAGGTGTTTTGGAGCTGGGGATAAGAGTCTTTGGAAAATGATAGCTAATGGATATGTGATATCTAAACGTTTTTGTAGTTCCATGGTGGTGATGTTTACACAGGTTTGTGACTATGACAGAAATCACTGACTTGTGCTTTAAGGGGCTAAAGTCATCGTGTAAATTATATCACTAAAACTACTAACAAAAGTTTAAGTAACATCTGATTCAATTTATGTGATCCTTTCAAATGACAGGATTATAGAATGAAAAATAATAGTGATTCCCACACTCCAGGGAGCTGGGGTCATGTGATCATAAGAGGAAAACAGGAGTGGTCCTGTAGGAGGAGCCTCAGGGAAAATAAACTTAATGACATTCTCCAGAACGCTAGGTAAGCAAGAAGAAACCAAACCCAATGTATCAAATGACAAGAGATAAGAAAAATCAGGGGAGAAATTAATGAAATAAAGATCAAATGAACAATGTATATAGTTAACCAAACAGTTGTATTTTTAAATTAACAATATTGACAAACTCTCACCAAATTAAATTAACGAGAGAGAGAGAGAGAAGATTTAATAAATAAAATTAGAAGTAAAGGGGGGTTTTATAATAGATTCCAATGAAATTCAAAATATCACCACACAATACTTTGGAAATTTATATTTAAAACACATTTCTAAATGCCTATGATCTACATAAATTAAAGCTGGAAGACATAAACAACCTAAACAGATTTATAACAAGCAAGGAGATTAAAGCAATAAGGTCTTGTCACAAAGCAAATTTCAAGGTTGGTTGGCTTCGTTGCTATGTTTTACCAAACTCTCAAGAAGGGTATAACACCATCACTTCATTATTACACAGATTATAATGGAAAGGAATATTATCAAAACTCAATAAAATACTTTTAAGATATATTCAAGAACAAGATAAGAGCATATATTCCAGATAAGTTTCAGCACAGAGATGAAAGATTAGTTCAGACACAAATCAATGAGCATATCATATAGAAGTAAAGACAGTGATCACATGATCTCAGTTGATGCAGAAAAGACAAAGCTCATCATGTCCTCATAAAGAAACAATGCAAAACTGAACATACCTCAATGTCACAAAGCACAGCCAATGCCATACTACATGTTTAAAACTGAGAACATATTTTCTAACACAAGAATGTCAAGTCTCTCTATTCTTATCATTTATACTATATCCTACGATATTATTTACGGTGGCCAAAGTCTCAGCTAGATTGTCAAGACAAAGGAAGATATAAAAAGGATAAAAATTGGAAAGAAAAAGTTAAAACATTGCTTTAAAGACACCATGGCTCCAGCAAACATTGGATCTGACCGAAACTTTTAGTAAAGTACTAGGACACAAAATCAGCAAGCAAAACCAGCAGCTCTTCAGCATACCAACAACCAACTCACCAAGAAAGAGACCAAGAAAAATATCTGTTCAAGATAGTTCTTAAAGGATTTTAAAAAGTTAGAAATGTATCTATCAATGAAGGTGACAACTCTGCAAAAAAAAAAAAACCCTTAAGATACTGAAAAGAGAAACTGAAGAAACATCAGAAGAGGGAAGGATTATCCATGTTTCTGATGGACAGAATTGGTATTGGGAATATAGCCATACTACCAAAAACAATTTACAGATTCAATTCAATCTTAATTAGACTCTAAATGGCATTCTTCACAGAACAAGAAAACAGCCACAAACTTGTATGGAAACACCAAGGACCACGAATAAATGATTACAAGCAGAAAGAACAGACAGAGGGGTCACATTAGCTGGTCTCAAACTATATTTCAGAGTTATAGTGAAAATGGTGCTGGCACAAAACCAGACATGTAGACTAATAACATGCAATAGAGACCCAGAAATAAACCCACATGCTTATGGACACCTAATTTTTTGACAAAGTTGTAAAACAAAACAAAACAAAATCATGCACTGGGTAAAGAAGCCTTTCCAATGGGTACTACTGAAAAATCTGGATATCCACTTGCAGAATTAAATTACATCCATATTACTCACCTAGTACAAAGGAAACTATTGAAATTGCATCAAAAACCTTCATTTAAACTGGAAACAATGAAATCATTAAAGAAAAACAAATAAGCACTCAAGACATAGCTATAGACAACAAATATCTGAATGGAGCCCCAATAGCATGGGAAATAACCCTAAGAAATGACAACTGGGATTATCTTTGCCATCTGCACTTCAGACGTGAGATTAGTATCCAGACAATATTAGAAACTTCAAAATTAAACACCAAACTGCCAATCAGTGAATAAGGTGATGATTTGAACAGACAGTCCTCAAAAGAAGAAATATAAATGGCCAATACATACTTTTGAAAATATTCAACATCCTTAGCCATTAGAGAAATAATAATTAAAATCAAAATTCTATCTCACACTAGTCATAATAACCACCACCAATAAAATAAATAAGTCTGTCTGCTTAACCTAACCATCTGCATTCGTTGTACCTCAGGCAAAGTCAAGGATAAAAAATCAGAAAAGCACAAATGAATGACTCATGAGGGATTTGGAAATAAAAGAATGAAGCAATCCTAAATCTAGTAGATATAAGGAAATAATAAAAATTGGGGCAGAAATTAATAAATTAATTAACAAAAACAATGCAAAGAATTAATGAATCTAAGAGCTCCCAGAGCCTTGGCCCAACTCAAGAACACCAGGTAAACCATGATGAGATCAACAATTTGAACAGCCCCATAACAAATAAGGGGATTAAAAGAGCAGAAAAAACCTTCCAACTAAAAATAGCTTAGGCCTGATAAAGCCCATGGTATATTCATTCTCTGATGGTGGGCACATGTCATAACAAATTAAACCTCAGTAGGCATGCATGAATGCCACCTTTAGCAGAAGGCCTATTGCATTTCATAGTTGCTGGGAAAGGACTAATCAGCTATTTTTAAGCATGTGGCCTAGTAGGTTGACTATGCTACAGTGCATTTCCACATAGAAGAGTGGTTAGACAACAAAAATAGGATACCTTTGAGATGAGAAGGGGGTTGGAGGGGCAGGGAGGGCACACAACATGACCAAGAAGTTGGAGGAATGAAGAGGTAGATGTATCTCAAAGAGTTGGGGACAAATATTGTCTAAACACATTTTATGAAATATTCAAAGAATTAATACAACTATTTTTTTTAAATCCTGCAATAAAGTATTATATTCTCTACTATGCTGAGCTTACTAAGCAATGGATCACACTTATTGCACACATAAAATAAAAAAAAATAAATTAAATCTCAAAGAGCATACACCAAGAGTAAGCTTCGGTGTAAATTATGATCACTTTATAGTATGATCTCACTGTTGGCTCATCAGTTGTGATCACTGCACCCCTCTGGAGGGGGTGTGGGTAGTGAGGAGACATTTCTTCCTTCGTTCCTTCCTTGTTTCCCTCCCCCCTTCCACCAAACCTTCCACCAGGAGCCATCCTCTTCTTAATTACCCCAATCCTCTGAATTAATACTTCCCTTCTCTCTTTAAAGGCATGATCAATGTACATGCCAATACAAAATGGTTAGGACTAGCCAAGTATTTTTCAGTAAATCTGTTTATTTCATTTGTATCATTACTGCATGACAATCAAGTGCTATTCATTTGATGTGTCATATGAAAAGAGCTGTTGAACACAATGAATTTAAGATGGATATTTTGGAAGAACTCCACAGAACCAAAGCATTAACAATTTTTTAAATCAAATTCAGACTTGTAAATTATTTGGAATTTTTATTTATAAAAGTCTCGTGAAGTTGCACCAGCGAGGTCAGTGGGAACTTCCAGGAAAGTGTCCACCCTCACACATGCAAGAATTGCAGGAAGAGTTAGCAGGACAACTGGATACAGTTGGCAGTGAAATCCCGGAACTAAAGATGCTGGAGCAGAACCTCAGCCCTAGTGCAGAAATCTGGTTGAGGTCAGTGAGAGTCATCAGACGGTGGCACACAACCTTCCCTTGCCCACACTGTTGATAGGCAGAGGGGTACAATCCTAGGGAACCTCCTTGGGCAGAAAGCCCAGGGGTCCTTTCTGATTGGATGTAGGGGCTGAAAGGTGGCACTACCAGCCCAAGGCAGTCCCCCTGCCAGGGCTGCCAATCAAATCAATGGAAATCTGCAACAAGGGCTTTCTCCCCACCTCTCCTGCACGTCTCTGCCAAGCCAGTGCAATCATCAGTTCTGTAAGGGAGCTGAAACTCTTAAGATTCAACTCAACATAGTAATGCCAGAAACTCAACCCAAAAGGTAATTGCTCCAAAGTCCACTGTGGAAATGCACACTTCAAATCAGTTTTTAGAGACTGGAACTAGAATTGCATATTACAACCTCTTCCCATCCATTAACACTGTTTGGAGCATCCCAGAAAAAGAAAGAATTCAAAACTTATCCCCACCATCGAAGAAAGACTGGCTGATGCAATACTTTTAAAACCTAATGTGTTTTTAATCACATGCTGTCTTTTTTGTTTTTAATTTTAAGTCTTTACTCTTGCATAAGAGCCCCAAATCACTTGGCTTTAGTCTGTAATGCTTTGCTTGTCGGTGGTCCAGCGCATGTCTCCACCTGTTCTATCATCTGTTCTCTCTACTACTCTTCTTAGACACGACAAATGCTCTTACTCAATCTACCTCTTTTCTTCATTGCCTCCCCTCCTTTCATTCCTCTTCTCCCTTCTCAGCTATAATCTTCTGCAGCTCAAGTGACCTTTGAACTCCATGGACCCCAGTAGAACCTCGATGTTCTTCTCCCAGCTGCTTTCCTCGGCGCAACGGTTTTCTGTCTTCAGTCCATCCTCCGTCCATGGCTCTATCGATTTAAAAAGATCTCTAAAAATTTCCTACAGTTTGTCTTGTCTGCATTCACCCCATCTCCCAACTCTTCCTAGATCCACCACTTCCCTGTGCACCTAACATTGTGTCTGTTTCCAAGGTTCTGGTTGTTTTTCTACCTTTGTTTTCCTTTTTTAAAAAACTAAGTTTAGTATTTCATTGTGGATTTTTATTATTTTCTTTGGTGTTCCAGTCTATGTAAATCTGATGGCTTGCAGTATTTTAGGAAATGAGAAAACTGTACTGATTTCTACATATTTAGAAAAAATTAAAATTTGTTTAAAATTTCATATATGTGTATTGTATTTATATTGGTTTTTACTTCTCATCTCCAAAGCAGTCCTAGAATCTCCAACCCTAGAATCTCCAACTTTATTGTAATATATTATATGTCTATGAACAACCTACTGAATCTATTTAGCTTTAGAATGTTTATGTATTTGTATACACACACACACACACACACACACACACACACACACACACACACATATATATATATATATATATATATATATATATATATATATATATATACTGACCATTTGGTGTTAGATAACCAGTTCCTGGGGAAGACATATTCTCCTTCTCTCAGTAGCCATTAACTGCCTGTAGCTCTTCATCTGGAGAAGTGGGGGTAGCTTGTGAAATTTCCTCCATCCATGTTGTCATGCCAACTAGTGTTATCTATATTCAAGTCTTATTTAGGCACCATATTGTTGACTGTTCATGGGTCCATCTTCTGTCTCTTATATAAAAGACAAAATCTCCCAGGAGACATCCTGGTCCTCTGGACCATATAATCATTCCATCACATTCCTTGAGTCTTGGGTGATTGTATTATAAACACACCAACTGAAGCTTCATACCCAATGTCAGGTCTCTGAATTTTGAGCAGTTATGGCATTATATGAAGTTCTCCATCTGCTTCAAAAGGATATAGGGGCTGCTTTGGTGTGCCGTGACAGTTTCATTCATCTGTGGGCTCAAGGATAAGGATTAGGAATGCAGCTCGAGTGTATTGGTTTGGTTAGTGGCCATCTTGGGTTCTATAGTTAAAAGCCTGATTTACTTTAAAGAGGAGTTGATGCCAATACTACTTAAACTATTAAGACACAAGAAAATAAGAGGCCAATCTCTCTGGTGATTCTTCAAAAATTCTGGATTCAAGAATTTATCAAAAAGACCATTCAAATGACTGGGTTGGTTTAATTTCAGAGTTAATCCAGCGCAGGAGAATTATTAAATATAAACTATCAAATAAATGTATTCAGGGACAGAAAGCATGTTTGCCTCAGTAGGAGGGAGAATAGGCTTTTGACAAAATTGAACACCTCTTCATGACTAAATCCCAGAAAATTGAACACCTCTTCTAAATGACTAAATTTAGGAGGATTTAGAGAAAGAAATAATTGGAATTCAACATATTAGTTACATACAAGTCCTATAGTCAATATTATACTAAATGGGGGGAAGCCAAAATGATTCTACTAAATTAGGAATTAGACAAGGGTGTCTACTTTCTCTACTCTTTTTCAATACAGTGCTTGAAATTTTAGCTGGAGCAATAAGACAAGAGAAGGAAATGAAAGGAATACAAATAGGATGGAGGAAGTCAAATTATAGCCATTCGCCGTCAATATAATCCTGTATCCTAAAGGTTCCACTCGATAACTCTTAGAACTGATCATTGTTTTCAGCAACATAACAGATTCTACCCAATCCTCATCAAAAGTCCAGTGATTTTCTTCACAGAAAAAGAAAAAAAAATCTACCATAAAATCCACAGGGAAGGACAAAAGCTCCTCAGATAGTCAAAACAATCTTGGACAAAAGAGCAATGCTGAAAATATCATCATACTGATTTCAAGTACACTAAATACTTACAAAATGTTCCTCCTCTACAAAAACAGACTCACAGAGGTTTACAAGTTGGCTCGCGGGTACAGGCACTGGTCATCAAGCCTGAGGACTTGGGTTTTATCCCTGGGACCCCCACAGTCTTCTAACCGCCACAAGAGTGTGATTCTCTCTCTCTCTCTCTCTCTCTCTCTCTCTCTCTCTCTCTCTAGCTCTAGCTCTAGCTCTAGCTCTCTCATACACACACACACACACACACACACACACACACACACACACGGACAAAATTGAGGATCAAGATATAAACATATGAAATTTCAGTCACCTGATTATTTTTTTCTTTAGAAAGATGTCAAAAATGTATAAGGAAACAGCAGACTACTTCTTCAAAACACAGTGACTAGAGCTAAATTCTAATTCATGTGCTTTTGACCAGATTTCCAGTACCAGTTATGAATTCCTCTTGTGGTCCAGACCTCAAATCCAATCAGAGTGTGGTTGGTCACATAAGCATTCATGTCCCTATGGCACCAGTGGGTGCATCTTACCTAGAAGGTCAGTATTACAACACCAAGGCTACCACTGACAGCTTCCCTGCCCTAGAAGTCTAAACAGCTCTTTGTGTGCTCACAAAAGCTAGCTAGCAGGAAGACAGCTCAGTCCCAGCTTGATTTCTCTGTGTTAATAACTCTCTAAAGAGGACCCCAGTCACTTAGGGAACAATGCCAATAATTGGTAACTGGAATGTCACGAAATTCAAATGTTTCTGAGCAGCAAAGAAAACATTTGAGGGAAGTGATGGTGTATAAAACAGAAGAAATAGTGGTTATGTATCTGATCAATGAATAATATCTAAAATATACAAATAGTACAAAAAATCTAAAAAAAGAATCAACCCAGTCAATAAGCAGGCTAACAAAACGGGCAGACACTTCTCCAAAGATGACTTACAAACAGCTTATAAACACGTGAAAAAAATGTTCACCATCACCATCTGAGCTGTAAAATGCAAATTTCCAGAGTTGCAATTCTGATGTCACACCAGCTGTAGTTACCGGCACAGGATCAGAATAGCCCAAATTCCAGCATAAAGGGGAGGTACTCTGGTACTCTCTAGACCCCATCCTTTTCTGTAGTTCATAGTTTCTGGAAGAGAGATAATCAGTCTTTTTTTTTTAAAAAAAAATTGTGTGGCCATCGGTAGATTTCCTGTACTCCAGTGGATGGTCCCATACCCATGCACATATGGGCAATACTAAATGAACTTATTGGGTTAGCAAAAAAGAAAAAAGGACATGAAGTCAGAATTGTGTGTATGAAGGGAAGTTTTGGGGAGCTGGAGGGCGGTTTATGCGATCATGTTTCATTATATATAAAGTTCTCTACAAAATTAATATTTTTAAAGCTACACTGAGATTCCATTTCACTCCTGTCTAAATGACACTGATCAAGAAGGGAAATTACAGCAAATGCTGTCAAGGATGTAGACAAAAGGTAGAGTGTTTATCTAAATTGTTCTATTATCAATAAAAACTTGACAGTTGGATGTTGGGGTAAAAACCTGAGAGATCCAGAAAGCAGCGGAGGAACTATCAACTGGCCCTCTTTTCCTCCATGCTTCCCAGATCGGAAGGGCCCACAAATCTGTTTAAGTCCCTCCCCGCTCTTTCCTGCGCCTCTCTATCTTATCATATCCTGGGTTTTTTAACATCTCTATGGCTAATTCTGGTCATCTAGTCATTAACTCCACCCCCTGATTTAAGATTAACTTTATTAACAGCCTTTGAGTGTCACAGTGCAATCAAATACCCTGCAACCAAAAGGCAGCTCTTACACATTGCTGTTGGAAACATAATTTGTCTAGAAACTAGAAAGTTTCTCAAAAGGTAGACTGAAAACTAGAGAGACTGTGACTGTATGACCTCACTTTGCCAAATTAGCACATGGGAGGTGTGCTCGCGCACATGGGAGGTGTGCTCGCGCACATGGGAGGTGTGCTCGCGCACATGGGAGGTGTGCTCGCGCACATGGGAGGTGTGCTCGCGCACATGGGAGGTGTGCTTGCGCACCGGTGTCTATGGCAGCACTGTCCATGACAGCTAAGCGATGGAGCCAACTTGCATCCCATCCACTAGAGGAGTGAATAAATAAATGTGTTGTTTGCACAGTAGAGTGATTTTCAGCTATAAAAAAGAATGAAGCTATGTCATTTGTAGAAATATTTCATACAACTGGAGATAAACATTAAACAAATTAAGCCACTCTCAGAAAAATAAATACTGCATGTTTGTTTCATTTGGAGCCTAACTTTAATATAGACACATAAAATCATATTTGTATAGAAGTCATTAAAGTAGAAATAAGATGACCTAAGGGGATAGGGTGCTAATAGAAAGGGGGAGGGGGCAGAAAGAGGAGGGTTTCAAGGAACGGTGGGGAACATGATTAAAATGCATTGCATGAGAACATGGAAGTGGTCTCATGCCACTAACATAAAACGTGTTCAAATGTAGCACTCAGACTGTTTTTTGAGTTCTATTTTATATATTTGTAAATTATTATACATGGTTTATGCAATAAAGAAGATGGTTTCCATTCACGTCTGAAGTTAGAAGGAAATAGTCAAGGTCATGTCTACAAACCTAGAAGCTCCTGTCTTTATTGCACTCTGATGAGCCAGCCCTGGTGCAGCGACTGTTGGGTTTGCAATGGTTATTCCCTACATGGGTCAGATATAAGGAAACTCTGTGTCAACATGCGATTTGACTTAGCCATAGGTACTGGCTTAGGAATCTGTCAAGCTTGCTCAGAGCTACCCCTAACTGAACCCGGAGAATGTCGTGTGAGTTGCAAGTAATTTATAACCCACAAATTCCTGATCATTTCCAAGGTCCAGGTTGCAGGAGAAGGGCCTCAGAGCAATCTGTGGGATGCATCCTGTGGGGTTTAGCCCCATTTCTAACAGTACATTTGAAGATCATATGGCGTGTTCTGGTGTATACACACACGTGGGAAGATCATTCATGGGGAGAAGAAAGGTATATTTCATGGCTGCTATCTATGCAATTTAGATAGCATCCATCTACAGTTTCAGAGGTAAAAGAATGATGCAGTTGCTCCTTCCAACGTGCTGTCCAAGAACTGTTGATGCTGCACCCACAATGGCGGGGAATGTTTACAATGGCTGCAAGGAAGCATCAGTCATATCCAAATGCAGGATGGATGGGCTCTTTGTCATACAACTTGGCCTTGCAATTGGAGTTGAAAGCTGCTGCTGTCAAAAGAAGTGTTTGGGTGACTCAGCCAAGAAAGTGGAGTATTGGTTTTGGCAACAGAAGAGGGGTGATTATTTCGTGTGTGAGAGAGGTCCTAATAGCTGTTTACAGACTCCCCGGCAATGGACACAGTTAGGTAGTTTGATGACTTGAACAGTGCCTCATCCCTGAGACTCCACCGACTCCTGTTGATGGCTCCGTGCTGCCACTGTTTAGTTGACATGATTGGAGTTAAGTTCACACTTCCCATGCGTCATCTTCAGGTCCCTGGAGATCAACATGGTCTTCACGCCCTGTGGTTGGCAGGAACCTGCAGAAAATTCTCCCCCGTACCTTTTTAAAGAGCTTGAAAGTCTCGACACCCCAGAGACCCCAGCTACATAATTCACTTTATCGCAAGAGCAGGTCTGTTAATGGATCTATTACAACACAGAATGCCCACTTTCCTGGTTATGCTGAATGTACTAAGTGTGGATATTATGAACATCCTTATCTACTTTGATGGGATGGCTAAGTGAAGGACATGCCATGTCTGAATCAGCAAGCCCTAGTTATCTTATTATTCCTTAACAGAATGTCTGAAAATACCATTTTGTGGGAAGGGTTTTTTTGTCTCACAGTTTGCAAGGATCCAATCCATCACTGTGTGGAAATTATGGCGGCGTGCTTGGTGGTGGCTAGTTCTATCATGCTATCAGGAAATGGAGACTCAGACCGGAAGTAGAAATGCACTATAATTACAAGAACCCTATCTCTGTGACCACTTCCTTCAGCTCCTAAAGGTTCCACAACTTCGCAGAGCAGCACCACCAGCTGTACACAAGTGTGCAAAAATATGAGCCTCATGAAGACCATTCTTATTTAAACCACAGCAGTCATCTCCAGGCTCCTATAGGCTCGTGGTTCTCAAAATGAAAAGTATACTTAGTCTAGTTTCAAAAGTCTACATAGTCTCATAGTTCCAAAGCTAGTCAAAAGTCTCTTCTGAGGCTCCAGACACTCTCTTTACTGTGAGCCCTTGTAAAATAAAATGTTATGTATTTCCAGTATACAAAGACACAGAGTAAACGTCTCCATGCCAAAAGGGAGGCATGGGGATCCAGCATGAAAGATCAGACCAAAGGAAGACCAAACCCCAGAAAGGTGAGTACTGAGTCCTCTAACTCTATGTCTGGAATTTGGGGTCCTTATAGCATGATCTATGCTCTACTGCCCTTACAACTTTGCTGATGATAGTGTGCATGGGCTGTCTTTTAAAATTGGATTCATTGGTACCTACCTGAAGCTTCTCCCATAGATTCCTTATGGTCCTGACATTTCCAGTATTTGGAGGATCCAATAAAACTTGGGCTTCGCCTTCACAACCTCATGCATAATCCCCTTAGGAGGTCCATGTAGGGCCAACTCTTACTCACTGCCTGGCCTTAGAAGATTTCTGGAACCTTGGTAAAACCTCGATGACCTCATAATTTTTGCATTCTGCAAACTTGAAAAACCAGCATTACATAGACAACATCCTAAGTGCTGGTAGCAGCTTTATAACCTGGTTATTTGGGTCGTGCCAGCAGTTTTCCCTTCAGTCATTCTTTTCTCTGGCACTCAGTTTTCAAATTAATATCTTTCAAGTTGATTTTCAGTTTTATTGCAAATGTCAATGGGTGGGATCTTGCCCTGAAGGTGGTATGGATGCTTTCTCCTAAACAGTGTTAATATTTTTAATAATTAAGGTTGCTCTGTGCACAGTTGCCTTACCTATCCTGTCCTTAACTTTAACCAGATTTACACTCCTATCTTCACCAAAATACACATCTTGTCACATCCTTCCTCCCTTTTCTTAGCTCTCCATCTCTTGCCTTATGTGAACATGACTAAAAACAGTGAGCAGTAGCCGTGTCACAACCTGAATGCAATGCTGCCTTGAAGTCTCTTACCGAACACCATCATCAGAAACTTTTGAATTTACCCCGATGGAATTTCAGGTCTTGGACAGAATATAGCCAGATTCTTTGCCAGAATGTAGTGTAGATGGTCTCTAGTCCACTTTCCAGTAAGAGTCCTTGTTCACCTCTGAAGCTTCATGAGCCCAGGCATCACTGTACACATTTCTGCTGTCATTCTGGTCTTCCTTACTCCAGCCAGAATGGGTCATTCATCTCGGCTTATAGCATTCTGCGGCTTCATTAACTTAGGGATCTAAACTCTTCCTCATTTCTCTTGAAAACTGGTTCCAAAGACCTTAAGGCCACATGGTCGAGTTTCATATAAACTTAACAATGACTCTATACTCAGTTTCAGTTTCCTGGATTAGCTATTTCAAGAGCCCCACCTACTAAGAATTCCATAACATTCAATAACTAGGAACTAATTATTATTTTTAAGTAATTAAAAATTCTTTTTATTGATTTTTATTGAGCTCTACATTTTTTCTCTGCTCCCCTCCCTGCCTCTTTCCTTCCCCTTCAACCCTCCCACAAGGTCCCCATGCTCCCAATTTACTCAGGAGATCTTGTCTTTTTCTACTTTCTACTTCCCATGTAGATTAGATCTATGTAAGTCTCTTTTAGAGTCCTCATTGTTGTCTAAGTTCTCTGGGATTGTGATTTGTAGGCTAGTTTTCTTTGCTTTATGTTTAAAAACCACCTATGAGTGAGTACATGTGATAATTGTCTTTCTGTGTCTGGGTTACCGCACTCAAAATGTTTTCTAGCTCCATCCATTTTCCTGCAAAATTCAAGATGTCATTATTTTTTTCTGCTGTGTAGTACTCCATTGTGTAAATGTACCACATTTTCCTTATCCATTCTTTGGTTGAGGGGCATTCAGGTGGTTTCCAAGGAACGAATGATTCTAACACATGAACTTTTGAGTGGCATTTCACACTCAAACCATAGTACAGCTTAGTCACAATATGCAAAACATGAACACACACAAAAGCAAAAATAAGTCAGTTGGCCTGAGGAGCCATGCAGCAAATTTAAAAAGCCATTTCTCTAAAAATAGATCATTTGGATTTTGCTGACAGAATGTATTAGCTATGCAATGCTGAGCAATTCCACATGAGAGAAGACACCTAAGTTTCCACCACTATTTTTTAAGGAGTTTAGAGAGTTTGCCTCTAAGTGATCATCATAATTTAACATTCAGTGCTAAAAGTGAAATAGAACTGGAGCAAGGTTTGTTTGCTGTAGGATTAAAAAAATGAATTTCCCATGATATCTGTTGAAATATTGCAGGATAGCAGACATCTGTTTATTAAAGGGGGGGGAAACAGAAAGCCCCTCCTTACTTCTGGTACCCTCTGAGTCTCAGAGTCCATGTCAGTGTAATAGGAAGAATTCCTACCTCACCTTGACATGAGGGACTAACAGGAATCTAAATAAGCGCATGTTGTGAAAGAGAAGATATTATATCTCCCCAGACTCAAGTGTCCAGTGCTGTTTTAATATCTAATTCCATTCTCTCAGTGCCTGAGTTGCAAGAGTGTTCTGATGAGACCCTTACAGAGACTTAGATCCTTTCGGGCAATGAACTGCACGGTGTGTGCGCAGGCTGTGTGGCACTGAGTTATTTCATGCTCTCCTCTGTACTCCACGAGAGCCCTGTGAGGTGAACAGGTAAAACTTATTATCCTATTTTTTGTAACTGAAAGACTACAGCTCCTCACATCTCCCTGCTGGATTCAGTCACCTCCTGTCAACTTTTGTCCTGTGGGAAGCATTTTCATCTCAAGGGTCTTGAATAACAATCCACTATTCCCCTGCTCCCCCTCCCCCCGTGACTCTACTGCCCACTGCTCTCCCTGCCGCTGTTCTCAATGGCCCTTCCAAGGGAGAAAGTGAGGCTTGGGAATGAGACAAATTAACTTGGTCATTGCCATTACTCATTTCAGACCAACTTGGACACGACCATTTTTCATGTGCGAACCACCCAGCAGCTCTGTACTTTTGCTGAACCGTGGCTGTGAGTCTCGGTGGAGGTTGATTTCCTGGCTGGCCAAGCTGGATGTGAGCAGCTCCAGCACAGCCCATCTCCAGCTCCTCTGGCTGTCCATGCTGGGCTAACTATCCTTGTTCCCGCCGAGTGACACCAGCCTCCTCCGTTGATGCTAATCCAATTACACTCTTACTGTATGCTACATGTTATGCCTCTACTCAGATATATAGGTCATGAAACTAATAAAATTTTATTCATAACAATGTGTTAGGTGTGAGTGCTCCATGACCAGAGCAGCCTTACATGCGTCCACATAGAAACAAATCAAGGTAACCTTTAGGCCATTTTTTTCCCAGTCTTTGTTAAACATATCAAGAGCCCAGAACCCAAGTCTCAGAGGCTGCTGGCAGGCCACCCCCTGTCTTCTCTGGGAGGCCGCCATGAGACTCTTTGTCTTCTCCACCCAGGCCTGACAAGGCAAGCAACCTTTGCTCTCGTCCATGCAGGATTCAGCTGCAGACTGTAAAGCTCGCACTGTGACAGAAGACTAGCTCTCCCACAGCCGAAGTGGGGAAGGGAGAGAGTCTGTCTATTCGTGTGACTAGATGTTGGCTGGTCGCTTTTCTCTCAGTGCCACCCTGGTAAAGGCCACAGGAGCTGGAAACTGGTTGTCCATCCTTTTGCTGCCTATGCAAGTAATAAGCTATTCTTACCTTAAAAGGATTTGTAGTTCTTTATGGGTTAATCTGTCAGGATTGGGCTTGCTCTTGTCTTATGCATGACAGTGTGTGTGTGTGTGGGGGGGTGTCTGGGGCTGTGTCTCTGTGTGTGTGTGTCTGTGTGTATTTTATATACCAGACAGTTTCACACTTCATCTGTCTTCATGGCCAGCTTGTTCCTACAATGTTGTCTTTAGCTTCTTCTGTTCTTGGTAAATCTTTGCTTAGATTTAGGAGCATACAACCTTCCGAGGCCTTCTTTGGCTCAAGGATGATGCACAGTGAGCATGTTGACTCAATTCCCCAGCAGGCTACTTGGGTGTCTAAGCCTTTCCAAGCCCCAGTGGTTCATTCTCTGTGTTGTTTTTACACTCCTTGGCTCTTTGAGGGGGCCTGCTACCCAGAACCCAGATAATCACCCACAGTGACTTCTTACTTATGAATGCCTGGCCTTAGTTTGGTTTATTTCTAGCCAGCTTTTCTTAACTTAAATTATCCCATCTACCTTTTGCCCCTGGGTTTTTAATCTTTCTCTATTCTATATACCTTTCTTCACTTCTTACTCCGTGGATTGCTGTGTAGCTGGGTGGCTGGCCCCTGCAGTCCTCCTTCCCTTCCTTTTCTTGTTCCTTGATCTCTCGTCCCAGGTTTCTCTCATTTATTCTCTCTGCCTGGCAGCCCCACTAATCTTTTCTCCTGCCTACCTACTGGCCGCTCAACTCTTTATTAGACCTACCAGGTGTTTTAGACAGGTAAAGTTCCACATTTCCACAGAGTTAAACAAATGCAACGTAAAAGAATGCAACACATCTTTGCCTCATTAAACAAATGTTTTGCAGCATAAACAAGTGTAACACATCTTAAATTAATATTCCACAACAATTCTCCTTCATTGCTTTTACTCCTGACAGCCATGGTCTGAGAACTTTATAAACACAAACTCAAGCATGTTCCTCACAAACTCGAAGGCTTCCTTATCTTAAGTGGTATATTTCCACTGCTTGAACATCCACCTGTTTTCCTAATTCACCAGTTTTCCCTACTGTTTGGAAACCACTTGTTTTAGCTTCTTTGTCAGAGCATATAACTTTCCGTATCTCATTTCAATCACTTAGTAAAGTGCCTTCTAATGTTTACCTAAGCTGGTATAAATGGCAAAATTTTCTCTTATTATTATTGAATAGCATTTCACTACGTATGTGCATTTATTTTCTTTGTCCATTAATATCTGTTATTATGACTACTGTTGTAATGAATATTCAACTGTAGGTATGTCTTTGACGCAGTAACTTAATTTCATTTCATTTGAATACATACACTGTTGTCCAGTCACAGGGTGAAGTTTGCACTGGCACATTGTCTTTTGTATTCATAATTACATTTTCCACGCTTTGTCTATGGCTAAACTTAAATGTATAAAAGTGTTGGTATAAATATTTGTAGGACTGAACATATCATGCATTTCATGTTAGCAGAGTCTCCTAGAGCTATAACCTTGTTCACTCCCATGCTATACTCTCAAGATGGCAAACACTGGGGTCAGCTGTGCTGTTTTCTCACTCTGTGCCAATTGCTCAGGATTCAAAATATCTAGATCTCCACTCTAGAGCTTGCCTACTTTGGGGACCCGCCTTGTCTATATTGCCTTTCTCCTGCTGAAAGAGTAAAGTGCCTTCACTATACCTTCAAGGTCACCCAGAGCTCCATCTGCGGCGTCTGCAGCATGATGCTCCCCATCCTTCCTCAGACGCTGTTCTTCCTGTTTCGCTGCCACAGTCCCACAGATTGCTCCACTGTTGTCTTGGTGAATGGCAAAACTGACATCCTCAGACTTACCTACAGTCTGCTTTTCTTTTTTTCTTTTTTTTTTTTTGCTATAATTTTATATTAACTTTCTTTTAAAAAAAAAGACTAATAAAATTTTCCCGGCTATTTTTGTGAGCGAAAGTTGAACGTGAATCTGCTGGAAATAGAGGCAGATACAGTTCAGTCTCTGGTAGTCCTCTGCTTTCCCGTTAGAGAGAGTTGAGCGAGCGCTAGCTAATGTTGCCGTCCATACTGTGTAAGCCCAGTCTGCTTTTCTTATGCCTTTGGTTGAAAGCCCTAGTTTTTCTTTTTCTTTTCGTTAATAATTATCTATTTAGTGGAGTGCATCTTTGACACTCCCAGCCAAGTGTGTCTTCAGTTCTCTTTGTAGGCAAGCACTGATTAGCCTTTCTTTTTTGTCTTAGATATATTAGCCAGTGTTATCTACTTTGTCTTTTTAATTTTTTGTGCATGTGTGCGTATGTGAATGTGCATGTTTACGTGTGTCATAGCTTATTTGTACATGTGTGCTAAAACAGAGGATAGCCTCAAATGTCACCCTCAGGAAATTGTCCATTGTTTTTGAGATAAAGTTTCTCAGTGGCCTGGAGCTCACCAGTTAAGCTAAACTGCTTGGCAGGCATCCTCCTGGGTCCTCCTCTCCAGTGCTGAGAATGCAAGTGTGGTCTGTTGTGCTCAGCTTTTTGTGGGTGCTGAAGATCCAACCCAGGTTCTTGTAAAACAAGTTCATTACCAACTAAGCCATTTCCCAGAATGCACCTTTCATGTCTTCTGCTTTGCATCTTGAAGCTTACCTTATCTTTTCCATTTTCCTCTTTTTATTTTATTTATTTTATTTTATAATTACAGGTTCCCAAATGTATGTATAAATAATGCAGAGAGAGACCATGGACTCTTCACCTAGTTTCTTCCAGTAATAAATATAGTATAATATTATTGTATATTGCAGTACACAATCACAATAGGAAAATTTTCACCAACAGTATTTATCAACTTGATATTTAGATTGCTTCCCATGTGTGAATTGTGCATACTAATTCTATTAGACTTTATTGCATGAAACAATAGCATAGACAATACAAAGAATAGCGTCAGCCACCCCCCACCAACTGTATATGTAGTTGTCACCATTAAAATGCTATACAAAAGCTACCCTCTAGCATGCGATCTTGGAATGACCTTTTTCATTGAATGTTTACTGTGTCCACAGTGACCCACTCCTCTCTCTTGAGCCTACATTATAAGATGCATTACAGTTTGTTAATCATTAAGCAGTGAAAGGAGATTAGGGTTGTTTTAAGATTGAGACTTATAATAAATAAAATATTTAAAAAAGGGGGCTGGAGAGATGGCTCAGAGGTTAAGAGCATTGCCTGCTCTTCCAAAGGTCCTGAGTTCAATTACCATCAACCACATGGTGGCTCACAACCATCTGTAATGGGATCTGGTGTCCTCTTCTGGCCTGCAGGCATACACATGGACAGAATATTGTATACTAAATAAATAAAATATTGAAAAAAGATTGAGACTGCTGCTAACTATGCTTCTTAAAATATTCATGGGCATGTTTCTATATGAGCTTCTTCCTATATTTTGATATATGCATAAAAGTAATCAGTAGGTCTGAGGTCTGGCACATTTCTCTATTTATTATACTTCTCGGTTCTCTTTCCAGAGTGGCTGTGTAGTTCTATTCCCCCACCCAGCACTGCATGAATAATCTGGCTCCCTGCAAAAGCACCAGCTTTTGGTGTTAGGTTTTTTATTTTGTTATTCTTTTATGTGTATATTCTATTACATGGGTATGTGTAGCTTTAATATGTATTATCCTAATGTAGACATCCCGAATGGTCACTAATGTTAAACATGTTCTTGTGTTCTCAGTTGGCATCTCTTATATACCTTTTGTAGTGGAATCTTTATGCTTCTTTTGTTTGTCTGTTTTGTTTTTTGCACATTCTCTAATTTGACTTTTTAAGCTTGTGAACTTTGGAGTTCTTTGTGTATTCTAGATACAAATCTGTCAGATTATTATGAGGCTGGATTTTTTTTTCATCCTCCTCCAAAGATGTAGTGGTTAATGTTGATTGTCAGCTTGTTGAGATTCAGAGCCACCTAGGAGACAGACCTCCAGATCCACCTGAACTCTGGGCAGTATCACTTCCTGGTGCTGATGTCCCGAGCTCAATGTAAAGGAGAATGTGGGCTGAGCATCAGCTTCTTTTCTCTCTGCTTCCTGATGGGATCCGACATGACCAACTGCCTCCAGCATCTAGCATCATGATTTCCCGGATGGGCTGGACTGTACTCTCAAACTGTGAATCACAATCAACCTTCCTTCCTTGAGACGCTTTTCACAGGTATTTGGTCATCATCATGAGGAGTGCCTGGAATCCTTCAGCTAAAGCCACGGAGAAACACTCGGGTTTATAGTCTGGAGCTATTGCCATAAGGGTACATAAGACCATGGCATAGATTACATTTAGTATGTCCCTCAAAGGTGTGGTTCACAGCATGTGGCTTAATTTGGGAGTAGTAGAGCCTTCAGAAAGTGGATGATCGTTGAAGGATGTTAGGTCACAGGGGGCGTGGCTTTAAAGAAGGTATTAGGAGCAGGGCTCCTCTTCTGTCTTTTGTTCTGTTTATTTGACCGCTGTGAAATGAGTGACTTCTTCTGCTATACACTTAGCCATGATTCATTGTCTTACTACAGGTGCAACATCAGCAGGCCACTGACTGTGAACTGAACCATCCAACACTGAGCCAAAGCGATCTTTTCCTTCCTACGAGCTGACTTCTTCAAACCTTCTTTCAATAAGCCATCTAACACAAAGCATCTTGTGTGCAACTCTATTGTATGTTTAAAATCATTTCTGTATAAGAAGTTTGGGTTGGGTTGCAGTGAGTGGATTTGTGTGTATTCCCAGTCACTACATGCAATCTATCCACGCCATATCACATCTGTCCATGCTGCATGCACATGCACATCGATACACACTACATGCACATCGATCCACACCACATGCAATCTATCCACGCCCTTCTCCCATTACATGGTTTTTACCACCTTTTTCAAGATGACTAGGCATACCTGTGTGGGCCTACTTGTGGATTCTTAGTTTTTAACATACTTATTTTTATTTTATGTGTGTGAATCTCTCTCTCTTTCTCTCTCTGTCTCTCTGTCTCTCTGTCTGTCTCTGTCTCTGTCTCTGTCTCTCTCTTTCTCTCTCTGTGTGTGTATGTGTGTGTGCGTGTGTGTGTAAGTGCACCAATGCTTGCCTAGTGCCCAGGGAGGCCAGAAGAAGGCATCAGATCCTGTGGAACCAGAGTTACAAACTGTTCAGAGCTGTCATGTGGGCACTGGGAACTTGACATGGGTGTGAGTGTTCTTAACCACTGGCCGTCTTCCCAGCCCACTTTTGTTCTTTACCCTTCGTTGCTGGTATATTCCTCATGCAGTCTTCATTGTCCTTCACATCAGAGTGAGGCAGATGTTGTATTGGTCATTTCACTGATATAGATGCTGAGGGTCAGGAGGTATGAGTGATGTATCCTTAGCTGTACATCCAACATAAAGGAGATTTTTTGATCATTGTTTTTCTACATATCCCATCCTTATTCTGAAGCTGTGTGATAGTTGCTGCTGCCCTGTGATGGTTCGTTAAACCTTTCCATTAACAATAAAGACAATTATTACAACACTAACAATAAAATGGAAATTATAAACGAAGAGACAAGGATAACATTCCTCTGTCAACTCTGAACTCTGAATTTTGCACTATGGCAGGCATATTTGCTACAGCAGATATGAACCTTACCCATGCACAATCCTCATCTAATTGCCAACTATTCATTGATCCAAAGCACACTGTGGCATTCTGACCAGCTCAGAAACCTTGCCATCCTCAGTTTAATGAGCTGGATGTCCAGAATGATGTTATTGTAAGCAGGCAGTTAGTAATCGCTGCTGTAAGCAGTGCAAGGCACACAGGATTCTGCACATGGTCTCCCAAGTTCCCGGGGAGGGGCTTCAGAGATGCAGGAATTTGTTTTAGCAAGCAGGGAATGACTGTGTGGGCAGGCCAGGATGAACCATAGCTACTCCAGCAATGATCGATGATGCCCAAGCAGACGTTTGCTAGCAAGGGGGCCTATGATTGTGATATATTCTCTTTTACAGTTCCCTTGGTAAGTGTAAACACACAGCCCAGGAGATTTTCACCATGAACATGCAAGAGCATGCTCTTCCGAATCACTCAATGCTGTGGCAGTTGGCTTAAGTCAAGGCCTTCTTCTGATTGATATTATTCTCCACTTGGTAATGCAGCTTAACTGTACGACAGAATATATGAAATCTGAAGAGTTCCTTAAATTGCTTTGAAATTATTTTATAAATAAATATTCAGTCTAAAATGAAAATAAACTTAATTGTTAGAAGAAATCCTCCATCTTACTTAAATTATAAATGGAAAAACTCCGAGTGACTCCCGGGTCATTCTAACTCTGACATTAGCTGGTGTTTTCTCACCTGCACTTTCATGCTTTTGAAGGAGGGCGTGTAACACTGATGTGAGTCATCTATTAAGCAGCCTAACCATGGGACGTTTGTAAATTTATGCACAATGGAAGCTTTATGTATTCATTTTTGCAATCTGAAACTCATTAGTATACGGAGTGCCTGATAGTAGTTTGGTTAAGGATGATGTATGTATTGCAATTCGGAAATTCCTGCAAGATTCCTTCCCAAATTACCTGACAGTCCCAAATTCACACCTTGAAGCCAGATGATTTCAATCTGCGAAGGGTGGGGCATCTATCCCATCGTCAGAAAGAGCCAACCATGACATGTGGCTCAGCACCATTAATAAACCCTAGACCCCAATTTCCCATGCCACTTTGAAATTTTCTGCAAGTTCGATTTTATGAAAAGAGATATATTCCAGATTTTCATTTTTGAAGTAGGCTCCCTTGTAGATTTACAGAGAGCATTGCCAAGAAATGGAGTCCTAATGAAATGTCATCCTGAGGGGCCAGCCTTGCTTTGGGAAATGTCCACCGAAAGGATGCGTTCAGAGGAATTCAGACATCTTTAGATCTCTGGCTCCTGTCCAAGTTGCATGCAGGCCCATTTGGCACCAGCCTCACTGTGGCTTTCCCACAAGGCCCTGGACAGGTTCCAGGAGGCTCCACTCTCATAGGAGTCTGCACAACAGAGAGGAATCACAAAGCACTCAGGCCTTGGGCTCTGGTTGCCAAAGAGACCTTGCAAACCCAAAGGAACAAGCCTGCCTGCTGTGTGTCCCGTCAGGGAGTCTGGATGCTACAACAAAGAAACCTTTGCTCTGGGCCAGGGAGGAAGTATCAGGTGTTCTGCTAGGGTTCAAGCTGCCAAAGACTCCACAAACATCGTGATTGAGGATTGTCAGCAAATTTAGAAACATAACATGTTCATCTGTGTTCACAGCGCAAAAGAAATCCATAAGAAGGTGTGTAATCGCCAGCAAAGTGGTGGTCAAAATGATACTTGAGCTCTCCGAGACCAGCTAGGGGCACACAGGTCTTAGCAACCTTTCTACTACCCATGCGTCTGTGTTTCCTCATCTGTACAAAAGTACACCGGACAAAGTGGTCTAAGCCAGCGTTTGCATATATTTAAGGGCAGTGGTGGGTGAGGGGTCATATTTCCAGCTACTATTTCAATTCCAGATCACAAGCAGGTAGTATATAGTCAGAAACAGGAGCTAAGTCAGCAGTACTTAGCTGTCTCTGTTAAACATATGCCCTCCTCTCCAGGAAAGAAAGTTGGAGTTCTTTTTGTTGTTGTTGTGTTTGAGGTGCTCGGATCAAACATAGAATCTCCTGCATGCCAGGAGTCACCACCAGCCCTAAACTGTTGTTAGGCTATTTCTGTCCATAAAACACGAGTCTCCCAGAATATAAGATTACTCCAAAATGTACATAAATAGAAAAAGAACAGGATGCCTGATTCACTCTTCAGAGTTAATAGTTGGAAAGCATAAAGCTACTACCAAATAGTAGAGGAAAAGTGAACCATCCAGAAAACAAGCAAAGAGATGAACAGGAAGATAACTAAGACATAAATGGCCAATCAACACACTCGTAAGCTGTCAGAATGTCCTGTCCTTGTGTTCTCAGGTGGTGTAGGAGGATCTTCTTTCTATGTGTTGCTTTCATTGATTGAACAAGGAAAACTGCCTTGGTCTTTTGATAGGGCAAAACTTAGATAGGCAGAGTAGACAGAACAGATTACCGGGAGAAAGGAGGCAGAGACAGAGAGCCACCCGCCATGAAGCTGCCAGGTCAGACATGCTGAATCTTTCCTGGTAAGTCATGAGCTCATGGTGACAAACAGATTATTATAAATGGGTTGAATCAAGATGTGAGAGTTAGTCAATAAGAGGCTAGAACTAATGGGCCAGGCAGTGTTTAAATGAATACAATTTGTGTGTTGTTATTTCGGGGTATAAGCTAGCCAGGTGAATGGGAGCCAGGCAGAATGCAACCCACTGTTCCCCTTACAACACTCAGAGACTTGAATCAACCAGGAAGTCCAGGACGGCCATCTGCCTCTGCCTTGTGCTTTGGGAGGAGGTTAGAACACAGAAAAACCTTTAAACATATTCAGTCCTTTGACTCAAAGATTCAAAATATATTCTGAGGAAGTAGTCAGAAGTGATATAAATCTTGCGTATTGATGCTTATAATAATAAAAAAATCATCTAAATGGTCAAATTTATTTTGACAAACCCAAATGTTGTCATCCAAACTTCTGTTCTTGATAAACAATAATATTGGACTACGACATTGAAAACTGAATGCAGCAGATAGATACAAGCAGTGTGATTCTCAAGCGTGTAATCATGAAAATAAAGATTAATACATAATTTCATTTTACTTAATTCTCTTTATACAAATACCCATCAATAAATATGCATCACTACTATTTTTATTTTAAAAAAACAAATATTATTTTCAAATGAACTAGAGCTGGAAAACCCTTTGGCAACATATATTCCATAGTGACATGCCCCAGTCTATGGTTCTCCTCCTAGGCATACACACTACAGAAATGCATTGCATATGTTCACCAAACTCATATGCTAAGACACCCACAGCAGGCTGACTTATAAGAGCCTGAATCTGGAAACTGTCCAAATGGCCATTAGCAATAGAATGAATTATTCAGTTGTGGTATGCTGCCTCAACAGACGATCACACAACCATGAGATGAGCAATGCGCAATTGCACTGAGTGATGGACAAAGTCGCAAGCAGCATGTGTGACTAAGAGAAAGAAGTCACACGGGAAAGTGTGGTTTGTGAATCCATTTACACAAACTATGAAAAGCTCCAAGCCAATGTGAGTTGGTGTTTACCTGTGATTTCTGAGGTGGGAAGGGCTGCAGGAGAGCAAGGGGCCTCTGGAGGCGTCTCCTGTCTGGCGAGACGTGGTTCCATGAGAATTCGTCTTGGGTAGGTCTCTGCACCCTTTCCATATGCTCATGGCACCTTAGTAAAATACTAAGAATAAAAGATTAGCGTTTGAGCACGTGTAAGACGGGAAGAGAGAAGATGAGAGGCAGATGACAGAAGCCAGGGTGAACTAACACCTGGACTCAGAGGAGCAGGCCTCCTGCTGGGAAGAACTGTGGTAGCTTCTATTCCCCTGGGTTGAATGAAGACGAGAAAAGCCTTTTAGAGTGATCTTCAGTACACACAGGCTTTGGGATCATCCCTGCCCCCTCTGCACATGCTTGCCCTGGCTCTTGCTGCTCTAACATTCTGTCCTCACCCTCCCCTTCAGGTGAAGGGCGTGCTTCCCCCACCTGTACACAACCCACCCCATTCACGTTCATGACTCACTTTCTCCAGAGGGCCGTTCAGCATCCACCATTTAAAATAGCCTTCCATCAAGCACACTCCACTATAATAATTTTATCTAGTCTCTGGAAACTTGCTTAGCCAGGTGAGGTGGTGATGTAATAATCTAAGGACTTAGGAAACTGAAATGGGAGAATTAGGAGTTCAAAGCCAAACTAGATTCCGTAGTGAGAGCTCAAAACATGAATCGTTATCTTACATAATTAAGGTATACACACATAGGTATTTTCACATACATTCATGCATACACAGTGGGATTCACATACACATGCACACACACACACACACACACACAATAAGATATCTCAGTCTCCAACGGGATTACCATAAAATAACATTGCCTCGTGACGTTCTAACTATTCTAGTTTGTGTATCTGTTCTGTGATGTTCAAGCAGTGACAGAATTGCATGAGAATGCATTTCTTAGAAGGTATGCCATCAAACAACGCATGGCTGTCTTCACACAGAAGTTGAGAATGGGGATAAGTGGTTCAGATGATGGACACAGCAGAAGATTGAGAGGTAGAGATACAGATGTTTGCTCACAAGAATGAAAGCCTGACAGGGCAGACACTTTATCTTATCTGCTTCCAGTTTCCTCTCTATAATTCCTTGAATCGTTTCCAACTATCAAAGTGCCCAATAAATTTGTTGGTGTAATTTCATCCCCATTGCTAACAAGCCACACTGGGAGTGATAAATAGAAATACTCTCTCTTCTTGACACCTCTCTCTCTCTCTTTCTCTCTCTCTCTCTCTCTCTCTCTCTCTCTCTCTCTCTCTCTCTCTCACACACACACACACACACACACACACACACACACACACATCTCTTTCTCTACCCTCCCCCTCTCTGGAACTGTTTGCTGAGCAAGAGTTGGGGGTCACAGATGCAGCTCCCCAGAATAATTGGAAACAGACCGGGTCATTGTACCCTAAATGTGGGAGACTGGTTGCTTGGAGACCAGCAGGGGCTGAAGTCCCTTTGTGTTTTCATTGAGGAATCTGAACAGAAAGACACATTTCATAAGGAAAGGTCAGCTCCGTAGTTTTCAAGGAATAGGTGAACATGGACCAAGGTAAAGGAGTCATCTGGACCGTTTTAGTGTGGAGACCCGGTGTGAAAAGCGTCACCTTCTCATGGACTTAAGCACAACAGGGATTTGAAAAGTCTCAGGACATGTGGCTCATGTGTGATTTCCTTGTTTTCATATTGAATTACGGCAGCTTAAAAGCAGCATTTGGAAGCCTGTGCCGCAGCTGGCTGTACTCACCTGGTCTCTCCCAGTTCCGAGAGATAATGTTGAAAATTCCCATTGACTTTGTAACTTAGATAACAGCTCCCTTGTGAGAATTTTACAAGACCTTTGTCTGGACAGGGCAGGCTGTATATGCATTCCCATGGCTGTTGTGGGGTCTGAAGCTCACAAGTAGACATGGACATGTTGTTTGCCCCTTTGCCAGTGCCATTCCTATTAGGTCAGCTATAAGGTCAGATGCACTTTGGGGTCACCAGGTTTGGGGATCACATGGTTGATAATGGTGTGGCTCAACCTCAGGCTTTACTGCTTTAAGAAAATAATAAAATCTTTCATTTTCTCATTAGCTATGTTGTTCTGCTGCGTGTGTGTGTGTGTGTAAAATTAAATTATGTTCTGGAACTTGAGTGTCTCTATTTTGAGAATTCCTACAGTTCCCATGAGGCTGGCTATTCTTAGAATAAGACAGAAAAAAAATGGCCTTAATATAGTAGAAAGCGAATCACTTTTCAGTAACTTCTCAACTTTCTCCTGTATTAAATAGTATCTGTGCATCTTTAGCTTTGTGACTCTGATGAATTGCTGTGTGGCCAACTCCGTGAAGACTCAGGGGAGTTCCCCAAAGTGCCTAAGCATTTTGTCAGATACCATGAACATGTCTGGCTGACTAACGAGCATCTGCATGAATTGATTGTGTCTATAAAGACTCTTTTAACATGAAGCACTGATTCCCTTACAAGAACAATGCATGCTTTTTCTTGATGTCTAGGAAATACCCTTAATTGTACAAGCAGGCTGAGAGTCCTCAGGCTGGACCTTAGCGCAGAGCCGTAACTTCTCCACGTCTTAGCTCAGGCTGTCTCTGTGATGCATTTCCCCACCCCTGGCTTACCCAGCTCCAGGTGGTAAGATCTGGGGACCACGTGGAAGGAAATGAAGCTCTGGAACTGAGGAAACTCCAGCGCCCTGCAGCACCAACAGCAGACCTTGACATTAGCCTCACCATCCCGGCTCCTGTACTGGTCACTGTGTTTCTCAGACTCCAATGTGCTCCATTTATCTGGGGGTCTTGTAAGCAGGCATCTGCTTTGACTTCCACAGAGGCATTTTCCCCCACTATTAGAACTCTTACTTGAAGATCACTTGACTGGGGCTCTGGGTGGCTTTACAGGGCCTGCCTCCTCTGGGCCCCAGAACCTGTTCTCTGTAGTGTTTCTAGTAGATTACAATGACAGCGGATTAAAGTGATGGCCCAAAGTCAGACACTTGATCCTCATCCCTCTCTCAAGACGATCAAGTCCCTCGTTGATACTGTGTGCCTGCCAGGCAGGCTCCACTGCCTGTTACCTGGTATAGTTTATATCTGCACCTGTCCTACCGCTATATACTTCGGAGGCCACGCCCCACATCTGCTCAGAGAGGCAGCCTGATCCCGGTTGACACAGCCACATCTGTAATGGTTCAGGATGCTCTCTTACTTCTATAGCCCTGCCTATCCCAAGGCTCATGCTGTGAGTCCCAGAGGCTACATGTGTGTAGAGTCACCGCACCAAGCAGCAGAGCCAGGAGTGGCCACTTTTCCTCACCACTTTAAGCCCTGACTCTTTCCCAATCAGTGTTTTCCACATGGTTGTGTCTGTTGTCTGTACACATAAACAGTGAGAAGCACCTAGCATTTGTAACAAATAGCCAGCTTTTAAGTTGTTTATTCCTTGAGACTAAATCTTATTGCTGAGAAAGATGATAGATTCAGGATGCTGATGTCTATGGTTTTGTCTCATTAAAACTGATCTTTTCATTACCACCAGGAATGTATAAACAAATAAAGACATGTCTGTTGGCACTTAAATCTAGATGGTCCCTTTCTTTGACATAGGCAGTGAAACCCTTCTACTATGCAGTGCTTTGGAAGGCTGAGCCACCTCCCTATCACTAAACCCAGTTTCCTGGATCCTCTTGTTGGTCTGCCGGGAGCCATCACAAACTCTGCTCTCTGCTTTGGTCAGATATTTGATCCGTCTCCACTGCATGCTCATCAATAACCCATTCACAGGACATGTGTCTCTTGATGAAACAAATGGCCAGAATGGATGCCTCGCTTTTAACCAATCCAGTCAGCATGATCCACCATCAAACTGAAGGTCTCTGGGCTTCTTGCACAAAGGACGGCAAGAATATTCCAAGCGTTGTTTTCTTGCTTTTTCTTTTCCATCCCTTGCTCAAGTTTGTGCTATACTCTGCATGGCCACATCTCTGCTCTTGTGCTCGGCTGCTGAGAGAGTCTCCATAGGCCTCTGCCCCTCAGTGTTACTTGTCCAGAAGAACGGAAAGCTTAGACGGTGGCAGTGGTCCTCTGACCACACCCGTGTTAAGGTGAACAGTTGGCCACCTGCTCATATTTCCAAGGAAATCTCATTTTTAATAAAATATGGTTCTACTCAGAATAGCTTTTATTTTTGTTCTTTGACAACAACTTTTGATCCATATATCATTTAATCTCATTTCTTATATTTATTTAGCTGTTGTGTAGGAAGGGAGACATGTATGTCACAGCACATGTGTGGAAGTCAGAGTACAACTTGGGGCAAGTTCTCTCCTTCTATCACAGGGTTCCTGCGGATCCAACTCATGCTATTAGCTTTGGTGGTGTGATGGCTAATCTCTGTCTGGAATCAACTAAAACCCCAGCAGCTGGGCACTCCTGTGCGGGATGTTCTTGAGTGCATCATTAGAGATGGGAGATCCATCCTACATCTGGATCATGTCTTATGGTGGCACCCAGGTAAAAGATATACAAAAAGGAAGATTTTGCTTTTGCCCTGCTTGTCTCAACTCCCACTGACAAGTTCATCTACCTTGTCATGGAGGTATTCCTTAGTGGGATTCCACCGTAGACTCAAGCCACCAGCTCTCTCCAAATCCCTCTAGACTCCAGAATCAGATTCGGGACAGCTGAGACATCTGATCTGATGAAGTGAACAACTACCAGATTGTTGGCGTTTTCAGTAGACAGCCATTGTCATTGATTGGCTGGAATATTTGTCAAGAGATGGCCTACTGAAAGGAATGGGAGGTCACTGGTGTCTTTTAGCTAGTGTTGATGAAGGGATTTTTAGGACACTGTGAAATTGCAATGCTAGCATGAGTATACTGTGTAAAACCCAATCCGCTCCCATGGGAAGACACAGAAGCCATACTCTTCATTAATATTATAAAACACAACAGTGAGAGGGACAACGGCTTGTCCGAAGTGCTTTGTCATTGCTCTTGTTCTTGCAACATACCTTCAGGTTGGACATTGCGCTGTTGCTCAATTGGATAAGTTAAATGTGAGAGGCTTAACTGGGCCCGGAGTAGCAGGGACCAGGTTGCAACCTTGTATCACCAAAAGCAAGGTGATCATATAGTAAGTGGGCAGTATAGTACAGTATAGTATAGTATAGGCTGAGCTGTGTTTATAATGGCCTGATGCATAAATGGCAGTGCAGACAAAGTGATCCTTAAGGGGACTTGATACAAATAGACCTTTGGTATTGGCTAATCAATCATGGTGTTTCCAAGAATAAAACAGAGAAGAAGCTTGCTACATCTGCTTATGCGTCTTTGATCTGTAGAAGCAGAACAGTTCTCAAACAAATGAAGGAATGGCTGCACTGGACTGTAACAATAGGGAATCCCTGCTTGTGAACCAAATTCTAGACTTGAGCCTGTTTGCAGACCTCGAGCCATGAAAGAAGGTAAGGTCAGGTTTCCTTGACGAAGGACCTTGCTAAAATAGCTAAGAGTTTTCCTGTGAGCCTTTCTTCCATCCTTCCCCAAGGACACCTATATCTTTTTACAGCAGTAACTGTACATTGAGAAAAGGAAAATAATCCGACTCTCCACGGTTTATGGATGCTGGTTCTGAATTGACTCTGTTTCCAGGAGACCCCAAAAGGCTTTGCAGCTCTCCTTTTAAAGTAGGAGCTTATGGAGGTTAGGTGATTAATACCGTTTTGGCTAAAAACTGACTAATGGTGGATCTAATCGGTCCCTGAACTCATCCTGTGGTTATTTTCTGAGTCCCCCAAAGTATAATTGGGATAGATATGCTTAGACATTAGCAGGATCCGCACATTAGTTTCCTGACCTGTGGAGGGATGGTCCTTAATGTGGAAAAGACTAAATGGAAGCCATTGGAGCTGCCTCTACCAGAGAGAATGATGAACCCAAACCAATACTATATCTCTAGATGGATTAAAGAAATGAGTGCCACCATCAAGGACTTGAAAGAATAGGGGTGGTGGTTCCCATCACATCTTCTTTCAGATCTCCTATTTTGCCTGGTTCTGAAGGCGGATCATGGAGAATGACAGTAGACTATCTCAAACTTATTAAAGTATTGATTCTGATTGCAGCTGCTCTACCAGATGTGGTGTCCCTACTTGAGCAGACTAACACATTTCCTGGTACATGGTATACAGCTATTGATCTCCAGATGCCCTTCCCCTACGGACCACTGGAAACAAGTTGTTTTCAGATGACAAGGCCAGCAGTAGACTTCTAGAGCTTTATCTCAGGGGCATACAAATTCCCCCTGTGTCATAATGTAATTTGAAGGGATCTTAATTGTCTATCTTTTCCATAAACTATCTATACTGGTCCCCTACATTGATTAAATTATGCTGATTGGACCCTGTGAGCAGGAGGTAGCAAGCAATTTGGACTTGTTGGTAATGCAAATGCACATCAGAGGATGGAAAAAAATCCAACCAAAGTTCAAGGACTTTTAACCTCGGTGAAATTTCTAGAAGTTCAGTAGTGTGGGCACTGCAGAGATATTCCCTTTCAGATACTCCTGGCCACCCCACTGACAAGAAAGAGTTGCAACATTTAGTGTACCTGCTGGATTCTGGAGGCAGCGCATTTCTTACTTGGTATATTACCCCAGCCCCTATACCAAGTGACTCATTAAAGCTGCTGGATTTGAGTGAGGTATGGAATAGAAGGCTCCTCTATAGGTCCAGGCTGCTATGCAGACTGCTCTACCACTTGGACCATATGATCCAGTAGACCCGATGGTACTAGAGGTATCAGTGGCCGATGGGGATGCTGTTTGGAGATTTTTGTTAGGACCCTAAAGGTGAATGAATTGCAGCTGGTTTTGAAGCAAGGCTTTGCCATCATTTGCAGACAACTGCTCTCCCTTTGAAAGACATCTCTGGCCTGCTATTGGGCCTTAGTAGAAACTAAACATTTGACAATGGGCCACCAAGTTACCATTCAACCTGAATTGCCCAACACGTCCTGGCTGTTATCTGACCCACCAAGCCGTAAAGTAGGATATACATAGCAGTCCATTGTCAAATGGAAATAGAATATCATAATTAGGCCTGAGTAGGTCCTAAGGGCAAAGGAAGTTGCATGAAAAGTTTCCCAAATGCTTAAGGTTTCTACTCCCATTTCAATACTTTCTGCTCCCAAACATGAACATATGACCTCACAGTTGTGATCTATAATTGATGTGGGACAATTGTCTATATTCTGTCAATTATGTTTTAAATAAACCCTGATTGGCCAGTAGCCAGGCAGGAAGTATAGGCAGGACAACCAGGCAGAAAGTAGAGGTGGGTCAATGAGAACAAAAGAATTCTGGGAAGGAGGAAGCACATTCCTCTCCAGTCCTCTCCCAACCACAGAAGAAGGAAGATGTGAATGTCCTGCTAAAAAAAAAAGTACCAAGCCATGTGGCTAACAGAGATAAGAATAATGGATTAATATAAGTTATAAGAGTTAATACAAAGCCTGAGATAATGGGCCAATAAGTTTATAACTAATGTAGACCTCTGTGTGATTTATTTGGGGCTAAATGGCTGTGGGACCTGTTGGGAGGACAGAAACCAGGCAGGACAGAAACTTCCGACAACATATAATCAGTTCAATAAAAAAATAAAAGATTGGGACCTGATTCAGTGATGGTTCTGCATTCTATGACAATCACCTAGAAATGGACAGCTGAAGAATTGCAACATCTTTCTGTGACAACTGTGACAAACACTATTTACAGTAGGCAGAGCCACAGGCAGCATACATGATGGTACATTTTGTTTGGAAGGAGAAACAGCCTGACGTGCAATCATTTACTGATTCATGAGCTTCAGCCAATGAAGTGGCTGGATGGTCAGGGGCTTGGAAATATCATGGTTGTAAAATTGGTGAGAATGACATTTGGGAAAGATATGGCGGGATCGCTCTAAATGGGCAAGTGACTTGTGTTCCAAGTAAATGCTCATCTAAAGGTGACCAGCAGAGGAGGAATTCAGTAGTCACACAGAGAGGACGACCCATTCTATGATCAGCCTCTCTCCCCAGCCATTCCTGTCATTGCCCAGGGGACCAATGAATATTTATACCCAGATAAATAAACCTTTGTTATACTGCATTCCGGACTATCATGGAACTCTTTTGTATGCCAACAGTGCTCATGGTGGCAGAGATGGAAATTAGGCATGGGGCTCGACAACATGAATTTTCACTCACCACAGCAGACATGAAAACAGCCACTGCTAAGTGCCAAATATGCCAGCAGCAGACCAATACTGAGTCCCTGATGTGGCACTATTCCCCAGAGTCACCAGCCAGAGACCTGGTAGGAGGCTGACTACATAGGACTGTTTCCTCAGTAGAAAGAGCAATGTTTTGTCCTTACTACAATAGACACTTATTCTGGTGATACATTTGCCGTTCCCAATCACAATGCTCATGCCCAAACTCCCATCCATGGACTTACAGAAAACCTTATCCCCCATCATGGCATTTCACACAACATTGCTTCTGACCAGGGAACTCAACTCACAACTAGAGAAATGCGACAGTGAACCAACAATCATGGAATACCCTGGTCTTACCATGTCACCCATCATTCTGAATCAACTGATTTCATAGAATGGCAGAATGGCCTAAAGATACAGTTAGAGTACCAATTTGGTGGTATTAGCCAGGAATGAGGATGCAGAAGGTGATACATGCTTTGAATCAGTGACAAATATATAGTATGATTTCTCCCATAGCCAGAATCCATGGGTCTGGAAATCAAGGGGTAAAAAAGGAAATAGTTCCATTCACTATCAGCCTTAGTTACCCACTAGGAAAATTTCTGCTTTCTGTTCCCACAACCTTAAGTTCTGTTTGCCTTTTGGTTTTGATTTCAGAGGAAGGAACACTCCTCCCAGGAGCCACAACCAACATTCCATTAAGCTGGAAGCTCAGACTTTGCCCTGGCCACTTTGGACTTCTGATGCCCTTAAGCCAGCAGGCTAAGAAAGGAATTAGGTGTTAGGGGGGATGGCTGATTTATACTGTGGATTGCTTCTCCACAGTAGAGGTAAGCTAGATTATGTGTGGAGTGCAGCAGATCCTTTAGGGCATCTCTTGGTATCATGTCCTGTGATTAAGGGTTAAGGTAACTTAACAACAATCCAGTCCAGGCAGGATGACAAAGGGTACAGACCCTTCAGGAATGAAGATATAGGTCATTCTTGGAAAAGAACCAAGACCTACCGAGGTGCTTGCTGAGGGTAGAAGGAATACAGAATGGGTAGTAGAGGAAGGTAGGTACACATACCAGCCTAGCCCACCTGATTAGTTACACACATGAGTGTTTCACTCCTATTTTGTTAACAACATGTTTGCTCATATATACACAGGCATTACGCAGATAATTGTGTTTTCTTTCTTGTATTACTTTATCATACAATGTAACACAGATTATATCAGTGGTTTATTATCACATTTAAGTTAGGATATACTAAAAGGTCTAAGTATTCCTCAAGGGACATTGTCACCTATTCTAAAAATATGATGTGCTTGCAGTTGCATATGGATACTTATATTAGGTGGAACTATGTGCCTGTTGTTTCATTTGGAAATTAAGCATGGCATAAGGAGCTGTGATTTTGTGTCAAGCTAACAAGAAATGGGCTTGTGATGGCTAGTCTTGTTTGTCGACTTGACTACATCTGGAACCAACCAAAACCTAAGCATCTATGAGGAATTTTTCTGAGTGGATCACTTGAGGTAGGAAGACTCACCCTAAATCAGGGCCATACCTTCTGGTGTCAGCCCATAGAGAAGGATGTGGGAGAAGGAAGACTTTGCCTGTGGTCTGCTTGCCCTCCCTCCCACTGACAAGTTTATCCACCCTGCTGCTGAACCTTCACTGGTGTAAGAGCCTACCTCTTTGGTATTCCAGTGTAGACTGAATCCACCAAGTCTCTAGGAAGCCTTCTGGATCCCAGAGTCAGATTTGGGACTGCTGACACATCCATTCTCGTGGACTGAACAACTGGATTCTTGGCATTTCCATCCGGACCACTGCCTGTAAGCTAGACATACATGCACATACACACACACACACACACACACACACACACACACACACACACACGCGTGCGTGCATGCGCGTACACGCTCACACAGATACACACACATGCTCGCACACACACACATGCGTACACATGCATACACACACACACACACACACACACACAATTACAGGTAGCAAGAAGTACCTTTACATACTGAGCCATCTCTCTTGCCTCAGAAGTTCATTCTAATATACTTTAGTCCAATGACTCCTGTCAAGCAGGAAAACACTCCCAAGATGAATTTGAGCACCCCAATACAATCTACCACTGATAATTCTTCATGTGTATCAGTATCTTCAGCTGTGGTACCCCTTTTGAGAGACACTAGCCACATGTTGCAATTGACATTTATATTACTTAAAATCAAATAAAATTTAAAGTGCAATACTTGGTTACATTTGCCATTTAATTGCTCAAGGTCTCCTGTGGCCTTATTGGGCAGTGAAGATTGTAGGCCTGTTCTACTGCTGTGCCAGGTTCTGCTAACATTGATAGATGGGTGTCTGTGGCTCCATTGTGTTCTGTGTGCACCTGGTTTGTTTCTCCAGTCTTTGTCTCCCTGCAGTTACTGTGTTGTAACTGTTTTCACTGCTTGAGAATCTTTTAGGCCACTATGTGTGCCTTCACATGTCATGCAACACCTGCCATTCCTACCTGATGGAGTTACACTGTTTCTATCTTGACTATTTTATGTTTACCTCTGTAAGTAATGCTGTAATTAGTACCCTGTCTGTTTCTGAACCTGCATGTTAGTGAAACTGTCTGATTATTTTTCAAGAGAAGGTTAGTATGAAATGGACCATCTATGCTTAGACACAATAATCCTCGAAAAATTATTTTTAATTTATCTTTATTTATTAATTTATTTATTAAAAATTTCCACCTCCTCCCCACCTCCCTTTTCCCTCCCCCTTCCCCCTCCCCTACCTCTCCAGTCCTAAGAGCAGTCAGGGTTCCCTGCCTTGTGGGAAGTCCAAGGTCCTCCCCCACTCCATCCAGGTCTAGGAAGGTGAGCATCCAAACAAACCAGGCTCCCACAAAGCCAGTTCATGCAGTAGAATCAAAACCCAGTGCCATTGTCCTTGGCTCCTCAGTCAGCCCTCATTGACAGCCACATTCAGAGAGTCCAGTTTGAACACATCCTCCATCATTCCCAGTCCAGCTGACCTTGGTGAGCTCCCATTAGATCAGTCCCACCATCTCAATGGGTGGATGCAACCCTCGCAGTCCTGACTTCCTTGCTCATGGTCTCCCTCCTTCTGCTCCTCATTTGGACTTTGGGAGCTCAGTCCAGTGCTCCAATGTGGGTCTCTGTCTCTATCTCCATCCATCGCCAGATAAGGGTTCTATGGTGATATGCTAGATATCCATCAGTGTGGCTATGGGACAAGGCCAGTTCAGGAACCCTCTCCTCTGCTGCCCAAGGAACAAGCTGGGGACATCTCCTTGGACCTGGGAACCCCTCTAGAGTCAAGTCTCTTGCCAATCCTAAAATGGCTCCGTTAATTAAAATATCTACTTCCCTGCTCCCATATCCACCCTTCCTCCATCCCATCCATTCCATTCCCCCAAGCTCTCCTGAATCCTCCCCTTCTCCCTTCTCTCTACCCATCTCCCCTTACACCCACCCACCCCTGTGCACCCAACTTGGGAATATACCCAAGAGATGCCCAATCATACTACAAAAGCGTTTGTTCAACTATGTTCATAGCAGCACTATTTGTAATAGCCAGAACCTGGAAACAACCTAGGTGCCCCTCAATAGAAGAATGGTTAAAGAAGGTATGGAACATACACACTTCAGAGTTTTACTCAGTGGTAAAAAAACAATGACATCTTGAATTTTGCATGCAAATGGATGGAAATAGAAAATGCTTTACTGAGTGAAATAACCCAGAACCAAAAAGATAAATATGGCATGTACTCAGTCATAAGTACATGGATTCTAGCCATAAATAAAGGACATTGAGCCTATAATTCGTGATCCTAGAGAAGCTAAATAAGAAGGTGAACCCAAAGAAAATCATATAGTTATCCTCCTGGATATTGGGAGTAGACAAGATTGCCAGAAAAGTTATTCTTTAACAGACCTACATCAGTTAGATTTTCCACTATTATAGGTTTCATCAGACTTAGAAAGTGATGCTATGCTGATGTCCTCCTTGCTCTTAAACACACATCCCCAAACAGGAAACTCTCTTTAGGTGTAAGTCTTATACTGAGAAAGAGTCTGATGTGAACTGGCCATTTGAACTTTCCTTGCTATAAAAAGCCTCTGCAAATGTCCTGTTGATTTTCTATTTGTTGTTTTGTCTAGGATTGAATAAAGGCAAACTTCACATATCTAGAATATTGACAATTTTCTAATACATATGTTATAAATATTTGTTGCATCTTTTTTCAATTTTTAAAGTAATAAGTCCATTACTTTTGTAACCTTTGATCTTATAGAATTTTAAATCTTAATGTCATCATATTTGTCAATCTTTGTGAGTAAAATAAATTTCTTATTATTAGTCTTCTTTACTCCCCAGTCATTAACATTCTGCCTGTTTGCTTTCTCTCTTTTTCCCCCCTTTTTTCTCCATTTTTTCTGCTGTTGTTTAACTATAACCCATCTGGAACTTATTTTAAGTAGTGGGACTTCAAGTCAAGATTTAAGTTCTTGCATAATGTAAAGCCCACTTTTTTCTACTAATTTTAATAAAATTATATCATATACCAATCATGATGCTATTTTCAATTTATTTTTCATTCCCAATATAATTCTCTGTTTTTCACAATTTTTATTCATTACCTTTATAATATATTTTGATAATCAGTAATAGGTATTAAGGACAACAGCCTTGCAAATATGAATTTCAGAATGAGAATTCCATATTCTACAAAATTGCAATATTTTAATGAGTTTTGAATTGAAATGGTAAATTTCTAGACAAGATATTACTATATTTACAGCTTTGTGATTTCAGCCTCTGAATATTTCAGTAGTTTTGCAGTATTTGCTTTTGTGTTTTCAGAAAGATATGGCTGTCCAGCCAGGGCTATTTCTATCTATTGTATAAGTCTTATTGTGGTACAGGAGAATTGTCTATATTCTGTCAATCATATTTTAAATAAATGCTGATTGGCCAGGCAGGAAGTATAGGTGAGTCAACCAGACAGGAAGTAGGGGTTAGGAGAACAGGAGTATTCTGGGAAGAAGGGAGTCCATTCCCTCTAGTCCTTCCCAGATGACGGAAGAAGCAAGATGTAACCTGCCTGGCTAAGAAAGGTACCGAGCCATGTGGCTAACATAGATAAGAATAATGGGTTAATATAAGCTACAAGAGCTAGTACGTAGTCTGAGCTAATGGGCCAATCAGTTTATAATCTTATGGATACCTCTGTGTGATTTTCTTTGGGGCTTGCTGGCTGTGGGGTACTGGGCGGGAGAGAAACCCCAACATGTTACAATATTGTTTGGGGAATGGATTATATTTATATTATGTTTTCTAGTTGACTGTTGCCCATTTATTAATACATTACTAAGGAATGTTACATTTTTTATTATTTGTGCACACTGACAAAATCTCTGATAGGAAATATTAGTCAATTGAATCTTTAGGTATCAAAGTTAGATGATCAGGCTTAAGATCAATGGTCACTCTGGAAATTCATCCTTCAGAAGATAGCATCTCCAAACCCAAGAAGCCTAGAGCTGCAGAGTCAGGAAGCACAGACCCCACAAGTGGGCTGCCTGGACTAATGGCAATGAATAAATTAGCCTCTGGCTCTAGCTCCATATTCACAGTCTCCTTTGGTGCATGGCTCCATATAGTGTCCACTGATTTATAGTAAATAGTATATCATGACAAATGTGGCCGCTTCTCGCAGTAAGCAGCCCCCAAATGATGCCTCAGCTATAATTTCAAAAGGCATTCCAGTATGAGTAAGACAGGCACCTACTACAAAGTGCAGTATACAAAAGGACCCATTTGCTTTTTGGAGGTGATATTGTATGAAATCCCATGTTGGTAGTTAAAATACACCACCACTCTGCCCACAACAGTGGAGAAAACTCCAGGCCATGCAGGGAGTAAAAGTCAACTATCTCCTGGACAGACAGCATCCACCATGACCTAGGAGGAAGCCCTGCTGCTCTCAGAATACAGGGGTCTTATGTAATGCACTTTATGCAGCTGGAGGATTTTTTTAATTGAGGATCCTGGTGTCACATGGATGCTCTGCTGTGTTGTTGGCAGTTTAGTGCTAGCCAGGCTGTCCCTGGTGAATCATAACCCATGCTGCTATGTTCATGACTCTAGTTCCCTATTCTGTTATGTTGGGCACTTTGCTCATGTGTCCAATTGACCAATGAGCAAGTGATTCAAAAGTCTTCTCTCCTTTCTCTTGCCTGGGCTCAGGTGCCGTTTTCTACAAATTCTACCTGCTGTCTTTTCCACTAAAGGTAGTTCTGGTGGCATCAAGTACACAGTCTGAGCTTGCTACAGCATCTGATGCCTCTCTGTCCCCTCAAGCTGATAACTGTATGCACTACCAGAAAGTGTCTTAGCAGATCATTCAAGTGTGTTACATGCTGCAGTTCCAAGGAAGTTTCAGAAGCATTTTGTTTCTTTCACCAATTTCTCTTGCTTTGAAGGAAAATTTTTGGGGCAAAAGTCCCACTTTAAAAAAAAAAATCAGAAAACAAAGCTGGTATGCATTAGGTAATCTTACAAGCAAAGTCAATGAACTCCTAACTGCTAGACTACAATGCTGTAATTTAACAACTCGGAGTCCTGTGACCAGAACTCTAACCAGAACTGCTCTTGTTTGCATGAGTCTGATTTGCATGGCCTCTATTTGCATAACAGAGATTGCACAGCTGAAAATTATGTACATAGTGGCTTACACTAACCTCCCCAAACTGTATGCCAGCCAATCTGGACTGCATCCCACTCACATGGCATGAGTTAGATGCCAGGACACTGCACGCAGAATACTCACCATAGCTGCAAAAGTTCCCATGCCCAATACGGAACACCATAGCCCAGTGTCTAGAACTAAAACCAGGGTTAATGTTATTGACTAGACTGGTGTTTAAAGTAGTTTATTGAGTATAGTTTTTCAACTTTTTTCTGTAGTATAATTATTATCTGCCAGTCACCTACTGTCATACACTGTAGCTTTCATATGTTCTAGATGTTTCTACATAGACTATCTCTTTGGGATCTGTTTTTACAGAGGAGGGGCAAGTTGCTGGGTGCTCTGTGCCCTTGTGGCTGTGAACTCCCTCCTGACTGGTAGACATGCAGAAGAAATCCTTCACTACTTGTCAACTAATGTGTTGATCAGCTTGAGCTCACAGGTCAGCTCTGTGGCATCATTGTCAATAAAGAGCAATGACACAGAGAGTAGGATTTTGCGTCGCTTTGTGTTCATCCCGTCTGACCCACGAGGTGTTTGTAGATGCCAGAAACAGAAGAGCAAAGCTATCACCTGTGGATATCTTAGTCACTAATCATGGCTTTAGTCTTTGCTGTTCTCTCTGAGATACGATGTTGGTTTTATCTAGAATCTTGGCCTGGTATAGGTGTGTGGGCAACAAGGATACTTGCTGATTCTTACACTTAGCTGCAGATCCTGTGATAGTTGTTATCCAGGGTGCTGTGCGAATGTTCTGCCAACTATCAGCTACTGCAGCCACATAGTATCCACAGGGGTAGTCCGCTGTGGTTGACTCATTTCACTCTAGCAGGCATGTGTTAGTGAGTCTTTTGATCCTAGGTATCAGGATCCTAGGAAAACTGTGTCTCTGTGATCCACAGTTCTGCATTAACCGGGTGTTCCGTTTTGCTACACCGTGTGATCCATTACTCTAGTAAGTGACTGCGGAGATTGTTCCAGGAAATTGTAGCAATGGTATAGTGGAGTCCTTCCTGACTCTTCCTTCTGTGGGTGGATGTGAAGCCTGCTTTGTGATCCAGATCTCAAAACTGTGAGTAAACACGATGTTTCCTTGGGTGTCTGACTCAGTCCTCTGGCTTAATTTGAATGCATGTGTTATACTTATTAGTATCATATCATTCATCTTATTCCTAAAAGAAAAAAATTTTTGTGAACTACACAGAACAATTTTTTTTTCTTTTTTGCGTGTGAATTATCTCCATTTCTGCCATGTAGAGTCCTAAGGTTGTTGTGACCTTCAGGGTCACTGCTGTCTGCATCTAACGCTAACTAGAGCAAGTGAATCTCTTGTGGCCAGTGACAGCTGTTTAACTTCTAGTAACACTGGTGATGGCATTGACTCTGGTGTCCTTGACCAGAAAGCTCTATTATTCTTAGCATTCAGGGCTGCCCATATTCCCTAGAGAGAACAATTTCTCAGACAGCATCTCCCCACCTCTAACTCAGCTCACAAAACAACTAACGCCCCCTAACAGCCCGCAGTGAACCAGTGGTGTCAAAAAAAGAGAGTAATCCCCCAAGTAAGAGATTTACTTTACTTTAATTATGTAATTTACTTTTGGTTCCTCCTTGGCCATTTGTTGTGTCATTTCTGGCATTTTCATTTTCCTCACTGTGGTCTTTTCCTTTCCCTAAGTCTCTGTAAGCCATTCTATACCAGATTATAGACATTTCTTCTTGAGGTCTTGTCAAGGAGCTAAGTCAAATACCGCAGAATGAGACTCTCACTTCAGTCAACTTCCCTGTATCTAACTTCAGCTCCTGTTACCTCAATCCAACAGGTTTAAGTTCCATGTAGTTCTTGTGCCCACTCTCTTCCTTTGCCAGGACATTTTACAAAACTGCATCTCATACCTGTGTCACAGTTTCCTCTGAGACTGAAACTTTCCATCCTGCAGGGAAGCTCTTTAAGCAGGAAGGTAAAAAGTTCAAAATAGCTTCAGGAAGTCCATGAAACTAATCAGATTCACAACCTCATCCCCTCCCCCCATCCTCATCTCCCAGGATGAGCAAAGAGGCTGCCGGGGGTGGGGGCACTCTCAGACAAACCAAGCTGCAAGGAAGACTCTGAAACCAGATTAACTGCCTGGAAGAGGCAGAACCCCCTGAGCTGCCTGGAAGAGCTTGGATCCCCTGAGTCACTTAGACGGAACACTCTCCAGTCTGTTGAACTGCCTGCAGACTGTGCAGTGCACTCCAGGTCCGAAACTTTTGTAAGATGTCACCCACGCTGGGGTGGGCTTTAGTGATACAGCTGTCTTTGAGTCATTTATTCTCCCGTAATTAACTCCTCACCCATATACCTGTAATTAACCCAAATAGAACTCACTGGTTTACCAGGTTGGGCTTTGGTGGTATCTGTACTTCGGTCTGTCATGGCTCTCTATCTGGGGTGAGTAGACGTGTGTGTTACACCTTCCTAGGGAAAGTTGTGTCACACAACAATGCTACCTATCATAATTCTAGCAGCCACCTGGGCTGTGATGACATGTATTCCTTGGTTTTAGTCTGAAATCTACTGGACAAAGTCCAGACAGATTCTGAGAGAATTGCATCTCTCTGGTGTCACATCTAATGCAAGGATTCTCCTGCACAGTATTCAGAGGATGGCCAACATCCTGTATCCAGACCATGTATGAAAATTCAGCAAGATCAGAAAACTCACACAGCCCCAGGTCCTCGTGTGCACTTGCCAGATGATGTTGCCAAGGCTCAAGTTGCTCTTGAATGTCTGGGCTCTGATATCGGAGCCACTCCACTTCCCAACCAATAGGAGAGGACTACTCATTGTTGTGGGGGACCTGACAGGTTCAAGACTTTCTTAGAGGCCCTGATGAAAGGACAAAGTTCTGTGTCTTTGCCCAGGAGTGGGGACTTGGCAAAACCAGTCTAGAACAGGGGCCAGTGCCTCAAAAGAATCGAGGTTATGGTTTCTGGGGACCTGACTCTTTTCCCGTGTACTGTGGTTATCAATCCTAAAGCGACTATGTCTGGGGTATCCTGTGTTCCCTTTGCCAACATTTTCTCACTTTGTTCCCTGCTGACTTTGGTCGACTTTTCCCTGCAGCTGGTGTAGATGATGATGATGTCCTACTTTAATGAATTGTTTGGCATACATCATCGGCTTCTGTAAGACTTCCTGATCCTAGCTATTGTCTTTGTCTTATTTCTCATCTTCCTCTCAACCTGTCACCATTTAGAATCCTTTGTCCTGAGGGTGCAGGTCACCTTGTCAACATGACAAATGTGGTCCCACTTTCAAATTCTGTTCTCTAACCTCATTCTGAGTGAGACCTGTCACCATACCAACAGTATTGGGTTATTTCCCCAGGAAAATGTCTCTGAGATGAAACGTTCATGTGGTGTGTTTATTGGGAGCATCTCTCTCCAGATGTGTCTAAAATGAAACGAGAACAGGAACAATGCAGAAGAGGATGTAATCAATGCCATTACACAGTTTAAGCCTCCTTTGTGCCTTGGAGCTTTGTAGAGCAGAGATAGCTCTTCAGAGTCACCCCGGAAGGAAACATGAGAGCCAGTTGAGATCTTTGAATTTCCACAAAGACAAGCCCCCGCTGAGCTGAGAACAGGTGTGAATTGGTGTCAAGGGTGGTTCCTAGTGCAGGACTAAAATCTAAGATCCTGGACCAGGATGAAGACATTCGTGAATGTATGAGTTACTTCTCTGCTGCTGTGATAAAACTCACAGAAAGAAGAGTGTGCGATGTGCTCACTCTACAATACCTTGCCCCTGGGGGTTATAAGGCAGGCCTGTAATGTGTGTGACTTGCATCTGTGCACAAAATTGTTTAAACTTTTGAGAAGTATAGGCAGGCCCATTATCCGTCTTTAATGATGTGGGCTTGCCCCAAGCACTCCATGCCTCAAGACAATGTTGAATGACATAAGAGGTTTTTTTCTCCTGTAAGTGGTGTGGCATGAATAATGCCAGAGCATGTGTCAATTGACACATGCACATACTGAAGTTTTCCAAAGGCAGTGGTATGAGTCACATCCATCTGCCATATTTGCAAAGGCGCAATCCTCTGGGGTTTATGCCAGTGTATCTGACAGGGAGAAACTGACAACAATTGTGACATTGGGTTACAATATCACGAGCCTCCTTTCTGGTAAGAGAAAAACGTTTACGCAGGGTTTCAGCTGTAACATGAAAATTATCATGAAAGGATTTAGTGGTCTGTAACGGGGAGGCAAGAGCTACCGCAGCAAGCTGCATAGCACGATCAGCCAGATCATTACCTAAACTCATGGGGCCCGGGAGCCCCGAATGTACTCTTACGTGTGTGATAAAAAATGGAGCTCTCCTATTTAGTAAACAGTCCTGTATTCTCTGGAAAAGAGCTGCCACTGTACTAGTAGGTTTTATAATTCCAGCGGTCTCTAATAATTTAACAGCATTAACCACATAGGCAGAATCAGAAACAATATTAAGAGGACAATGAAATTTTTGAAGAACCTCTAAAACCACCATACATTCCACCACCTGGGGTGAGGTGGCAGAAAAGTTCTTTGTATATATTTTAGAATCCACAACATAGGCTCCCACACCATTTTTGGAGCCATCTGTATACACCATCACCCCGTCTTTTAGCGGGGCAGAAGACGTAACTCGGGGAAACACAATGGGATGACATGCAGCAAACTGCAGCAGAGGGTGTTTGGGATAATGATTATCAATTTTTCCTGAAAAGGTGGTAACCAAAATTGCCCAATCGTCAGAGGTGGCGGCCAAAGTTTGTATCTGAAAGGAGGTATAGGGAACTATCATAACCGCTGGATGCTTACCAAAATGACTAACAGACATTTTAAGGCCTTTAAGGGCAATTTGAGCTATAGCAGCTGGATACCAATCAATACTTTTGTTAGGAGAAGCATGCGGATGGATCCACAGTAACGGTCCATCCTGCCATAACACAGCAGTGGGTAGCTTTCTTGTTTTAAACACACATAGAACAAATGGTTGAGTTTCATCAATACGGCACAGCTGTGCCTCCTTAATGGATTCCTCCACTAGTAATAAGGCTGCTTCTGCTGCCGGCGTCAAGGCCCGAGGGGAGGTAATATGAGTATCCCCTTCCAAGATATCAAACAATGGCTTCAAATCAGCAGAGGGGATTTTTAAAAACGGTCGCAGCCAATTAATATCTCCTAACAACTTTTGGAAATCATTTAATGTTCGCAAATCGTCCCTATAAATTTTTATTTTTTGTGGTAGAATCTTTTCAGGAGGAATAACAGAACCTAAGAATTGGCCAGTGTCTGTAATCTGGACCTTCTCAGCAGCTATTTGAAGACCCCATAGCTGTAAACTCTTAATGAGCAATGGGTAGGCCTCCCTTAGGACCTGTAAGTCCTCATGACACATGAGTACATCATCCATGTCTAATGTGAAATTAGCGGTCACTCCATATTTTCTAACTGACTCTGCTAATTCTTTTATTTGGTTGTACTCCACAGGCGCATACACCCGTCCATTTTCCCCTTCGTAAACGGCTATTTGAAGACCCCATAGCTGTAAACTCTTAATGAGCAATGGGTAGGTTTCCCTTAGGACCTGTAAGTCCTCATGACACATGAGTACATCATCCATGTAATGAATCACAAGCAAACGTGGGAAACGTTCACGAAGCAGTTCAAGAGTCTCCTGCACAAACATCTGACAGATTGTTGGACTATTGGCCATATCCTGAGGCAAAACTCTCCATTGAAAGCGTTTATCAGGCTCTATATGATTAATTGAAGGAACAGTAAAAGCAAAGCGAGGCCTATCAGCAGGATGCAATGGAATAAAAAAAACAATCCTTAATATCTATTATTACCAGACTCCAATTTTTGGGTAAAGCTGAAAGCACTGGGAGTCCTCGCTGAACAGGCCCAAAAAGATGCATTTGTTCATTAATGGCTTTCAAGTCATGCAACAAGCGCCATCTTCCTGATTTTTTTAATGAAAAAAATGGGTGTATTCCACGGATAGGTGGATGGTTCTATGTGCCCCAAAACGAATTGCTCATTAACTAGCTGATTCACTGCTTCCAGTTTTTCAGAGGTAAGTGGCCACTGAGGAACCCATACTGGGGTCTCTGTTTTCCATGGTATGGGCTGTGCTGCCCCAGTGGTGCCTAGGAAAAACCCAGGCCCTGTTTATTGATATTAGGTTTAGGATTTACTGACTCCCATATTCCTTGCTCGGAGCGACCCAAGCCCTTTCCTGGCCTATGGCCCATTCTTAACATTATATCTTGGGCCTGAGATGAATATGCATTAGATAAGGTCAATCCCATACCCTGCATTACATCTCTTCCCCATAAGTTGACTGGCAGGGGAAGGACATATGGTGTAAAATATCCTGACTGCCCTGCGTCTGTTTCCCAGGTTAATCTGGTGGAGCTAATGGTGGGGTTTGCACTATAGCCCAAGCCCTGTAGGGCATGAGACGACTCAGTAACAGGCCAGGACTGTGGCCACCAGCGCGATGAGATAATACTTTTGTCCGCGCCAGTGTCCAAAATGCCTTCGAAGCATTTACCATTCACCCAGAGGGGCAGTTTGGGTCGATCTTGAAGGCTAACAACCAGGTAGGCCGAATCCTGTCCTGTTGACCCCATTAATTTACTCCCCGGCCTCTGGTGGGTGTCTGCCGGAAGAAACAGTAACTGAGCTATCCTGTCTCCTTGACTGATGGAAAAAACTCCACTAGGACAAGAGCACAGGGCTTGTATCTCAGCAGTGTGCTGACTATCAACAAGACCTGGGTGGACAATCAGTCCCTGCAGGGTAAGCGAGCCACGCCCTAAAAGCAGGCCCACGCTTCCAGGGGGTAGAGGCTCAGGCAGCTGCACAGGGACAGGCTGCACCCCCATTTGGGGCATCAACAGGAAGTCGGTGGAGGCACACAAGTCCATTCTTGTTCTGCCTCCGAGGGTTCCTTGGTCGTTGCCCTGACGAACTTGTTCCCATATTTCTGAGGGCCCTGGGACCGAGGGCCCATCACCCTGTTTTTTGGATCAGTCTGTGGGTTTCCTAATGGTGGGAGGATCTTGCCATGGACATCCCTAACGGAGCGGCAGAGCTCAGCCCTATGATAACCTTTGCCACAGCGTGAGCAGAGGGTAGGAGGCGCTCTCTCCTTTTCTGATGACCTACAATCCTTTTTTAAATGTCCTGGCTTCCCACATTTAAAGCAAACTCTTTTGTCTGGCCCTTTAAAAGGGCGTTTTTGTGACTGCATGATGGCTGCAGCCAAACCCGCATTCGTCAGGGGTCCTCCTAGTTCTCTACAGACCCTGAGCCAGTCCTGTAACCCTTTATTTTTCCTGGGGGCTATGGCCGCATGGCACTCCTGCGTAGCTTGCTCAAAAATGAGCTGCTCGATGAGTGGCGTGGCCATATCAGTGTCGCCAAAAATGCGTCCTGCTGCCTCAGTCATTCTAGCCACAAAATCTGAAAAAGGCTCCTGAGTCCCTTGTATAATCTTGGTGAGCGGGGTGCTTCCTTCTCCCTTTTTAGACAAAGCTTTCCATGCTCTTATAGCTGTATTGGCTATCTGGCGGTAGGCGTCATAAGGGTAGTCTGTCTGGGCAGCGGTGAAGCGCCCTTGCCCGGTCAGGAGGTCAAAAGTCTATTGTTGTTGTTCTGGAGTTAAGGCTTGAGCGTTAGCTCTGGCCTGTTCCTGGGCTGCCTCATGCCACAGAGCTTTCCACTCCAAATATTGACTCACGCTGACAAGCGACGCTTTTGCAACTGTCTCCCAGTCTGCCAGAGTCATGGCACTCAAGGCTAATCTGTCCAATTGGGCTAATGTGAAATTAGCGGTCACTCCTAATTAGAGTCACTAACTGACTCTGCTAATTCTTTTATTTGGTTGTACTCCACAGGCGCATATACCCGTCCATTTTCCCCTTCGTAAACAGGGAAGGCCAGGTGCAGCTTTCTCTTGACCTTGTCAGGGATAAATGAAAAAGTCTTTGGCCCAAAGTGTTCCTCATAAGGAGGCGCCGAAGGGGCAGTCGGGCGAGGGTGCAGCTCGTAAGGAGGCAGATGGGCCCTTTGGGATGACCTCATGGCCCTACCGCTGGTTAATTCTGCCTCCTCCTCTGTATCTAGTTCTTCTACCTCTTCTCCTGAGCCAGAACTTTCATGCTCACTTTCATGGTCACTTTCAATTTGCAGAGCTTCAAGCTCCTGCAGAGGATATAAACTACTGTCCTTTCCTTTTTTCTTGTTGTTGGTTCCAGAAATCTTTCGACCTTGTAAATCAGTCTTCTCCCCCATTCTTATTTTCTTAAAACCACTGGGGGGGGTCTTTTTTCCTTATTTGAGACTGTGCGCGCACCTAACCTCTCACTGTACTCAGTTTCTGAAATGCTATCCTGGACTTCCTCCGTTGCAGCAACCGCCTGGCAGGATTCATCTTTTAAGCAATCTTTGGCGAAAAATAAGAGGACTACTAAAAGAGGTAGCAAGGCCCCTACGAAACCTTCCCAATGCGGAAACAAGTCAAGCTCAAAACCGAAAAATCCAGGAAAAGCCATACCTCTCTGAGTATACAGACCTGCAGTTCTGAATCCTCCTTGTGTCCAAGGGGTCTCCGGCGGTGCGAGCAGTTGTCAGGGTCCCTCAGCGTCCCGAGTGATTCGCTACCAGATGTCCCGCGCTACTGTCTCGCCAACAAGAATGACGCAGGGCACGTAGGATCCTTCTGCAGAACAGCTTTTTAATGCATCTTGAGAGCGAGAGCATAAGCCAACATGGCGGAGACCCAGAGCGAGGCGAACCCAGCCCTTATATAGGAAACATATAACAGGCCTCGGACGTGTCACTCTCAGATTGGTCAGTTGCCCATCATCCCAGATGACGCCTCGGGAGAGGCAGGGACTACAGCATTGGAAATTTACCAACACATGCGCGTTATCCTGTTCACCGGGTGGTGAACCGGATGTCAGCGCCATCTTGGAATGGCGAATGTGGTTGCGGTCCTCTACAGTGGTGGAACCTTTAAGGGACTCAGCTTGGCTTGGAATTATGTGGTTGTGTGAACAGGGACATGCCTGTGATCAGAGAGTGGGATTCCTCAATGCTGGTCTCTTCCTTTATATTTTTTATTTTTTTGGTCTTCCTCTTTCTCCTTTCTCCTCCCCTTCTTTGTCAGCATCTTCTTTTCTGCCCTACCCCCTGCATTGTCTCACATCCAAAGCAATGGATCCAGCCAACCATGGTTTGCACTTTCTGGTACCATAAGCCAAGATAAACCCTTTGTTCTTCTAAAACGGTTTTGTTTGACAAAACTGTGCACAATGAATTTAGTCATTTTTACCCTCCTTTCTCAGGACCCCTCTTGCTGCAACCTCTCTCTCAGTTAGTTCCCCTCTTACTTTTCTGCCTTCTTTCAGTATGTGATCCACACAGTTTAATTAAAAGTTTTTTGCACCAACATGGGGGTGGTTATTTACTGGAATGAGGACAACACAGGAGAGGCCAACATTTAAGAAAATGAAACCCCCCTCCCAATAACCATAATTGCCAATAGTCCCTCATGGACAAATGGAACCTCATAGGTCTTTCCCCGTTCGTGTGGAAATGTTAACAGGCACAATCTTGCACAAGTCTTGTGCAGGTAATCACAGCTGCAATGAGAACATGAGTGTATCAGTTATATTATCCCAGAAGACATATGTCTGCTGCACATCACCGTATAATATGACTCATCCATTCAGCCCACCCCTGCTTCCACAATGCTTCCCTGAAATAGGGAGGGGGATATAGCCGACCCATTTAGGGCCAAGCTCTTGACCATAATCTAGACACTTTGGTTGATTACGGGCTCCTTCCTTAACAGTCATATGCTGTAGTAAGAAGTGCCTCTGAAGATGATTGGGTGTAATACTAATCTACGAGTATATGTGTGATAGACATTTGACAACACGGCCATTAGACATATATGACATTGTGACAACACAATAGTAGTAGGTTCCCCACCTATTGGGCCTGTGATCTCCCAGCCACTGGTTCTTCATTAGGTTTACAGAGGCAAACATAGGTTACCTCCTGTGGAGCAGGCCTCACGTACAACCAGATAGCAGTCTTGTAACAGTCATGCCACTATTGCAGTAAAGGGAGCATTTTCCTGGCAGATAATTATTATACCTTACAAGATGGATAGATGCGGGCTGAAGAGATGGCTCAGTGGCTAAGAGCCCTGGCTGCTCATCCAGAGGATTTGATTTCCAGCACCCACATGATGGCTAACAACCACTTCTAACTCTGATTTCAAGGTCTTCCTCTGGTTTCTACAGGTACCAGGGATGCATGAGGTACATAAGCATGCATGGAAGTAAAATACATATAACATAGAATAAAAAAGAGTCTCAGCTGGCTAAGATGGTTGATGACTTTCTCTTCCTAGGACCATGCACAGCCCCAGCTGGCACTCTGAAGTCTAATATGGAGGGAGCTTTTGACTTATCTCCAGCTCGATCCCCACTGTGTCCTGAGAGTATATGGTGTCTTCAACAATGGAGTCTTACTGTTTAGTTCCATGGAGTAACCAAGAGTAATGTAAATAGCCTATATTTGAGGGGGAGTCTCTAGAAACCTCCTTAATCACACTAATAGAGATCTCAAACTGATGATGGAAATTTTGCTTAATATCCCATGACTTCCAAGAGGAGCCTTATCCACCCACCCATGGGAGGATACCTCCATGCAAAGTCATTTAGTTTTGATTCTTAGTTTAAGTTACTTTTCAAGTGTTTTACCAGTGTCAAAAAGTCGACACACCATGAGATTGCACGGGTCCATTTGGGTTATCTAAAACAGTCTCACGGATCTCTGCTTTGTCACGTGCTATATCCAGGGATCTCCTGCCTCCCCCAGTGTGCACATGGGAGGCTGATAGCACAGTGAAGAGCTAGATAATCACATTGTAAAGAAGACTCTCAGAAGGGGAGGGCGGTCTTTAGCTTTGTGGTCCTGGTGGGAAATGCCTAAGAAAAGCTCATTAAGAAGGCACTGCAGAGGTGGGAGCTGGAGCGTGGTGGTCTGTTCATTCTAATAGTTGAGAGGCCCCTACATGTCCCAGTGCCTGGGGAGCACAGAGGGGCGGATGCCTGCTAGCTTGCCCTCCTCCCAGCCTCTGAGAGATTACCTCAGTGGTTGACTGCTTTCTTAGGCACTCGTGTATCTCCTAGAGCTGGAAAATATGGGCTAATGTTGTTGTTTCCATGGTATCTGGAACAGCTTCAGGTCCCAACTGTCACCAACTTTTTTCCCTTGAAACAAGTGGCTATGGCCAATTTGTCCCCAAATATTAACAGATGTTTCAAACATGGTTAGAACAATTACTTTTCAAATTGCTCCTTTTAGCCCAAATTATAGCTGACTTGATATTCTATCCCTACAGACTCATAAATAAATCATGAAGTATCCTATACGGCCAAACCTACCTTTTCTTGAGCCACAATTAATACTGATTTCCTCCTGTCAATTAGCACCAGGACCAAATTCCAGTTTTCTCCTCGGTGTTCAGGAATACAATTTTTAGTTGTTGATTGGATAATTTTTGCTTTCTTTTTAAACATTTCAAAATATTTGTTACTTTTAAATTATGAGTGTGTGTCTGAGTATGGATGCATGCGTTCATGGTGCCTGTGGATTTGAGAAGAAAGAATTGGATCCCCTGAAGCTGGAGTCACAGGCAGTTGTGAATCACCTGATATGGGTGCTGGGAATTGAACTTAGATCCTCTGAAAACACAGCAAGCACTCTTTACCCCTGAGCCATCCCTCCAGCTCCATTTGTTTTCTTGAGACATGAATAATACATTATGCACCACCATAGCCAGAGCTAAACTGGGTTTTAGTCAGTAAATCACACTTTAATGGTGTTTTACACACTTTCTATAGAAGAACTCATTTGTGTGGGATGGCAGAATGATCACTAGACTGGTCTACACTACTCTCGACTCCAAGAAAGCACCTTTTGGAAGGTCTCATATGCTGTGTTTTAATCCCTTGTAGCCGGAGATGGCTTATATTTGGAATACGGGTCTATTTTAAAAATCAAAACACTGATCTGATTCGGGTAAGTTGGTCCTCTATGGTGAATTCTGAGAAAACCTTCCTATGCATCTTCAAACCCTCTGCAGACATTGTTCACTCCTGAGATCCCCACTTTGTTCAGGGAGCAAGTGTTCAACCTGGAATGTCTTTCTCCAACTTATCTTAAAAACTCTAAAGGTGCCTGGCTTGAAAGGAAGAGGGCTTTGTCCAGAGGGGACCCTTAAAAAAGTAAATGATGCTGGTGTAAGATCTTGGATCAATCTTGGAGGGTCTTCTTTCTATGTGTTCCTTTCGTTGGTCAAATAAAGAAACTGCCTTGGCTTTTTGATAGGGCAAAATTTAGATAGGTGGAATAGATTGAACAGAATGCTGGGAGAAAGAAAGCAGAGTCAGGCAGACGCCATGGCTCTTCTCTCTGAGATGAACACTGGTTAGACTCATGCCGGTAAGCCACAGTCAAGTAGCAATACATATTAATGGAGATGGGATAAACTAATAAGTGAGAGTTAGCCAATAAGAGATTAGAACTAATGGGCCGAGCAGTGTTTGTGTATTGTTATTTTGGGGTATAAGCTAGCCAGGCGGCCAGAAGCCGGGTGGCAGGAACACAGCCGGCTGCTCCTCATTACAATAGAGCAGCCCAGGGCAGCTGCAGAGAAAACAGCATCCAGTCAAGGAATTGCTTCACAGACCTCTGGAAGCACAAGAGAAGCAGGCAGAGCTATGGTGCCAGAGACTGGTGTGTGTCTGGGTCAGGGCATCTGGGGAATCTGAATTAACAGCTTTCACTGACGTACCCTGAGAAGTTTGACATGCCCCTCACATACAAATTTCCACCATCATCTGTGCCCTGGCAATGCTTAAGCAAGCATGGCAGCCCATTTATAGTGGCTCTCCAGTTGTTCCTGTCCTGGGCAGTCTTGATGCTTGTGTTATTGTCATATTCAAGGCTCCACAGTCTTCCTTTATGCTGTCTGTCCAGTGTTTTGTGGGCCTTCCCTTCCTCTTCACGTTATCCCATGCACTCCTCCTCCAAGCAGTGCTATGTTTGGGTATCTGCCGTCATTCATTCCCATAACATGGATGAAGTATCTCAAGCGCTGTTGCTATATTCTGTAGTTTACTTCCTTCTATAGATGGAGATGTTTCTTAATATCATCACTGTACAGCCTATCTCTTTGTGTAATGCCTAGAATCCTCCTGACACATGCCATCTCGAGCACATTCAGCCACTGTGCTGAGGAGCGTTTCATTGTCCAGGTTTCAGAGTTGTAAATAAGGCAGCTCAAGACAAGCATTTCATACACTTGTAATTTTGTTGCTGTCGTTATGTCTCTTCCTGACCAAGCCTTTCCTAGTGCCTGGAATGCAGCCCTCGCTATCCCTACCCACCTCTTGACATCTGAAATAGTTCCCTCCTTTGAAATGAGATTTCCTCCCAGATAGACAAGTTGACTGTTTGCTTGAGGTTCTGATTCTTAATTACAATGTTAAAGTCCTTGTGGGCTTTTCCAAGTCTTCTCGATGTTTACTTTCATACCAAGGTTTTCACTGACTTCCACCACTCTATTTACCATGGCCTGCAGCTCATTTGGACTTTCAGCAAGCAGTGCTGCATCATGGATGAAACTAACAAACAAAACAACATATAAATCCTTTCCCACAATGCCATATTGCCCAACTGAAGAAAAATGTAGGACTGAACTAAGGTTTGCCAGAGGAAGAATCTCTAGGAGGGGACACTGAACACTCACCAACTCTTGGGGCTTTGCCAGTGGCTTTTTGTTGGTGGTACCAGGCTGGGTGTGGCATTGAAGCCATGAGTCACTTTGCTTCACGGCAAGGCTGGAAGATCTAAATCAGTGTTACCCAACTGAGTGGGACCACAGAAAAGGTCATTCTATGGCTGACATCTTCCATGAGAGTTCTCTACAGAGCAAGTTATGTCCAAGATTCCTCAAGCCTGTCTGGAGATCATGCTATGTTTCTAGGCCTTTGGTTAATTCTTTTCACATCTAGATTGAATTAATCAGCATAGCAATGAGCATGGTGGAGGGTCTCTGCGGAGAATCAAAGAACACCAGATCCTGAGGGGAGGTGGAGAGCTCAATCAGAACACCCTGCAAGTCCCTGTCTCCTTATTGCCAAGGTATACAAGGAGCATGGTGAAGGCCAAGCACTGTCCCTTCACAGCCCAAGGGTATGGGCACCTGGAAGAGTCAGAGCAGGATGTCAGAGAGAAGCAGGTGCCTGAGAGTGACAGGGTCAGACCTACATTTCCTGTCAATTCCTACTCAGTTTGTTCAGTGTCTGGTTCATCAGGAGCAAGGCAAAGAAAAACAGGGACTCCTGGAGGGCCAGACAGCGGTGTGGAAGAATGCGGGCTAATAATGGAGGCTGGTATAGTTCACACCCCTCTCACTTCCACCTCAGGGTCTCAGTGCTAGATTTAACTTCAAAGAGATGCTACAGGCAGCATAGCCCACAGGGACGTTACAGCATTCATCACTGGTCCTGACGGCCAGCATTCAGAAGGCCATGATAACTAGTGCAAATCTAGGACTTTGCTCGGGAACACAGTTCCGAAAGGGTCACGGGAGCACCCCAGCTTTCTTTAATGACTTTATATTTTACCGAATTCCCTCAAGATCACACATGTACACACAGACATATCACTTTTACCTGTGTACGTACAAGTTACCCTCATATCCCTTTAGCATGCTTCAAGTTGGACTGTCTTGAAGCATTTTTCTAAGGGTGAAAGGACATATCTATTGATCCCCAAACCAATGGGTGTTCAGATAAAGATAAATGTTTTACAAAGCAAGAATGTAGTCAGAAGTTAAGAGTCAAGGTCTGCGTATTAGCATGCATAAGGAAAAATTATTCCAAATTATTCTAATTGTATATTTGTAGCTAATTTCCAGCTGGCAGAAGACCACATCTAAAGAGATTGAAGATAAAGCTTTACTCTCCACTAGAACTGGACGATGCCCACAAAATCTGTTTCTCATGTTCTCTTTAACTATGATACTTAGAATTTTTATGTTTTTGTCCTTGACATTTGAAAATTGTTTACTGCTGTAGAATCTTGAGATACTCATTGTTGGAATTGATATTCTTCTCAGGTCTTAGAGGTGTCTCTCTTGCTCCATGTTAGGCTTTAGGAAAATTCTTTCTGAATACTAAGACCAAAGCCACAACAGTCCAACAGTTACATAAGCATAAATGCAAGCACACTGCCATAGTCCTTGAACCCTGCTAGGAGAACCAGGGGCCTTAAAAAGTAATCTAAAATGTTCATCAAGAGTCTTAAAATTTCCATTTACTTTGACATATTAACTCTCTTTCTTGGCATCTAGAAGCTTCGGCTGATGCACATGAAGAATTCACTGTAGAGCCATATGCTGCTTCACTTGCCATCCCAATAAAACAGTAAATTAGATCCATACACATTCACAAAGAATAGCATCTGTGATATTTTGATCATTGAAAATCAAGACAATGTTTCTTCCACCCTCAACCCTCCAAAACTTTAGGTTTCCATGTAGGATTGTATTTATAATTCCCTATGCGCAAGTGCAGTAAAATCAAACTACAAAGATAACTCTTACCAACACAGTCCCGAAGCTGGAGGTTATGACACTTATTTGGAAATTTTGCTCATTAGAAATCTCAGAATATTTACTACACTTTTAATAATAACAACAACAAAAAGGTAATTTCATTGGGAATGAATCTGTCATTGAAAAGTCAGATGAGAAATGAGAAATATCAAAATTTAAATCACCCCATGTCACCAAAATAGTAATCAACACAGTATGTATTTGTTCTTCATTCAAGATTTAGTTGTTTAAGAAAGAAATGTGATAGTATGCACAGATCAAGCTAGAGCACAGATATGCACTCATATTGTGGCATACATCATTCTGGACTTAACTGATAAATTAGTTTTTTGATTGAAAGGCTCAGACATTCATGGAGTCTTCATGCTAAATTTTTAACCTTTAAGCAAATGTCTGTCTATGCCTTGGACACTTTAGTAAAGAACACTTCTACAACTGTGGCCAATTTTGGATAAAACAATAGGAAAATAAGTAAGTATTACATAATACTTGAATATTAATTTTTTCATGTATACTGTTAATACTCTTTAGCAGTTTATACAAATTTATGATCCTGTGTGTCATGCATTGAGAACAATAATCATCATGAGTGAATGCTTATGTTGTCTTTACTGTGTGCCAGGTGCTATTTTAACATGTTGACTCCTTTTAATCTCACAGCAGTCCAGTGCACATTTTTAATCCCAGGGTACAAATGATGACACAAACCAAAGAAAATACTATCAAGTGGTGGAATTGGATTTGAGGCCTGGTGGATCAACTTGGATGGAAAACCTGACCATTCAGCTCCATGCTGACCATTGCTCCTTATGCCCTTCCTGCTCCTGGTACTCGGAACCCACAGCTGGTTAGGACCACTGATAGCCTTTCTCCCCCAGCAGCAGGAAACACTATTTCACTACATTTGTTTATGTTTGAAGTGCTGTAAAATGAGCTAAATTTTTGTATCATGACTCTACTGGACCCTTCTTCTTATCCATTACCTGGTTTTGACCTATTAGAATCAAATGAATCCAATCTTGCCCCCATTTAAAGTTTCTTTTTATTTTTAAATTTTATGTCTATAGGTGTTTTGTCTGCATGAATGTCTATGCACCACATGCATGCAATGCCTGCAGAGGCCAGAATAAGGTGTCAGATTGTCTGGGATTTGAGTTACATACTTAGTAAAAGTCCAAATTTAGGGCACAAATTCACACACACACACACACACACACACACACACACACACACACAAGCCAATTGTTTGTGACTTTGCAGCCCTGGCATAGGCCAGAGCTACACATGACTGGAATCACAGCCCTGTTAGCTAGACTTTCCTTTCTTCTCTCCAGTGGGTTGTCAGATTTCACTGGACCACCTTCTTCGACTGCTGTCAAACTAGGTAGCTGCCTTGAACCCATTCAGACATCTACTGTTCTTTGCAGGAGCAGTCAGTCTCACAGCTTCATAGTATTTTTTGACAGATTTGATAAGAAAATTGGGAATTGTTAAAGTAAGGAATTAGTTAAAGAGAGAGTTTTGCTCCACATTAGGAAAATGGAAAATACTATTACAATGGAGAGTGTTATGTATGATTGTGCAATGCATGATTTTGAAATCAACCAATTAAATGAAGAGATAATCAACTTCACTGGGATTGACATAATGTCAATTTTGATAATCATTATTGTTGGTTTGATAATTCTTGGTTTATCTCTAAAAAAGTTGGGAGATTTAAGTGCCAAGATACAGGCTTAGAAAAACTTATTCAAACATATCATAGAGATATTCAGATTCAGACAGACGAATTTAAAGGAAAACCAATTTCAGCATACATTGTAAGGTTTTCAAACAACCAAACTTAATTTATCCACTAATCCTACAGGAGCTGCCAAATGACAGATATCTCCAAGGCTGTTTAAGTGCTCACTGGAGCCCTGAGGAAATGTTAGATTTAAGGAGACTCAAAGAAGCAATAGTCTCATATGGCATGCATTCACCTTTTTGTGAAGCAGATGTTAACCTCATGGTCAACATGCAATAGAGACTTGATTACAGCAGTCTTGAAGCCTGGTTCTTAATTACAATGAAGGACCTAGTGGAAAGAGGAAGCTAAGGCCATTGAACAATGAAGTAGGGCTAGAGGTACAGAAATGTCTCAAGATTAACTTCTTGGAGAGGGAGATTATGCTAATATACAAAAGCAAGCTCTATATGATGGTCATACCCTGGCTTTATGCCACGCAGCAGCTTTGAATGCTTGGGACGGAACTAAAAATGTAGGAAAGAAGGTTGAGTCATTTACTAAAGTTATACAGGGTCCAAAAGAAACCTTCACTGATTTCTTACAAAGATTGACTTCAGCAGTAAATAGAATGATACCAAATTCAGAAGCTAGACAAATACTAATTGAATATCTGTCTTTTGAAAATGCTAATTCACAATGAAAAATGGTGATTAGACCTTTAAAGGCAAGATCAAAACCCTTGGAGGAATGGATCCAAGATACAATCAATATTGAATCACATGACCATGATGATGTTTAGATCGGAAAGATGATGCCCAGAGATTTGAAGAAAAGTGGACATGTTAAATATTTCAATTGAGGTAAACGTGGTCACCTAAAAAGAGACTGTAAATAGTGTGTTCCTAGAAACAATGTTTTTCTAAGTAAAATTCAAACAGAATATCCCTCCCTTCAGGACTATACAGAAGAAGTGACAAGAGTAGGCATTGGGCTAATAAATATATATAAACAAGGTATAGTCAAGGTAACCCTTTGCCAATGGGAAATAATTTGAGGGAACTCTCGCAGGCCTCTATGTTAAATTCGGTTCAGTCACTTCCTGTCATTGTGGAGAAAACTCCTTCCCAGAGCAATTAAAAAACCTAATGCCTATTATGAAAAACCATACTGCCTTGGATGATAGAACAGCTATAGAGGAAAAAATAAAAGTTTCAGGAGAAACCAAAACAAGAGAGACCTCTTAATTAGAAGAGACAATAGTTCATCAAAGAGCATGGCCATTCGATCTAAACTAACCTATAACAGTAACACATGCTTTTCATTTGGTCAGATATAACCTGACAAAAGGAAACTGCACCAAAATTAGGGTTGGAGAAGGGTTTTGTTTCTGTCTTTTCAGAAGAATAAAGGCATCCAGCTAAGGAATCTGAAGACCACTAAACAAATGAGACATATGAAAAAAAGGAACAAAATACTCAGAAATATGTCCTAAGAAAAGGAGGAAGTTGACCTATTGATATATTACATTTTCAACGGTAAAATTTCATAACTCTTTCCAAGTGTTTGTTTCTGCTGGTCTCTACAGACATATAATGCAAGCGGTATTTTTGTAGTCCCAGTATAATTAAAAATTAAAGCTGGCCTTGAAGTTGGTGTGTGGCTCTTTTCTTCTCTAAACCCAAGCATGATTGTTGTAAAGTAAAATCCAAAATCTCTGTCTCATGTCAGAAGAGCCACCTGATATGGGACAGAAGAAAACCAAAATTAAGGTATTATTTTATTGCCACTAATCTCATAATCCTTTGGTTTCATTTTTACTCTTTGACAACTTTGTTTGGGGTATAAACATTATCTCAAACTTTGTTTTATATATATATATATATATACACACACACACATATATATACATATATACACATATACACAAATATAGTCATGATATTAATGATCATATAGAGTACTATCTAATTCTAGAAAAAGGCTTCATCTAGTTTCCTGTACATGATCTCAGATTCAAGTCTCTATCAGGTAATTGGGAATTAAGTTTTTGTACTCTGGAAGTACATAACAAATATTGATCCTTTAACCTCTTTGAGATCTGCTGTGTATGACATTTAAATTGTTTAAGTTTTCTGCAGTGAACCATGACCATGCCTAATAGCACCTTTGAAGGCTACAAAAGGATGATGGGGCCCCACAATAACAATTCCACCAGGAATATGATAACACCTCTAAGCTGAAAAACACCACATAAACACCAACTTTGAACTACAAACAACTCAGGACAATTTTGAGTTGGCTAGCTGAGATAATCTAGCCTCACAGACTACTACTTTAACCAAGTTAAAGACTTGAGACAAGTTCTGCCCACTCCCATTATGCAGATATTGGAAAATAAATGATATAGGTACTTCTCCCAGGATTGACAATTAACCCAAATTTTTCTTTTTCAGGATCCCCTAAAGATGCTGTCACCTGCAGAGAGCAGGAATTAAATTTAAGAACACAATGTCCAACATTGCCAAAAGATGGGGTGGGTGGCTTTTGGTCTTTCATTGGGTTATGGATATTTACCATTTTTTAGGGGACTTGGTTACAAGTTGTATTGGTAATGGTTGGGGGAAAGCTGAATAAAGGAGTTTAGAGTCAGGGTTCTTGTTTTGAAAAGAAAAAGGGGGATACAGATATGATAGAATATAAGGGTATATTACTAAACCTACTCTGAAAAGAAAAAGGGGGATATAGAAATAGGACAAAAAAGATAGATTATTAAATCCAGTTTTAAACCAAAGAAGCAACTACTAGTTTTAAATACTTTACACTGATATGGATTTTTGTATATTGATACAAATTTAAGGTTATTTTTGTTAGAATATATTATACATACATTTCTAATCTTATTCAAGATACTGTACTTATACACCTCTTTTAACAATGTAATGAAAATTTCTAGTCCTTGAAAGTTATTACTACCAACTAATTAGGATATAAAGAAATTCATGTTAGTGGTTAGTCATTTCAATCAGACTTGTCATATTAGGTATGCTTTCAGGGTCAAATGGAGATATATTTTAGATGGACAAGTTATCTTCAAAGATCGTCAGAGATCTACAGGATGTGGCATTTAAAACGTTTTAATAAGCCGGACAGTGGTGGTGCACACCTTTAATCCCAGCACTCGGGAGGCAGAGACAAGTAGATCTCTGTGAGTATGAGGCCAGTTTGAACTACAGAGTAAGTTTCAGGACAGGCACAAAACTACACAAAGAAATCCTGTATCAAAAAACAAAACAAAAAGATGTTTTAATAATATAGGTTTTTTTCTTTTTTTTATGTCAATGAGGCATGTCTGCTCCTGACAGTACCAATCTCTTCAGAGACGATTATGAGCATCGAAGAAACTCCACATGGAGTTTACTTTCTTTGTGGCTAAAGTTGGCCACTGGGCAAGAATGTGTTCTTGCTTCAACTGCTGACAGGGTGCTGTCCAAACTGGATAAGAAGGACACAAGAGAAAAGGACTGCCAAACTTTGTAAAGACAAGAGCATCCTGCTTCACAGAAAGGCCTGTTAGATATGCTAGGCCTCTAAGATGAAGACGGATGCCCCAACACTGCAGAGGAACCTTGGGTGACTGTCCAGACAGTCAACTATTTCTGTCATTTCTCACATTTTTTTGGAAATTTCTTGCTTACACTTCCTGCTTACTCAGGTGATCTTATTTCCTTCTCCGGTCTCTGATGGAGTTGAAGACTTTATAGTTATAATTTTCCTTGTTACCAAATTCAGAAAAGAAATTCACTAAAGAGGTTGAAATTGTATAAGGTTGAGAGACATTAAAAGATAGTTTCGGTAATGTAAATTAGGATCAAAAGTAAATTAGGTACAACATTTTGGGTTCATCAAGATAGGATAGATATGGAGTATTTTCTTTTAATTTGCCATTTACTAATGAATTAGACCTTGTTGATATATTTATTGCCTATATATATTGTATATAGTTATTTTACTTTTTGCATATACATTTTCTTTTATTAGTTATAGCCTTCTATTTTATATTAGACAAAAATGGGAAACATAATGATATTTTGTTTGTGATCTAACAAATAAACCTTGCCTGATGATCAGAGTTCAGAGCTAAAGTACTAGTTAGCCATAGAGGCCAGCACACAACTTTAATCCCAGCACTCAGGCAGAAGCATCTGGATCTCTGAGAGTTCAAGGTCAAGGCAACCCTGGGTTATAAGAGATTGATTTTATAATCTAAAAGAGAAACAGAACCAGACAGTAATGTCTCACACCTTTAATCCCAGCACTAGAGAGGTGGATACAGGAGGGATATGGCTGGGTGGAGAGAGAAATACAAGGTAGGAGGAGACAAGAGCTCATGGCATTCAGTCTGAGAACTTGTAGAGATAGGATACCCCATTCAGTCTGAGGATTTGTGAGACAGGATCTTGCTTCTTTGGTTCTGGGGATTTCATAGAGGTAAGAACTATTGGCTTGCTGCTCTGCTTTTCTGATCTTTCATTCTTTAACCTTTCACCTCCTAATATTTGACTCCAGGTTTTTTTTTTTCTCAAAGTTTATTAAAATACAAAAGTCTCCAATTCCGCCCCTCCTCCCAGAACCCTCCCACTCCCCCCCCCCACTCCCTCCCCTCCTCCCTCTCCATCCCCAAGAGCAGTCAGGTTCTCCCACCCTGTGGGTAGTTCAAACTCCTCCCCCCTCCCTCCAGGTCCAGGAAGGTGAGCATCCAAACAGAGTGGATCCCAAAAATCCAGTATATGGAGAGGAAACAAGTCCCAGTGTCATTGTCAATGTCTTTTCAGAAAGACTCCGGGACGGCCCTATTCAGAGAAACCGGCCTCATTCAGAGGATCTGGCTGGATCACATGCTCACTCAATCCCAGACAACTGGCCTTGGTGAACTCTCATTAGATCAGTCCCCTTGTATCAGTGGGTGGTCGCATCCCTCGCAGTCCTGATTTCCTTTTTCATTTTCTTCCTGCTTCTGCTCCTCATTTGGACCTTTGGGGACTCATTCCGGTGCTCCAATGTGGGTCTCCGTCTGTATCGCATCCATTGACGGATGAAGGTTCCCTCTGATCTTGCCTTCCTTGCTCACATTCTCTTTCCTTCTGCTTCTCGTTTGGACCTAGGGAGTTAAGTCCAGTGTTCCAAAGTGGGTCTCCGTCTCCATCTCCATCCATCGCCAGATGAAGGATCTATGGTGATATGCAAAATATTCATCAGTATGGTTATGGGCCAAGGCCAGTTCAGGCACCCTCTCCTCTGTCCAGAGAACATTCTGGGGATCTCTCCTTGGACCTGGGATCCCATTTATAATCAAGTCTCTAGTAAACCCTAAACTGACTCCCTTAGTTGAGATATATTCTTCCCTGATCCCGTATCTATCCTTCCTCCCTCCCCCCCTCCCAGTCCCCCAGCATTCCCCATTCCTCCCCTGCTCCCTTCTCTCTAACCCTCTCCCCTTCCTACGACCCTCCCACCCCCCAATGCACCCAAGGTTACCTGAGACTCTTGCCTATTTCCAATCTCCAGGAGGAAAACTACCAGAATTTACTTCAGGTTCACCCTCCTATCCAGCTTCTCTAAGATCACAAAAAATAGGCTCAAAGACCTTTAATTATGGCTAGAATCCACTTATGAGTGAATACATACCAAATTCCTCTTTTTGAGTATGGTTTACCTGACTCAGTAAAACGTTTTCTTTTTATTATTATTTTTTTAATTTTTAAATTTTTTTAAAATTTTTACTGGGAACCCCTCCAGAATCAAGTCTCTTGCAACCCCTAAAATGGCTCCGTTAGCTGAGATAAACACCTCCCTGCTCCCACAACCATCCTTCCTCCCTCCCCCCATCCCATTCCCCCAAGCCATTCCCAATCCTCCCCCTCTCCCCTCTCCCTGACCATCTTCCCTTACTTCCACCGCCCCACCCCCCATGCACCCGAGTTTGCCTGGCAATCTTGCCTAGTTCCACTATCCAGGAGGATAACTATATGATTTTCTTCAGGTTCACCTTCTTATTTAGCTTCTCTAGGATCACAAATTATAGACTCAAAGACCTTTAACTATGGCTAGAATCCACTTATGAGTGAGTACATACCATATTCCTCCTTTTGGGTCTGAGTTACCTCACTCAGTAAAGCGTTTTCTATTTCCATCCATTTGCATGCAAAATTCAAGATGTCATTGTTTTTTTTTTTTTTTACCGCTGAGTAAAACTCTAATGTATATATGTTCCACACCTTCCTTAACCATTCTTCTATTGAGGGGCACCTAGGTTGTTTCCATGTTCTGGCTATTACAAATAGTGCAGCTATGAACATAGTTGAACAAATACTTTTGTAGTATGATAGGGCATCTCTTGGGTATATTCCCAAGAGTGGAATTGCTGGGTCCTGAGGGAAGTTGACTCCCAGTTTCCTGAGAAACCACCACACTGATTTCCACAGTGGCTGCACAAGTTTGCATTCCCACCAACAATGGATGAGTGTTCCCCTCCCTCCACATCCTCTCCAGCATAGGCTATCATTGGGGTTTTTGACTTTAGCTATTCTGACAGGTGTAAGATGGTATCTCAAAGTTGTTTTGATTTGCATTTCCCTGATCGCTAAGGAGGTTGAGCATGACCTTAAGTGTCTTCTGGCCATTCGAAGTTCATCTGTTGTGAATTCTCTGTTCAGTTCAGTACCCCATTTTTTAATTGAGTTAATTAGAGTTTTAGTGTCTAGTTTCTTGAGTTCTTTGTATATTTTGGAGATCAGACCTTTCTCTGATGAGGGGTTGGTGAAGATCTTCTCCTAGTCAGAAGGCAGCCTTTTTGTCTTACTGACAGTGTCCTTTGCTTTACAGAAGCTTCTCAGTTTCAGTAGATCCAATTTATTCATTGTTTCTCTTATTGTCTGTGCTACTGGGGTCCTACTTAGGAAGAGGCCTCCTGTGCCTATATCTTGTAGACTACTTCCCACTTTCTCTTCTATCAGGTTCAAAGTGGACGGATTAATGTTGATGTCTTTAATCCATTTGGACCTGAGTTTTGTGCATGGTGATAGATATGGATCTACTTTCATCCTTCTACAGGTTGACATCCAGTTATGCCAGCACCATTTGTTAAAGATGCTTTCCTTCTTCCATTGTATACCTTTAGCTCCCTTGTCAAAAATTAGGTGTTCATAGGTTTGTGGGTTAATATCCGGGTCTTCTATTCGATTTCATAGGTCGACTTCTCTGTTGTTATGCCAATACCAAGCTGTTTTCAATACTGTAGCTCTGTAATAGAGTTTGAAGTCAGGGATGGTAATGCCTCCAGAAGTTCCTTTATTGTATAAGATTGTTTTGGCTATCCTGGGCTTTTTGTTTTGCCATATAAACTTGATTATTGTTCTCGCAAGGTCTGTGAAGAAGTTTGATGAGATTTTGATGGGGATTGCATTGAATATATAGATTGCTTTTGGTAGAATTGCCATTTTTACTATGCTGATTCTCCCAATCCAAGAGCAGGGGAGGTCTTTCCATTTTCTGGTATCCTCCTCAATTTCTTTCTTCAAAGACTTAAAGTTCTTGTCAAATAGGTCTTTCACTTCCTTGGTTAGAGTAACCCCAAGATATTTTATGCTATTTGTGGCTATCGTGAAAGGTGATGTTTCTTTGATTTCCCTCTCTGCTTCTTTATCCTTTGTGTATAGGAGGGCCACTGATTTTTTGGAGTTGATCTTGTATCCTGCCATGTTACTAAAGGTGTTTATCAGCTGTAGGAGTTCTTTGGTAGAGTTTTTGGGGTCACTTATGTACACTATCATATCGTCAGCAAATAACGAAAGTTTAACTTCATCCTTTCCAATTCGAATCCCCTTGATCTCCTTATGTTGTCTTATTGCTATTGCTAGAACTTCAAACACTATATTGAAGAGGTATGGAGAGAGTGGACAGCCTTGTCGTGTTCCTGATTTTAGTGTAAAGACTTTGAGTTTCTCTCCATTCAATTTGATGTTAGCTGTCGGCTTGCTGTATATTGCTTTTATTATATTTAGGTATGATCCTTGTATCCCCAGTCTCTCCAACACCTTTATCATAAATGGGTGTTGAATCTTGTCAAATGCTTTTTCAGCATCCAATGAAATGATCATATGGTTTTTTTTCTTTCAGTTTATTTATATGATGGATTACAGTGATAGATTTGTGTATGTTGAACCAGCCCTGCATCTCTGGGATGAAGCCTACCTGATCATAATGGATAATTTTTCTAATGTGTTCTTGGATTCGGTTTGCCAGTATTTTATTGAGAATTTTCGCGTCAATGTTCATGAGTGAGATTGGCCTGTAATTTTCTTTCTTGGTTGTGTCTTTGTGTGGTTTTGGTATTAGGGTAACTGTAGCTTCATAAAAGGAGTTTGGCAATGACTCTTCTGTTTCTATATTCTGGAATACACTAAGGAGTATAGGTACTAGCTCTTCCTGGAAGTTCTGGTAGAATTCTGCATTGAAACCGTCTGGTCCTGGGCTTTTTTTGGTAGGGAGATTTTTTATAACAGCTTCTAATTCTTCGCGACTAACAGGTCTATTTAGATTGTTCACCTGTTCTTGGTTCAACTTTGGTATATGGTACTTATCTAAAAAAAATGTCCATTTCTTTTACATTTTCCAACTTTGTGGCATATAAACTTTCGTAGTAAGATCTAATGATTCTCTGAATTTCCTCTGTGTCTGTGGTTATGTCTTCCTTTTCATTTCTGATCCTATTAATTTGCATGTTCTCTCTCTGCCGTCTGATTAGTTTGGATAGGGGTTTGTCAATCTTGTTGATTTTCTCCAAGAACCAGCTTTTTGTTTCATTGATTCTTTGGATTGTTTTCTGTGTTTCTATTTCATTGATTTCAGCCCTCAGTTTGATTATTTCCAGTCTTCTACTCCTCCTGGGTGAATCAGCTTCTTTTTTTTCTAGGACTTTCAAATGTGCTGTTAAGTCTCTAATATGTGCTTTCTCCATTTTCTTTAATTGGGCACTAAGTGCTATGAACTTTCCTCTTAGCACTGCTTTTATAGTGTCCCATAGGTTTGAGTATGTTGTGTCTTTGTTTTCATTAAATTCAAGGAAGACTTTAATTTCTTTCTTTATTTCTTCCTTGACCCAGGGATGATTTAGTAGTTGACTGTTCAACTTCCATGAGTTTGTTGGCTTCCTGGGGGTAGCATTGTTGTTGAATTCTAATTTTAATCCATGGTGATCTGACAAGACACAGGTGGTTACTAATATTTTTTTGTATCTGTGGAAGTTTGCTTTGTTACCGAGTATGTGGTCAATTTTCGAGAAGGTTCCATGAGCTGCAGAGAAGAAGGTATATTCTTTCCTATTTGGGTGGAGTGTTCTATAGATGTCTGTTAAGTCCATTTGATTCAATACCTACAATAAATCTCTTATTTCTCTGTTTGATTTCTGTCTGATTGACCTGTCCATTGGTAAGAGAGGAGTGTTGAAGTCTCCTACTATTAGCTTGTGTGGTTTGATGACTGCCTTGAGTTCTAGAAGAGTTTCTTTTACATATGTGGGTGCCTTTATATTAGGGGATAGATATTCAGGATTGAGACTTCTTCCTGATGAATTGTTCCTGTTATGAGTATGAAATGTCCATCTCCATCTCTTCTGATTGATTTTAGTTTGAAGTCGATTTTGTTAGATATTAGAATGGCCACACTTGCTTGTTTCTTAGGTCCGTTTGCTTGAAAAACCTTTTCCCAACCCTTTACTCTGAGTAGGTGTCTGTCTTTGTGGTTGAGGTGTGTTTCTTGTAAACAGCAGAATGTTGGATCCTGTTTTCGTATCCAATCTCTAAGTCTGTGCCTCTTTATAGGTGAATTGAGTCCATTGATATTAAGTGATATTAATGACCAGTGGTTGTTGACTCCGGTCATTTTTTTTGTTGTTTAGTAGAGTGTATGTGTTTTCCTTCTTTGAGTTGTGCTTTTGAAGGGTCGCTAGATGTCTGAGTTGTTGTAGGCAGTGTTGGGAATGTTGGATTCCTTGGGTTGTGATTTTCCTTCTCATAGTCTCTGTAAGGCTGGATTTGTAGCTACGTATTGTTTAAATTTGTTTTTATCCTGGAATATTTTGTTTTCTCCGTTGATAGTGAACAATAGCTTGGCTAGGTATAGTAGTCTGGGCTTGCATCCATGGTCTCTTAGTTTCTGCAGTACCTCTATCCAGGACCTTCTGGCTTTCATGGTTTCCATAGAGAAGTCTGGTGTAAGTCTGATAGGTTTACCTTTATAAGTTACTTGACCTTTTTCCTTTGCAGCTCTTAATAGCCTTTCTTTAATCTGAATGCTTTGTGTTTTGATTATTATATGGTGAGGGGATTTTTTTTTTCTGATCCAGTCTATTCGGTGTTCTGTATGCTTCTTGAACCTTCATAGGAATATCGTTCTTTAGAATGGGAAAGTTTTCTTCTTTAATTTTGTTGAATATATTTTCTGGACCTTTGATCTGCAATTCTTCTCCTTCTTCTATTCCTATTATTCTTAGATTTGGTTTTTTTTTATTATGTCCCATATTTCCTGAATGTTTTGTGATGAGAATTTGTTGGATTTGCTGTTTTCTTTGGTCAGAGCGTTTATTTTCTCTATGGTGTCTTCATAATCTGAGATTCATTCTTCTATCTCTTGTATTCTATTGGTTATGCTTGTTCCTGAAGTCTCTGTTTGTTTACCTAGATTTTCCATATCCAGCCAGCCCTCGGTTTGTGTTTTCTTCACTGCCTCCATTTCAGTTTTCAATTCTTGAACTGATTCCATTACCTGTTTGATTGTTTTTTCTTGGTTTTCCAGGGTATCATTTACGAATTTACTCATTTCTTCAAACTTTTTGTTATATTTCTCTTCCATTTCTTTACTCATTTCTTCCATCTTTTTGTTATATTTCTCTTCTATTTCTTTAAGTGAGTTATTCATACCCTGTTTAAGAGACTCTATTGCTTTCATAATGACACTGTTTTCCACTTCTTCCAGAATAGGGTGTTCAAGTCCTTCTATGGTAAGATCGCTGGGATCTGGTGTTTTCATGTTGTTTTTCAGATTGTTGGAGGAATTCTTTCCTTGGCGCCTGTCCATCTCTTCCTTCAGATGCTCTCCAATGGCTCTTCCCTCTGCTGGGTCTTCTGCTACCGGATTAGTGCCCCTTGCTATCCAGGAATCACTTTGCCTGCAGTCCTACCTTGCTGCAGGCAGACTATTAAAACAAAGGAACTCTCTCCCGTTTGCACTCACTGCCTGTCCCGGCCCCGGCGCCCACCCAGGCTGAGTTGGAGAAATTTAAGCCCCGAAAAAGGGAGAGAGGAAGGGTAGGGGTTCTAGGCAGAAAGCCGGAATGGCGTAGGAGGAGAGAGGGTTTAGCTGGGGGAAGCCACCCCTTTGGAGTAGCCAGGGAGATAAGGATGGTGGGAAGATTGTGTGTTCCCTTACCGTACTTGTGTGGTAGTCAGGACACACTTACCCCTCCATTGTATCTTCTGCTACAGGATCAGAGTCACTCGCTGGTCAGAAGTCTCCCTGCCTGCAGTCTTACCTTGCTGCAGGCAGGCTTTTAGAACAAAGGGACTCCCTTCCGTTTGCACTCACCGCCCGTCCCAGCCACGGTGCCCACCCAGGCTGAGTTGGAGGAATTTAAGCCCCGAAAAAGGGAGAGAGGAAGGGTAGGGGTTCCAGGCAGAAAGCCGGAATGGCGTAGGAGGAGAGAGGGTTTAGCTGGGGGAAGCCACCCCTTTGGAGTAGCCAGGGAGATGAGGCCTCAGCAAAATCTTTCAAGCAATATAAAAACTCACAATATGTTTACATTCTGTTTTTCAAGTAAATTAATATAAGTAAGAAACAACATGTTTTCCATATCTCTTACATTATTAAACATTTTACGTATTACAGGTGAAAAGTAAATTATCCAAAGAACCCACATACATTCATACACAAGCAACTTGTTATAAATTAACCATAGAAGCAATCAAGATATTATTCTCAGTCTTGTCTTTTACTGGCAGTCTACATTTTGTGGTTTCAAAGAAAGTGCCAATTACTTTATTACGTATCTTTAAAGATAATCTTATAAGGAATCTTAAAGGAATTGCAAACCTTAACTTTTATATATGAAAAAGAATCAGTTAGCTCTACTTTACATCTTTAGAATACTTATCCACTCATCGGTAGATTTTTATACCAGGAGATTGAGGGCAGGAATGTGTTATAAGGAATTAGTCATCACCTTTGGTCATCAACCTATCCTAGCAAGAGAGATACATCAGTCAATGATAAATGGGCACCTTTGTTCTTGTTCCCTAACCTAGTGAATCTATAACTCAATTATGTGTCCCAGGAGACTTTTTTTCCTAGGGTTTTTCATCAAAATCTTTTACCAAAACATCTGATCTAACCTTATTTTTTAATTATTAAAAAATAAGTAGTTATTTTAAGATTTTGTTTCAGGCAATGATGCACACTGAAACCTGGGACTGTGTCTTTCAGCATTAAAATAAAAGAAATTTGATCCAGCCTGGCTCCTGGTGTTGGAGGTGGCTGCTTGTTCATTTCTAGGCCACCCAGACTTGAAATGACCATTCAGAAACTATATTATTTGCAATACTGTTTGGCCAATAGCTTAAGCATATTTCTAGCTAGCTCTTATATCTTTGGCTAACACATTTCTCTTAATCTGTGTAATGTCACATGGCTGTGGCTTACCAGCAAGGTTCTTGCACATCTGTCCCCAGCGGTGGTTACATGGTTTCTCCCTGACTCCACCTTCTTTCTCCCAACATTCAGTTTAGCTTTCCTGCCTAGTTCTATTCTGCCCTATCACAGACCAAAACTGCTTATTTATTCATTAACCAATAAAACAACACATATACATAAATACTTCCCACACCATCCTGGAACTCTATTGCTTTTTTTTTTAATCATTAACTTGAGTTATGGTTTACGCAACTCTTTAGGTGAAACTCATAGGCCCTAGCTGTGTAACATTTTCTTGTATTTATTTTTATTCATCAAAACTCTGTATAAGCTAAAATTATTATTAATTAGATCATACTGCTTAGGAAGGAATCATCTTCATAATAATTCATAGGCAAAAATGTCCAGTAGAACAGGATGTTTCTATGAGACATGCACACTACATTATAGGCAGTGGGAATCTCCCCACACCCATTCACACCATGCCAGATACCAGAGAAAGATGGCAGCAGGATACATAAAGGCACAGCAGAAACAAAAAACATTCTGGGATCTGTGGTCTCAGGGCCTTGTCTGTCTAAAATTTACCCCTCAGGGCGTTTCCTCCTGGTGGGTTGACACCTGGAACTTCAATTTCCACCTGCTGCTCCTCCGACACAGTTACCAGCACTAAAGATTGCATTTTCTCCCAAAAGGAGAGTAGTGATTGTAACTATTATTGCTATTTTATTATATTTATTTATTCATTTATTGTTTTGGGGTTATCATTAATTTAATTTTAAACAATTTCATATGTGTTTGTAATGTGTTATGAACAGTGTCATCTGTTGTTACCCCTTTTCATCCCCCCTCACTCCTATAGACCTTTTTCTTCATGACCAGTCCCCCCACATTCATGTTTTATTTTTGTTTGTGTGCAGGTCTTGTGTAGGCAGCTAGAGCTGCTATGTGTTTTTGATTACCTTGGCTATATAATATGCAGAAGTCAGTTTTTAATAAGACTCCTCACTAGTATTCAACTCTACAATCTTTTCACTCCCTTTTCTTGGGTCTTGGAGGTAGAGATGTGAGGCCTCATAAAGGGCTGAGTACTCCACAATCATTTGTTCTCAATATTTGACAGTCTATGAGTTTGTTTTAATTGTTACCCACTGCAAAAAGAAATTTCTTTGGCCAAGTGGGATAAGAACACTTTAAGGGTATAAATAAAAATACTTAGACAGCAGTTTGGCTACATATCTATTTAGCTTAACGTCAGCAGAAAGTTCCACCCTAAGGTCCGGCCTCCTCAGTCACAGGCTCTTGTCCAGGTTTACAGTACCAGAAATGTATTTTTCAAATCCCATCAGAAAGTGGTTGGTTACCCCTCCAAACAACCATGCCACTATTGTTTCAGTGGGAAGATCTTGCCTGTAAGGTGGATATTGAGGAACTCAGAATCCACAGCTAGTTAGGTAGGACCACTGATGTCCTTTCTTTCCCAGAAGCTTGTATAATACCTCTATCAACACTATGGTAACCAGCAGGGTAGAGGCTTCCAGCCTAGTCCAGCTTGATCCCTCTGTGCTACATCACAAGTCTGTGGTGTCTTTAGTAGTGAATCTTACTGTCTAGCTCTGATGCACAAACCAGAACAATAGCTTGTATTGTTTTGTCAGTTTTGGAGCTCTATGGCCGACAACTTATAAGGAGATATCACATACATAGATCTGGGATTTATGTTTAAAAACCTCTGGCTTATGGGAGCTATGTAATCCATATATACAAGCACTTCAATCCTAATGGTTTTGGAATGCTGATGCAAGCTTTTAGTTACCTTGTAATTTATTAGGTTTCTATGTGGCTTTTCCTTATAGTAGGCTATAAGGCTATAAGTTCTGGCTTGCATTCCTGCTCTCCCCACTTTCCTCCATCCCTCAGATCCCTGTTTAACCCTTTTGAGCCCAGTGTCCTCCCACTCTACTTCCACACCACAGCTGTTTTACTACTCATCATCCCACATTCTTCTCCCTCCCCCAACCCCTCATGGCCTTTTCTTTATTCTCTGATCGCTCTAGACACTTACAACTTAAACACAGAAACAAAAAGATCAAAACTATGACCCACATCTGAGAAAGCATGCAGGATTTGTCTTTCTAGGTCTGGGTTACCTCGCTCAGTATAATATTTCCTATTTCTGTTCCTTCTCCTGTAAGGTTCACAATTTTACCCTATTCAGTGTTAAATAGAATTCTGTCATAACTACACCACATTTTATTTATTCACTCAACAGTGGGTAGGCATTTAGGATGATTCCATTCCATAAGTTCCTGTGAATACAGCAGCAAAGGATACATGTGTGCAAGTATTCTGCCAGAGGGCACAGAGTCCTTGGGTATGTGTCCAGGAGTGCTATAAATAGGTCATATGGCAGTTCTTTCTCTTTTAGATTTCTGAGAAATTTCCATACAGATTTCCACAGTACCTGTGCCAGCTCACACTCCCCCTAAGAGTGAATAAGGGTCCCCCTTTCCTCAATCCTCTCCAGCATTTGTTGTCCCTTGTTTTCTTGATGACAGACATTCTGACTGGGATGAAATAGAATTACAAAAGTCTTAATTTATATTTCCCTAATTGCTAAATATTTTGAACAATCTTCTCAAAGTGTTTATTATTCACTTGTATTCCTGTGAATTTTTTTTGTTCCTAATCATGACCTAATTTTTGTTGTTTTCTTGATAATTCTGTTAGTTCTTTGCACGTTTTAACATTAATCCTCCTTCACACATACGTCTGGTGAAATATGTCTCCCATTCTGTAAGATGCTTATTACTTGCATGCTGTATTTTTTGCTATGTAGATGGCTTTAGTTTCACAAAGTCCAGTTTGTCTATTGTTGATCTTATTTTCTGCATGACCAAAGTTCTGTTTTAAAAGTTCTTATACCCACGGTGATATCCAACAGTCTGCAGCCACCAAGGGCCGTGTTTGGGTTATGTTCCTACTGCAGTAGTGGGCCATGTTGATGTCTGTGGTCTGTACTGCCACTAGAGACCATGCTGAGGTCCGTGGCACATGCTAATGCCAGAGACCATGAGGATGTCCATGGTCCATATGCTGTCTCCAGAAACCATGTGTTAGTTCACGATTCATGCTCCCACTGACTGTAAAGGGCAAGGAAGCTACTTTTGCTGTGGTATTGATGACTGCAGACTCACAGCTGGGAAAGAGGAACATGGGGTGCTTCTGTGACAACCCCATACACATCCACCCTGTCCCACCAAGGAAAGTGGCAGCCTAGTGAGAAAACCATCGAGGAGAACTCTTGAAGGTTTTGATGGGGATGCTGAAATGTAGCTCTCCAAAACTGATGGCTTCTGGTGGAGGGTGGGAGTGGGAAAGAACTCCATTTCCTTTAAGGGTCTGGCCAGCTCACTTTGAAATGCAAATCTTGCCTTCAGGTCTCCATAGTCCTCTGTAGAACTGAGGTGTTTGACAGTTGAGGACGGCAGGCAAGTTTTAATCCTATGACTATGTATGCACAACTTCCTAGAGAGCTGCATTGAAAAGGTGCTGAGCCAGAGGCACTGTCCACGGCAGCACCAGAAGTCTGTCTGCTTTGCTTGCAGAAGAAGAACAATTACAAAAACAACGTGCCGCTTCCGGTCCTTGCCAGGAACACTGAGGTCCCTTTAAGCCATGACACCTGTGCCACACAGATGTGTCCCTTGGGCCTTTCCACATTCAGCAACCTTACGAATATGGGGGACCACAGGAACCATCCTGGATGTGAAGAGGCACCATGAAACAAGAGTAGTGAGAGAACAGAACTGGTCTGTGGGGTTTGGGGGGGCAGATGCAGAAATGTAGGGCACGGGGAGCGGTGCTCTGGGGTCTTCCCACCCCAGAGCCTGAAGTGGGAGAGCACTGTGAAGCTTCATGTGCACACATTTCAGTAATTTCCATTTTCTTCAGAAGTTAAAAAATAAATTTGATCTAGGAATTTATACTGAAATTTATCTTACAGAAAAGAGTAAAACCTGCATACGTGATTTGTAAATATAAGAGGAGGTGGCAAAGAAATGCCCTGCTTGCTTAGCCCGCTGCCTCAAACCCTGCAGGGGCTCCCTCTTCTGTGCCATCAGGGTAATGCCACAGGAAGCTGACCCTCGTGGTGGAAGAGGATCAAGGAAGTGACATGAGTAGGGAGAGTAAAGGTGTCTCCAGGTATGAACTCTGAATCTTGACACGTAGAGAGCCGAGCCAGCACACTAGCCTGGCACCAATGGGAGCATTAGATAAGGACCTAGCACTGCAAATGGGCCGCAAGAAAGACACAATTTTTGCTGTTAGGGCTCACGGGCAGAAATAGGCCTTTTTGCCTTTCACCCATATCCTTCCATCAAACTGTGATATTTGTGTGCTAGGATATCATCTTCCAAGTGTCCTAGAGGACAAGTGTTGATTGAGCATCCTCTATGTGACAAGCACTATGTGAATTCAACAATCCATTTAAAACCCACGAGCATCCACCTGTTCTGGACTCCTTCAAGCCTGGCCCTCTTCATCCATCCTGTCTTAGCAGGTTCATTCTCATCTCTCAGGGACCCAAGTCAAACCCTAACTCATTTTCTCCTATCTGGACCACACGGTCTATTTCTAAATTCAGTCACAGGGCCTGAGTCATCTCTGTACCACCTCACCTGGGGCTCAGCCAGACTTGTGAACCTGATACTTCCCCATTGGCATGGCAACTAAGCCTTCCATCTCAGATGCTTATGGGGATGGAGGCAAGTACACTAGACCTCAGCCTGACGAGCGTGGCCAGTGATGGTGAGGCTCCACTAGGGGCTTCGGGGGTCACTCTAGGTGTGATCGTCTTCCTCCTGGTGGCCTGGTGTCCCTTGTGCTTAGCTGTGAGACCGACACTGTCCAGTGGCCTTCTTGGGGGTTGACTGAATTGTTCAGTAGTCCTTGAGCCCTCGCTCTTCATCTGCCCAGCAGGAGTCTGAAGCATGCAAGAAAGGACTTAGTCCACGGGCTTGCCACAGTTCTGGGTATGGTTGATGAGAAAGGAGGAGACGGGATGAGGGGTGACACCTGGCGTAAGCCCTCAGAGGCGATGGTAAGCCTTGCAAGGTGAAGGACTGAAGTGCATAGCAGCAGATGGAGCAGAGAGGAAAATGAGAAATTTGTCAGGAAGAGAGCTCATAACTGCGGCGGGGAACAGATGCAGGAGCCAGTGATGGGTAGGCAGGCAGAAGCCCAGGCCAAGAGCTGAGAACACAGACTGGATGTCCCAGAACCCACTGCAGAGACCCTGGTACAGGCCACGGGAGTTTTCTGGAAACTGGAAGCTCATTGATCACTTGTCAGCTGCCACGTCCTGAGTTAACATGAGCCACTGTGACTCTCCTGTCTGGATCCCTCATCATGCTCCTCGCTTCCCAAAGAGTCTTAATTATGCTAAGGTTGCATACAGGTTTGCTCTGTCTTTCTGGCTCAGGCCACTGTGATCCATTAGGCCATCTCTTGTGAACCTCAGACACAGACGCTGTTCTTCACAATGTGTCATAATGTGACTCCTACAAACCCCCTCTCCAGTCCTGATGAATTGAACTGCAGCTGCCTTCCAGCTTCTGGCTCCTGCTGGTCCTACCGGTGTCCTGTAAACTCTCCAGGTCTCTACTGTCTTCTCTTCACCAGCTCTGCCCATCCCCCACCACCCCATCCCACCTGCTCCTGTCATCTGTTCTTGAACAAAGTCAATCCTCTTATTCCAGACAAACATTCAGAGGGTTCAAAAACTGTGGGGTGTTTGTCTGTTTGTTTTGGATCTATAGTTTAAGAATTCCAGCAATGAAGATCCAGGAGGTAATAAGAGCTTCTAGCTTGTCTCCAGAATGTTTAGTTATGTATGGATAGCTGCCATCCTAACCACTTCTACAGGTTCATACTGCAAATACTAAAGAAAGCAAGGGGGTGTAGAAGGAGCGATGGTGGGCTGTGCTCCTGCTGCCCAGCTAACTTTACCCGAAATAATTACATGGAAACTGTATTCATTTAAACACTGCTTGGCCCATTAGTTTCAGCCTCTTATTGGCTAACTCTCACATCGTGATTAACCCATTTCTAATAATCTGTGTAGCACCACGAGGTGGTGGCTTACCAGGAAGGATCTTAACCCACGTCCATCTTGGAGAGGAGAATCATGGCGACTGCCTGCCTCTGCTTTCTTTCTCCCACAATTCTGTTCTGTCTACTCCACCCACCTAAGGGCTGGCCTATCAAAAAGGCCAAGACAGTCTTTTTATTAGTTAACCAATGAAAGCAACAGAGAGATAGAAGACTCTCCTACATCAAGGGGGAAAACCCATCAGCCACCATCTGACTATTGCTTGTACAGCTACCCCAGACTCTGGGTACTCAGGGTAGCAAGAAAGTGCCTGAGATGATGTTGACACCTCTTTCTAAACAATAACCTGCCAGCAGGGTAATTCACAGATATATAATAATAAAATCTGTTATACACATGCTAAAATACTTTGTCAAAAATTCTAAAAGCTGGAAGTGTAGCTCAATGACAGATCGCTTGTCTAGCATACAGCAGGCCTTGAATCCCGTCTGCAGTACTGAAAACAATAACCTGGGATGGCCTGTCATTGAGATGTATAATCACAGCATGCAGAAAGGTGTGGCTCTTTCCATTGGGCAGACCGTGACTGTACCTTCTTTTTTGAAGTTTTTTTTTTCTAAACCCTTTCCTCACCAAGCCAGTGTAGACTTTGTTCCCATCACTTTTTATCACATCATCATGGTTCATCTATCTTTCTAAAATCAATAGATGATAGACAGACAGACACACACACAGACAGATGGAGAGAAAGAAAAATGATAGGTGGATAGGTAGGTTGCTTGATAGGTAGGCAGGCAGGAAGACAGAGAGACACTAAGATAGAACTTCTGACTTCACTTATTTGGTTTCTCCCTAGGACTGATCATCCCATAAGACCCAAGATTAGAGTTTTTTTCTCCTATGTTCCTAGAATTGGGCTTTCACAAACGTTCCACGAATGTTTGCTGGGGAAAGAGTTTGATTACCATAAGAACATAGGTTTAGCATAGGATTATGAAAGTAAGGAAGAGAAGATGTTTATTTGGCTCCCAGTTTGGCAGTTCAGGAATCTAAGGTCATGCACTAGCATCTAGTGAGGGTCTCCTGTTCCATCATAGCATGGCATAGAGTGCAACATGAGGGGCCGGCTTGTTGGGGTATCTGTTCTTGCCCGGTACCCCACAGCCAGCAAGTCCCAAAGAAAATCACACGGAGTCTACATTAGGTTGGCTTGTTGGGGTTTCTGTCCCACCTGATACCCCACAACTGGCATACCCCAAGGAAAATCAATCACACAGGACTTCATAAGATTATAAACTGATTGGCCCATTAGGTCAGGCTACTTATTAGCTCTTATAACTTATGTTACCCCATTATCCTTATCTACGTTAGCCACATGGCTCAGTACCTTTTCCAGCAGGGCAGCTTACATCTTTCCTCTCCGGTGGTCTGGGCAGAACTGGAGAGGGAGCTTCTGCTTGCCAGAATACTCCCAGTCTCTTTGTTCCACCCCTACTTTCTGTCTGGCTTTACCGCCTATACTGCCTGCCTGGCCAATCAGCGTTTTATTAAAATATGATTGACAGAATACAGATAATTCTCCTGCACCAATAGAGAGAGCCAGTAGCCAGCTTGGGTCTCTCCTCTTAAGAGCCCATAATGTCATCTCCCTCTTTGCAGATGAAATGACCCAGTAATTTGAGCATCCTAGAGACTCTCCCAGAAGACTCTTCCATACATAAATAAATTTAGCAAAGTTGCAGAATACAAAAACCAACATACAAAACTTAGTAGCTTTCCCATAAACCAAAATAAAGGCCCAGAGGAAGGAACCAGGAAAACAATCCCATTCACAATAGCCTCAAACTGTAACAGAAACAGAAGCAAGGACAGTCAAATGAGGCTATATCAGAGGGAGCGCAGCCTTTGGTTATATGAAGTGGACACTGGAATGTGCCATCTCTAGCATCCCCTAGAGCACACAAGTACTACCTCTGTGGTACCTCTGGGAGAGAGTGCTATGGCTTCATTTGTTCCCCTGAAAGTTAAGGTTCTGGAACATCCATGAAGATCTTGGGGCGAAGTCTAATGACTACCCTTGAGTTGTGGATGGCTCAGCTATTTGAATTTGATCCTCTTTTTTTTCTTTTTTTCTGTACCTTGCTGCTCTTCCACTGACTTGAAGCATCTCAAGGCCCCCACAAGAAGTCAAGCAGACGCCAGTGGCATTTTTCTTGTACTCCCCAGCCTCCAGAACCATGAGCCAAAACATCAAAACATTTTTCTTCATAAGTTATCCACCCTCAAGTACTTTATTGTAGCAACAGAAAATGGCCTAAGACAGACAAAAATGGGTGAATAAAAGAAATGAATTGAAGGCAGAAAGAGGGGGAGGCCAGGAGGATCCATGCCCACCATCCCCTCTGTGGGAAATGATTTCTCCGCTCATCATTCATTTCCCAGGGGAGATGCCTTTTGACAATCGACACCACACCCTGCTAGTTTACACTTTTGCATCCTGACCACAGATGCTCTTGCCTTCGCCTTGGCTTGGATGGTGATTTCAGTGTTAGGATCTATCTTTCCTTCGGGGCTCAGAGATGCAAGAGGGACACAGCCTTGTCTGGTTGACTTACCATCATCTTTGCACTGCAGGTCATAGAATAAGTAAGTAGGCACCTGGAAAAATATTTGCTAATGTTGATCAGAAATATCAATTGTTATCAGTAATGACTAAAGTACTCCATCCTTGCAAAGAAAAGAGATGAGACAGTCACTATTCTGTGTGTGTGTTAAAGTTAAGAACTCTCACATTTAAGTGGCAATGTCCTTAATCAGAGGTCATGGGAACTTGTCCAAAGTCTGTCCCCAATGATATTCTTTGGCCTTCTGTGGCCTGTGCAGGTAGCACAGCACTTATACCAGGTGCTGTCTACCCATGTGGCTTTGAGAGAGCCTTTTCCATGTTTTAGGCTCTAATCCACAGCCAACTTGGACTAAGCAGAGGTTGAAGCTGGCGGTAGATGCCAATCCCGGATCTCTTTTGTTTAAACAGGGTTGTTTTAGTTGTGTTTTAATGCTCTTGGCTAAATAAAAACACTAAAAATTTAAAACTTCCTAGCTCACCCAAGTGCCCACTTAGAATTTGCTGGACCTAATTGAGCATTAACACCAGCTATCTCCTTGGGTTTCTGAGCTTTTGAGCCTCCAGCCCCTGAACCAGGTGTCTCTGTGCCCTAGTTACTCAGAACTCTGTAGACATTCTTGTCCCTGCCCAACTACACAGAGAGAGAGAGAGAGAGAGAGAGAGAGAGAGAGAGAGAGAGAGAGAGGAGAGAGAGAGAGAGAGAGAGAGAGAGAGAGAGAGAGAGTTCTGTATGCATCAGCATCTTCCAGGCCCTAGGTCCCTAGACCCAACAAATTCCATGTTATAGTATGAAGGCTTCATCAGCCATGTCAGTGTATGCAAAGTGTATTCTCAGTATTTTTAGGATAAGCATTCAAACATGTGTGGAGACCCTCAGGAAAAGGGGAAAGATGCCTACAAAATAGCTCATAAATTCGGGAAAAAAATTTAAACCATATGTTTCTGCTTCTTTTACTGATTTTTTACAAGTAAACCATTAAAGTGTAGTCCTCTCCAAGCTGTTTGATGTCCCAAGAGCTCCCAAATATTTTACAAGCTGTTTTCCTTAGAACCAAGAGGATGTGTTTAAACTTACCTAAGAGGTATGGAAAGAGCCTAAATCTGGAGGATTCTTTCATAGCCTTTGAATTGGACCCAGCAAATATTTGGCCTCTCGCTCTCCATGGTGGGTGAAATCTGTAACCGCCACGCTGAAATCAGGCTGACTTGGTTTCTGGACACTTGGGAAAGAATGCTTGTGGATGGGTCCAGGTTTGGGGAAGGTGTCATGTTTGTGAATGTGGCTTTTCTGTTGCTTGGCCTCATTCTCTCCACTAAGGGCCAAGAGAGAAACAATCGAAGGTTCCTAACAAATGGGTTAGGCTCCAACTCAAGTTTTCTACTACAATTGCTGTTGCAAAAAACTGACATCTCTCTCATCCTTCCAACCCGCAGGGATTAGTCATCTCATCTCACTGTGTGGACTGAGTCTTCCGGAAAGCATGTCCGCTCTGCGATCCCTCGCCTGCACTACCATGGATATGCATGCATGATGTCAACCCGGCTTGGGCAGCAGTGCTTCCCAGCTTCCCATCTCAGTCTGTGCTGCTCATGACAGGTGGGCTTTCCTCCTGCCGCAATATCATTTTTTTTTGAGAAACTAAATAAATGCACTAGTTTTTTTAATATCTCTATTTTGACATTAGCACACTCATCACAAATTCAGACATGAACAATCTTGCTTAGCTCTGGTTATTCTTAGGGAATCCTGGGAATGCCCTGCCCACCATCCTCGCCACCCAGAGACCGGTGATATTAGGGGGAGTGGGTAATGATGGACCTGGCATGGGTTCCTTGATTTAAAAAAAAAAATTTAAGGCTTTTCTATGGAGGAAGTTTCATTTCAGTGAACATCACAGGACAGTATATCCATTCCATGTGCTAGTGTGGCTGCATTTCAGTGAACACCACATGATAGCATTTTCATCCTATGGAAATATCGCTAGTATGGCGATATTGTGGCAGGAACAAGTCATCTCTAACCCTAAGAAAGCTGAGGAGTGGTGTGAGCCTCCTGTGGGTGCTCACCAATCAGCTCCAAAGGCAGAAACAACCTTCCCAGTGAGTTGATGGGAACTTTCTAGGTTGAGGACAACAGGGAGGGTCGGCCAGACTCACCGTACTTTAAGAAAAACAAGCTAGTCAAATTAAGAGCCATCTAGAACTCGGCTCTTATCCAGGGTGAAAATCACCTCAGGCACCTGGATCTTCTCAGAATGAAAGCACACAGCTGGGACAAAAACCAGGGCTTTGACTAATTACCTGGCAAATCGATACTTTGTTAAGGGCCAAGGAGTACCTGCTGAGCTGTCAGCTCAGCACACAGCGCACAGCACACGGCTTAGGCTGTCCTTGTCTGACTCTAGGGACACTTCCAGCCTTCTCATGTCTACAGAAAGCAGGCGATTCCACAGACTCCTCCAAGGCCCGAGAACCTGTCCTTCAGATCCCAGAGCCAGAGCACATTAGAGAGGGGCTTTTAGCATTGACTGTCCAGTGTCTCTTGACAAAGAAAGAGAATCATCCCAGAGGCAAACCTGCCTTCCCTCTGTTACCCATCACAATTTACCCATCACAATCACTCTGGGACACTGTAACAGCAGGCCTGTTGAAACAACTCATTTGTAGTCTGCCCCTTTAGAAACCAATGGGAAGGACTTTGACATCCTTAACATGGCCAGCTCCTTGTCTGGTCAGAGTCTAATACTGTGAATACCATTCTCACAGACTGCCATTCACATAACTCCTGTGATCAGCTCTAACTGGAAGATCTGCCGTGTTCACTCCCAGCCTCAACCTGGATGCCCCACAGTCATTACTTGACACCGTACTTCTCAACCAGCCTCTGTCTCATCATCCAATCACCAGTTTCCCCATACCTGATCTCATCTGTGCCTTTACACCTAGCATCCTGTATGTACGGAACCCCATGCATAGGGTCCTGCCTGTATGCACGCATGCCCATGCATAGGCTCCTGCCTGTATGAATGCAACCCCATGCATAGGGTCCTGCCCATATGTCCGCACCCCCTGCATAGGGTCCTGCCTGTATGCACATATCCCCATGCATAACACCTGCCTGTATGCACATATCCCCATGCATAGCACCTGCCTGTATGCATGCATCTCCATTCATAGGTAGTTTCCTGTGTCTCTGTACTCTATGTTATCCTGATGACATTGACACTTGACCCCTACTGCTTTGAGGAAGTAGTCAAAACTCGTTCTGACCTCAGATGCGAATCTTGATCAGCGTAATCATCTTGGTCAGGGCCTCTTTCTCTTGGGCTGTGTGCTCTTGAGGTTCCTCTTCTCCTTATCAGAGCTGTACCCTAAACTCACCAGAGGTGCATGTTAATTGTTAAGTATGAGAATCAGACAAATCTATCTTCCAATCATTGGTCCGCCATCTAGAATCTGATAGACCTTGTTCAGCTTCTCAGTTACCTGGTCCACTTTTGACCTCACAGAGAAAACAACATACTAATTTAAAATGATTTCTGCTAAGGCTTAAATGAGAAGATCCATGTCAAGGCTTGACATTTCTTAGGCAGTGAGCAGCATGTCTCTAGTTATTGTGGGTTTGCCATGTCTGTGCATTTCACCTTTCTTCTTATTTAAGGCTTTTAAACATCAGACAAGACTGGAGCCACTCTACTTGTTACAGGCAAGGTAGTCCCATATAATGCTGGACTACGTTAGAATCCACTTGTCACAGGTCATAGCCTGCAGAAACTGGTCCCTACCTTCTGATCCAGCCCCTTCTTCTCCTCATGCCTTAGAGGTGTTCAAGGTAAGCATATCTGCATTAGGTGTTCTCCATCCTGTCTGCCTGCCTGGAATTGCATCGTGTGAAGCTCTCTGGGTCACACGGCCTACTTTTGGGATCTGAAATGAACCCACACTCAACCTGCCATCACCACTTTAACTTTTGTGTGCGGAGACAAATAAAAGGTCCTTTCTAAAGTAGCTAAGAAAGCCATGCCTACTGATGGTGCCAAAGACAAAACAGAGTATGTGAATCCTGCTAACTTGATTAAATTCTGTCACTACCTCCTATTACACGACGGGGCGGGGCGGGGGGCTGGAGTTCTATTAACTATTTAGTGTATTCCTGATTGCACACTCCCCTTCTCTACTGGCACACTGGGCCTCTGGGACAGAGCGCTGCAGATGGAGAAATAGAGAAGCCTCGCAGTTCAGGGGACTGGAGTCTTACCTCAGGGTGACAGCAGAGATGGCTTCTCCCGAGCCCTCTTGCCTTGTCACACAGATGAAATCCCTCTGGGTCTCCACAAGTTCATCATTCTGTGATTGTCCATGCAAAATCTCTTCTGTTTATATGCTAGTAATATTGGGCTGTGTAACACACAAATGACCTGTCTTAGTTATTGTTATAAAATCCCTTCCTACAAATAAGTCCACAACATGAAGTGTTTGAGGTTAGGAGCAGACGTATCTCTTCTTCCAGTCAACTCATACCTCCAGCGTAGCTCTGGAAAAGTTTATACCGTCTCTCATTCCTCAGTTCCCACCTTTCATTTTTAGCACTTCCTACCCCATTTTCTACTCCATGCTCTATGTCACTAAAAAGCTAGAAGCAAGCCTTTAGCAAAGATCAGGTCAAATCCATGCACGTAGACAGAGCCTGGCACAGAGGATCCTCAATGGATCTGAGTTTGCAGATGCAGAGAGTACCCAGAGATGGCTTTCATGGGCCTGGAGATTGTCTGTGTAGACTGATTTTATTGTCATTACAACCCCTAAACAATAAGTCAGACAGCCATTTGCATAGAATTTACACTGCATTGAGTATAACTAGGCAAAGAAGATTTAGAGTAAAAAGGCATGTGTGTTACTTATGTAAACATTACTTTATATGTGGACTCCAGTGTCCACAAATTCTACCATCCTTAGGTGTCCTGGAGCCAGTTATCCATGAATATCAAGGACTGGCAGTATTGGAAAATTAAAGAGCCACATTTCTAGTCAGAGCCTTGTCTCGAGAATATTCCGAAGTTAAAACCAAACAGGACCTTGGCACAAGTTGTGGTGGGAAACCTCTTCCTCTAAGATAACGGGGTGGCTGTTGGCTCATTTGCTGAACATAAGCCTCCTGCTTGGCCTTAACAAGAAGTGGAGAATTCTGATTCACTAGAACTTTGCAGACCAGTCCAGCCTCTGGGTACCTGCCCCATTCAGTATTCACCGGTATTGCTTCTGAAAGTTAAGGCTTCTGAAAACAAAGTATCAAAAGTGTTTTCCCTTTGGTTCCTGAGTCATTCCTCTGAACACACACACACACACACACACACACACACACACACACACGCACACACACACACACACACAGAGAGAGAGAGAGAGTGAGAGAGAGAGAGAGAGAGGCAGAGAGACAGAGAGGACAGAGAACCAAGGGAGAAAAATATCAGCTTAATGCTAAAGATTTAACAGCAAACTGGTCCTCATGCAGCCAATGGGTAGATAAGAACTTGGCTTTAAGTCCTGCAGGATCCATTGTTGTCCCTAAACCCAGCAGAATTTCATGAATCTCTGGGCAGGGCTATGGGGACACTGTTTACATTTCACTCTCCCTCTGTCTCCAGCCTTCAAGCTTCCTCACATTTTCTTCTTTCCAGGCTCCTCCTCATCATTTCTGGGTCTATTCCCAAGACATCCTCTGGCTTTTATCAGTCTCCCCTAACAGGCTCCCCCTTACTAAATAAAAGGCAAGCTAAAACAGTCTCTGGCCCCCAGAAGGTGCTGGCTTGGGATCACCTGCAATTTTTCAAGAATGGAAATAATAATAATAATAAAGCTCAGAACGCTTTTTGAGAAATGAGTCAGAGCCATGAGCACGGCTCCCTGTACAGCGGCTGCGTCTCTGAGGACTTGATACCCTGGCTCTGCTTAAGACATTTTACACACCCAGGAAAGGTCTGAAACGTAAATGCCCCCGTGCAGTTTAGAGAACATACCTTCTCTTCGAAAGCTTCTGTGTTAATCAAAAGTGATTAAAGCCAGGCCTCAGCGGGGGCAATCTTTCACAGTCAGAAACCAGTAGGGAATGACAGAGATGGTTATCTGACAGTTCGGCAGAGATTCGCTCCTTTCTATAAAAATACACAGCCTGACAAAGGCTAGGCTACAGGTTTACAATTTGTCTGATCTCATCACCTTTAAGCCCAGGGAAGCCTGGCTTGTGTATTCAAACACGGGGGCTGCTGTGGGCTTCTTTATAGCAGGCCCTGCTCTGCCTGGACCCCAGATGAGAAACTCTGCTCTCATATCACCTTCAGAGCTGCCACCAAAGTTTCAGACCAGAGAAATAGTGCCCCCTGTTCTCAGTGAAATAGTGTCCCCTGGTCTCAGTGAAATAGTGTTCCCTGGTCTCAGTGAAATAGTGTCCCCTGGTCTCAGTGAAATAGTGTTCCCTGTTCTCAGTACTCCTGTAACTGCTGAGTTGTTTTCTACACAGGCTTTGGTGTGTTGTGTGCACCTATTCTAGACCATGAGGTTCTGGAATCTTCACTAGGAGTCCGTGATGTCCACCCTGCATTGTTGTGACCATCTCCCTGGAAAAGGGGAACACCGCTTCTTCTAGAGAGATGTGAAGAGCGAGGGTCATCATTTCTGCCTAGGCAGCAGTCCCTGACAAGGTAACTCATTGTAAGACAGGTTCAACGGACGCTGTTTTCAGACTATTACAAAATTAGAGATTTGTTAGGATAACTTTGGTAAAGCCTCACATGACAGTTGTTCTCAAACTCTATTTTATGTGCATCAGAGGATGTTCACATAAACATATGCATTTTAGGGTCAGGTAAAAACCTGTCACAGGGGAATCTCCCAGGAATCTCCAAGGACGACCCCAGCTAAGACTCCTAGGGGATATGTAGCCTGAACTAGCCATCTCCTATATCAGGCAAGACTTCAAATGAGGGATTGGGAAACCAACCCAACCACATCATTTTCAGCCTATAGTATTCCCTGCCCTAAGGTTGCACTGGGGTAAGAGTGGCCTAGAGATTGAAGGAGTGGCCAACCACGACTGGTCTAGCCTGAAACCCATGCCAGGAGAGTGAGCCCACCCCTGACACTGCCTGGAGCACCAGACCCATAGGCTGAATGACCCAGAGCCCTAGAGAACCACACTCAACTGGAGGAAAGATGATGATGCCCGATGATATTCTGCTGTACTCATAGATTGGTGTCTAACCTAATTGTCGTCAGAGAGACTCCATTCAGACTGACGGAAACAGAAGCAGACCAATAGCCAAACATTAAGGCAGAGCTTGGGAAACTGTGCAGAGACTGAATGAAAGGACTGTAGGAGTCAGAGGGGCCAACCACAAGAAAACTCACAGAATCAGCTAACCAGCATTTGTAGAGGCTCAAAGAGGCAGAACTGTCAACCGGGGTGTCTGCATGAGTCTCACCTAAGCCCTCTGCATGTATGTTACAGTTGCGTAGCTTGGTCTTGTGAGTCTCCTAACAGTGTGAACAGGGGCTGTCTCTGACTCTTTTACTGGCTTTTGGGACCCTGTTCCTCATACTGGGTCATGTTGCCCAGCCTCAATACATGGGAAAGTGCTTACTCTTACTGCAACTCGATAAGCCATGTTTTGTTGATACTCACTGGATACCTGTCCTTTCCTAAACAGAGGAGGAATGAATCGGGGGTGGGAACAGAGCGGGGTTAGGGGGAGGGACTCAGAGGAAAGGAGGGAGGGAACTGCCATTGGGATGTAAAGTAAATTTAAAAAAAAAAAAGAAAGAAAGTAGAAAAAGTTATTGACTGAAAGTGTGATTGATGCTAATCTACACATGATAGTGAAACGAGCAATAAGAAAGTGTCTAGGAGACAGCGAGGGCTGTAAGGACTTGTGAGGCAATCCCTAGACCAGAGTAGGAGGCTTTGCAGAGGTGTCCTCGGCCCCCAAGAAGCCCTGCTAAAGTGAGCTGTTGTTATGGGTGACAGTGTGTGTTTCCGGGACCGAGAAGTTTCAGAACAAACTGAGAGCTTGGTATCCAGGCCTGGAGTTGAACGTGTGTGCAAACCCTGCCTCCAGAATGTGCTCAGAAGCTATCCAGTGATTAAAAGCAGCCCATACTCTGGGAACAAGCTGGACTAAGTCAAGATAAGCAGACTTTTTTATTGCAGGACTGATTTGAGCGGCAAATACACTAATATGTCGCTTCAGTCTCAGAATCAGTTACAATCGGTAACACGCTCCACATGACTCCACCGACTAACTCCATAACTAGGACCATCCTGTAAGACCAGAACACTGCTAAGCAGCGTGGGAAAATGTCTGTTCACTGAGCTCTTTAATGAAAGACGTCTACGATTAAATCAGCTTTAGCCAGGCTCTGCTACCTTGCCTTGCTGGTCGTGCTGCACAGCACTAGAAGAAGGTCACATGACAGAGTCTCTGCTTTGTCCATTCTTTGATTTGGCCTCAGCACATCTAGAGGACTATGGAGATGGGTTGTTAGGGACGTCTTCATGAAAGGTCATGGATCCTTCTGGAATAGCCTCATCCTAAGGAACAGATTGGGCACTAGCAGGTAGGAGTGATCCAGAGAACATTACCTCCATCACTCTAAATGTCATGACAATCTGGCCTATCATTACCTGCAACCTGGCAGGTCACCCTATCTTCTCCTGGGTTCCAAGAGTAGCTTCTCCCCCAGACATCACCAGAATTAAACTTGCTAAAACCCAAATGAGTAACGTGTACCTCCATATCACCAGAGTAAATTTGCTAAAACCCCAAGTGAGATGTGGCACACCTCACTTGAGAGATTTCAGTGGCTCCTCACTAGGCCCTGTGTCAAGGCCCTCACAGTTCCTCATGAGGTCTCTGAAACCAGCTTGTTACACCACCCAACCCCAAACTCCTACTGACCATTTCCCTGGCCATTTTCTTCTATCTGTTCTTAGCTCATGTTGCTCTGTTCACTTGGGCCCTGTATTAGTTACTTGTACGTGATAAGACACCACAACCAAGGCAACTCAGAGGAAAAAGAGTCTACTTCTGGTTCTGGATAGATAATAGCCCAATGATGGCAGAGAGAATGGCAACGATATTAGGCATGGTGACTGGAGCAGGATCTGAGAGTCCACATCCTTTACTGTAAGCACAGAGCAGAGAGAGCAAACTGGAAGTAAGGAGGGGGTTAAGCTCACAGAACCCACTCCCAGTAATATATGTCTTCCAGTACCATCCAATAACAATGCCAACAACTGGGGACTAAGGGTTCAGATATTTGAGATCATGAGGGACATTTCTCATTCAGACCACCACTCTCGGCTCCCTTGCCTCCATAGTCTCCTGGTTACATCATCATGAACAACACACTAAATTCAAGTTCAAAAGTCCCTAGTCTTTCAGACATAATGCTGTTTAAAAGTCCCAAGTCCTGAATTTCCTCTGAGACTCACGGCCATGTCTTAATTGTAATCCCCTGTAATCAAAAGCAAATTACACATTTTCAACATATGATAGCACAGAATGTACATGCCATTCCAAAAGGGAGAAACGGGGGCACAGTGAGGACAGACTGTACCAAAGCAGGCCAGAAACCAACAGGGCAAATTCCAAATCCTGTAGTCCTATACCCCATGTCTGAGAGTTAATTTCAAAGTTAATTTCAAAGGGCTTTAAATGGCGCTACCCCTCCGGGTGTGCTGCCTGCAACACACATCTCTATCCTGGGTGATTCCACTCCATATATGCAGCTCTTCTCAGCAGACGTTCTGTGGTTCTGGCATCTCCAACATCTTGGGGTCTCCACTGAAACCTGGGTTTTACTCTGACAGCTTCATGCAATGGTCTTTCATGGCCTCTTGATCTGCTGTGGCCTTACTCAGGAGCTCCCCTGCCACACATGGACTGTCTTGACTGAGTCTCTGAAACGGTGAAAGGAGAATCCACAACCCTTCACACTTGAATCTTTCCTGCCTCTAAAAACAGTGTACACGACACTGCCAAGTTCAACTTGGGATGGACCTGCCTCCTTGGAACACATCAACATCCCCATTTCCATTCCAAAGTCCTCTGTATTCCTCCCCAAACCAACACAGCAAGGTTTTTCACAGCACCAGCCACCAACCTTTATGTCTATCATTTTTATGTTGCTATGACAAAACGCCATGACCAAGGTGACTTATAGATGAGTTCATTTGGGCTTATGGTTCCAGGGGATAAGAGTCCACCATGGTGGGAAGTCATGTCAGCAAGCAGCAGGTGTGGTGGCTGGAGAAAGATGCTGAGAGCTCATATCCTATGTCCTATACATAAACACAGAAAGCAAAGTGAGCATTTGGGGAATTCTAAAGTTTCCTGAAAATCTGTCATAGTGACATACTTCTTCTAGAAATGTTGCACCACCTAAACCTGCCCAAATAGCACTGGGACCAAGTGTTTAAATGTCTAAGACAATGGGGGATGATGTAGGAGGGTCTTCTGTCTATGTGTTACTTTCATTGGTTAAATAAAGAAGCTGCCTTGGCTTTTTGATAGACCAGCCCTTAGGTGGGTGGAGTAGAAAGAACAGGATGGTGGGAGAAAGAAAGCAGAGTCAGGCAGATGTCATGAAGCTCTGGCCCGAGATGGACATAGGTTAAAATCTTCCTGGTAAGCCACAACCCCGTGGTGATACACAGATTACTAGGTATGAGTTAAAGGAAGATGTGAGAGTTAGCCAAGAAGAGGATAGATATAATGGGCCAAGCAGTGTTTAAATTAATACAATTTGTGTGTGTTATTTTGGGGTATAAGCTAGCTAGCCAGGCAGCTGGGAGCCGGGCTGCAGGAAGCGGCCCGCTGCTCCTTTTACAACAGGGGAACATTTCTCATTCGAATCACACAGCCCCATTGCTGAGCCTATGGAATTCTCAGAGATTTCCAACTTAGATTTAACACTTAGTGTTTCCCAGGCACAGATGCCTAGCCACTTTGATTTCTTCCAGGTTTAGATGTCATCTTCTCTATAAAGACTTCTGTGAGAGCCCTATTTAAAATCATAGCGCCTTCATTGCTCCTTCTCCTATCTGCTTTCCTGAGTTACTTTTTTCTACATCATTCTGCACTACTGGGCATATTTCACATCTCTCTCTCTCTCTCTCTCTCTCTCTCTCTCTCTCTCTCTCTCTTTGCATCTTGTCTCCCTAAATGAGAATCAATGAGCATTGGTATTGCTTCAGCCCTTGGAAACTAAAAATGACTAGCAGAAGGAAAGAAAACAAATGACCAAATGTTCAACAAGGTTTACAGAATTTCCATAAAATGGGCCAATGCATAAACTTCTGCACAGAGACAAGCCATATTCTAAAACAAAGCTCAAAGGTGAAAGAAGAAGCAAAGAAAGCTAACTTTTCTTTTCCAGATATGAAACATTTTCCTTGTCCCCATAATGATTTTCCCTTCCACAGATCTTTAACCATCCAGATAGCATCAGAAGGCCAGAGCTCTCTGGTTGTAGAAGAAGGAGCTCTAGACTGGAATTGTATCTTTTTTGAACCCTGCTTGCTTGTTCTCCCTCTTATTGATAATTATTTTTTTTGTTTCTGTAGACTGAAATTGATAATCACTGAATCAGTCACAGCAATGCTGCAGTCTAGATTTCCTTACTATGCAGGTAAGTAGAATCTTTCAATTGTTAGAGAACAATTCTATCAGTAGTTAAAGTCAATGTAAATGGGCTGAATTGAATGACTCAAAAGTGAAATCTAATAAACAGAACAAAAGTAAAATTGAACAATAAGATGCTTAGAAAGAGTAGATTAAAAATCAAATGATAAAAGCTGTGTACAGTGGTGCATAATTGTTGTCCTAGTATTCAGGAAGCTGAGACAGGAAGACTGGGAGTCAAAGTCAGCAAGCGGTGTATTGACTTCTTGCAAACCAATCAACAAACAAACAAGAAAGGAAAAGTCTCCAGGAAGATGTAATGATGTACTGGAGGCAGGTGGGAATGGAAACAAGAGGAATCAGGTTGTGTGGGCGGGGTGAATGGAGGGGGAGAGTACTGAAAGAGATTACTGGAAAGGGGACACTTTTCAGGGTCAGGGAGAAACTTGGTGCAAGGGAAACTCCCAGGAATCTGCAAGGATGACCCCAGCTAAGACTCCTAGCAACAACAGATCTGTAGCATCAACTGGCCATCTCCTGTGGTCAGGCAAGACTTCCAGTGGACAGGTCGGAACACCAACCAAGCCATTTAAAGTTTTCCCTGCCTTTGGGATGTCCTGGGGTAAGGGCAGTATAGAGACTGTGAGTGTGGCCAACGGATGACTGGTCCAGCCTGAGGTCCAGGCCACCAGATACTGTGATATACTCATAGATTGTGTACTACCCCAATTGTCATCAGAGAGGCTTCATCTAGTAATCAATAGAAACAGATGTAGAGACTCACAGCAAACATTACAATGAGCTTGGGGAATCCTGCTGAAGAGAGGGAAGAAGGAGTGTAAGATCCAGAGGGGTCAAGGACATCATAAAAAAATCCACAGAGTCAACTCACCTGGCACACAGGAACGCAAGAATCTGAAATGATGTAGGAGTCCCCTCTGTATGCTGTGAATATGTTTTATTACCATTGGTTAATAAAGAAGCTGTTTTGTATGTGGCAGAGCAGAATAGAGCTAGACAGGAAAACTAAACTGAATGCAGGAACAAAGAGGGCAGGGTCAGGAAAATGCCATGTAGCTGCCCAACTAGAAGGATGCCAGAAACTTACCAGTAAGCCTGTGGCAGTACACAGACTAATAGAAGTGGGTTAATTTGAGGTGTAAAAGCTAGCTAGGAATATTCCTGAGTCACTGGCCAAGCATGTTGTAATTAATAAAACTTCTGTGTGATTATCTGGGTCTGGGAGACCAGGAAATGAAGTTGTAGTCTCTATTTACAAATGGTACCACTGTCTGGTGCATGGATCCACCTAAGACTAAAAACAAAACAAAACAAAAAAAAAAACTTAAGGAAAAAAAGAGGGCTTCTAGATTCACAAAAACAGGAGCCAAGCACAGCTTTTTGGTAGTCACGTTTTTTTTTTTCCAAATAGGCTCTATTGGCTTCTTTTAGACAAGGTTTCCTGATTTGTTCTGATGGTACAAATGACTCTGATTCTATTGGGAGTTTTTGCTATGGTGCATTTAAAAGGGGTTTGTGAGCAGAGTGCTACAAGTGGCTTAATGGTGACATAGACCTGCTGCATCCCTGGAGCAGTGAGAATGGTTAGCAGAGCTGGCAGTGAGCTTACCTCTACCATGTTGAACAAGGTAGAGCCAAAAGGCAACATGGCAGCATTAGTCCTCATCACACTGCTTAGCATTTTTTGAAGCATTCCTGATCAGAAAATGATTGCAGATACACAATATGACAAATTCATACAAAAAAGACCTCTAAATGGGTCACAGTGCTGGATGAATATACATGGCTGAGGAAAGAGAGAAGAAAATATACAGTCATTGAATAAAGGAGTAAAGATAATAAAATAAATATTAAAAATCAATAAAGCAATAAAAGCCACATAAATATGGAAAATACATAGAGAGTCTAGATTATGTATATTATTGCGCTTTCTTTGAGCTTTTTCACTACAGAGAGGAGGGCTGCTACGCTAAACGAACATAAAAGTATCCTGACTTCAAAATTTGTGTCTAAGGATATATTACTTTAGAAAAGAGGTTCTGTTTTTGTTTCTACAGATGTTAAGAACCTATGGATTTCTTCCAGGCTAATGTGGTTTGATGGAACAAGATCCCCTGAAAGGTCTCCATGAACCTTAAAAACACTCTACCCAACAAACACCAGGAAGCAGTTTGGAGAAAACTACACCCAAATTCTCAAAATGATTGTTTATAAAAGTTTATTTTCATTTAAAAGGGGTTGGGTGTAAATGGTTAAATGGACACAATCAGTCTCTTAGAAGGGGGAGGTGAGATAGGATATAGAGATGAATACTTTGCATTGGTATGGATCTTGGTCTATTGATAAACTTTTAATTATGTTAGGTTTTTCTAGATATATAGGAATTTATTTCAGTTAGATAATCTTCAATGCATCAAAGACCTATGTAATATGGCATTTAAAACATTTTAAGAACTTGAACTTTTCTTGACAGTGAAACATGTCTTTTCTGGCAGTACCAATTACTTCAGAGAAGTTGACTGGCACTGAAGAAACTCAGTATGGTATTTGTCTTCAATGTTACAAGGCTAGCCTTTTGGGCAAGAAACTGCTGTTGCTCTTCCCTGGACTGCTTAATGGTATGCTGTATGAACTGGACATGCAGGGCCCACAAAAAAATGACTGCTGAAATTGCCTAAAGAAGTTGAGACAATCTTTCAGGGTTCCTGCTTCATGAAAATATCTTCCAGACATTCTGCAGGACATAGAAAAAGTGATTGACAAACTGCCAACATAGGTGAAATAGTCTTTCAAATTTCCTGTTTCATGGAAGAGTCTGCCGGATACTATGGGCCTGTATGCTAAAGATGGGTGCCCCAATGTTACAGGAGAACTTTGAGTGATTATCCAGATAGTAAGATGTCTCTGTCATTTCTAGAATTTTGAAAGTTGTTTACAATGCATTTTCTGTTTACTTAGGTAATATTATATCCTTCTGGGGTCTTTGATGGAGTTGAAGACTAGATAGTTATAATGATAGTTTTCCTTAGTTATGATAAAAGATAAATTAGATATGAAACTTTAGACTAATAAAGATAACATAGATGATAGAATATTGTCTTTAATTTTACCAGATACAAATAGACTAAATATTGTAACTGTAATTTTTGCTTGATACCTGTTTTGTTATATGTGATTTCACTATGTTAAAGTTAAAACTTTCCCTTTTATTTGGACAGAAAGGGGGAAATGATATGGGATTCCTCTCTGAATGTTATGAATATGTTTTATTACCACTGGTTAATAAAGAAGCTGCTTTGGCTTATAGTAGGTCATAATAGATATAGGCAGAAAAACTGAACTGAATGCATGGAGAATGAGGGTGAAGTCAGGGAAACATCACGTAGCTGCTGAATGAGAAGGATGCCAAAACTTTATCAGTAAGCTACAGCCTCATGGCAATACACAGACTAATAGAAATGGGTTAATTTAAGATGTAAAAGCTACCTAGGAATATGCCTGAGTCATTGGCCAAGCAGTGTTGCAATTAATATAGCTTTTGTGTGGTTATTCAGGTCTGGGCAGCTAGGAAACAAAGGGCCGTCTCTGCCTACAGCTGATGAAAACAGATGCAGAGACCCACAGTCAAATGTTAGGCCAAGCTTGGGGAATCCTGATGAAGAGTGGAAGGAAGGAGTGTAGGAGCTAAAGGGGTTAAGGATATTACAAAAAAAAAATTCCACAGAGTCAACTAACCTGGAACAAAGGAACTCAGAGTCTGAACTGACAACCAGGGATTCTCCATGGGACTGATGTAGGCCCTGTACATATATGTGACAGTTGTGTGTGGGACACTTAACAGCAGGAGCTGTCCTTAATGCTTTGAATTGGCTCATTGGAACCTATTCCTCACACTGGGTTGCCTTGCCCAGCCTTAATTCAAGGGAAGTACTTAGTCTTACTGCAACTTGATATGTTTTATTAATATACATGGGAGGCTTGCTCTTTCTGAACAGAAATGGAGGAGTGGGTTGTGGAGGCAGAAGGGAGGTGGGGGAGGCAATGGTAGGAGAGGAGGGAGGAGAAACTGCAGTAGAGATGTAAAAAAAATTAAAGAAAAAAGAAATCAAAGCACACACACACAAATGATGCAATGAATGCTTATGCTTTAATACTTCTGCTAAGTACAATTTAAAATGTGGAAATTAGATAACATGCATTAGAAGACTGAAAAATAGGTTGGGGTAAATTGTCTGAGAAATGTACATACATTCCAACACATATTACGGTAATGAACTCTTTTATTTATTTATTTATTTGTTTGTTTGTTTATTTTGATTTGATAGATACCAGTCTGGGAACCTAGAAATGTCAATAAGGACAGGTAATAGATATTTTTAAAAACAAAATTTTCTTTCCAAAGCAAAGGCGAGAAAGAAGGAAATAAAATTCAATTTTTTTTCTAGTCTAGGGAACAAGAATGGAGCAATGTACTCTAACAGAAGTTCATAGAGGAAAACCACACCCACCTTCCTTCCAACAGAAAGGACTACACGGGAAGCCTAGATTGTCATTCTTTCAAAAGCGCAGTGAGATATCTCCAAATTCACTCAAGGAAAGAGCAGCAAAGACGAGAGGGAAGCCTGAGTCTTCACCTTTGGCAAGCACCACTGCTGTGTCCCCATCTTCTCACAGGCTCTCAGAAGCGTCAGTGTGATGGAGGAGGGTCATCTGTCTATGTGTTACTTTCATTGGTTAATAAAGAAACTGCTTTGGCCCTGTGATAGGACAGAAAATTAGGTAGGTGGAGTAAACAGGACAGAGTGCTGGGAGGAAGAAGGCAGTGAGGCAGTCGCCATGACTCTCCTCTCCGAGACAGACACAGATTAGGATCTTTCCTGGTAAGCCACCACCTCGTGGTGATATACAGATTATTAGAAATGGGTTAATTAATATGTGAGAATTAGCCAATAAGAGGCTGAAACTAATGAGCCAGGCAGTGTTTAAATGAATACAGTTTGTGTGTTGTTATTTCTGGGTGTAAAGCTAGCCGTGCGGGAGCCGGGCGGGAATGCAGCCCGCCACTCCTTCTACGTCAGTGGGCACATTGGTGGCCACACTGAACAGGCATCTGCCCACCTGAAGACAAAAGACTGTCAGAGGACAATGGCTAAAAGGCAAAAGTAGATTAGTGCCCCGAGCCTCAAACATGGTGTCGAAAGAGCCCCGAGATCATTTAGATGCATTAACACTAAGACGACTTTAGTGTGAATGAGAAAAGATAATCAACAAACAGGAAGGAGAGAGCACAGCAGCTGGAATAGTCTCCCGGGGTTTTAAAGAAGCTGTAATGAAAATTCTTCAGTGAGCAAATGTGAAAATAATTAAAACCAATTAAAAAATAAAATCTCAGCAAAAAAAAAAATATTAGAAGGAACAAAACAGAAACTTTACTATTTAAAAATGTACAAAACTAGAAACAGATCAAACGAATGAATGGAGAAAGAAATGAAAGAACTCAAAATAGCAACTATGCAAGCTGAACAGCCGAGAGGAAAATATATCTGAACTGGGGGCTTGGTCTTTCCCAAACTTGGGAAATATCTAAACCTACAAAATCTAAAAGCTGAGCAAACCCAAAATGGAATTTTAAAAAAATTAACACTGAAATTACCTTATACTCCAGCTTCCAAAGCTAAAGACAGCCAGAAAGAGCAGCTGACCCTGTAAGGAGAAAGAGTTCAGAGCCACACAGACTCTTCTCAGAACGCAGGAGTCAGAGGGAAGTGACGTGTTTTCTCAAGTGCCAAAAGAAAATTCCGCACTCAGGATTCCACACGTCTCGGGATTCCACACTCAGTAAAATCTCTTTCCGGAAATGAGGACAAATGTAAGAACACACAGATACCGTTGCCTTCTTTTCTCCGAGTCCTTAAATTATGTTTGACAACAGAAGCAAGATTTCTACGTTTTAAATACTCTCAGTGTATGCAGAGGAACAGGACACTCACACTGTGAACAGGAAGAGACGGAGTAGGTGGAGGAAAATCATGGTGTGTGTATACCTGATGTCATGTCTAAGTAATTACTATGGGTGCCTTGTACAAAATGAAACGCTAAAGAAAAATGTAGCTACATCTTGATGTAATTTGGGAATATGTTCAAATCAAGAAGTAAACACATAGAGAATTAAAAGCATGCCTTTATTTAGGTATTTAGGAATATATACATATGTAACAATAATTGGAGACAAACAGGCCACGAATTTGAAAGAAAACAAGAGTGGTTTATGGTAGGGTTCGGAGGAAGAAGAGGGGAGGGAGAAATTATATTATAATATAAAAAATACTTTAAAAAGAAGAAAAAACATACTTAAGTGAGAAAATAAGATAAAAATATGAAATATGTTCATAATTATTATTAACATAAATGGCTTCAACATGCCAAATAAAAACAGATATTAGCAAGTAGATTAAACAGAAACTGTGATCCAGCTTCAGTTATCTTCAAAAATTCACTGCTGATAATACCTCAAACATAGATAGGCAACCTGAAAGTAAAGAGATGGGAAGATATAACATGATAAAATCTTAACAAAGTCAAATCAAGAATGATTCTGACAACATCACACAAATAATGATCAATGAAAATCCTCAGGTCAATACTGATGCAAACATTCTCAAAATGAAAGTGCAAAGAATTCAGTAAGACATAGGAAAAGTTATATGCCATGACCAAGAACGTGCTTTGCCCAGGGAAGCAAGCTTGTGAAATATTCAAAAACCAATCCATGTAATCCATCATATTAATAGACCGATGAGTAAAACCATGTTGTAATATTTGCAAATGCAGAAAAATCAGTTGGAAAAAACCCACAATGTTCATTATTTATTAAAAACAAAACTATTGGTTAAGCATGAATATACAATTCATTAAATGCCTGCATGTTCTATCCATCACAACAGAGCGTGAAAGGGTTAACAGAAGACTCACAGCAAAGTCTAAACCCAACTCTGGGAGTCAGACACCCTCTTCTGATCGCCCACACATGCACCCACACATGCACACACACACAAATACAGGTAAATAATAATAATAAAAATTGCGAAAACCCAAATGAATACATTCCAGAATCCCCCAAAGGACAGAAAGCTATTCGGCAATAGAAAACAATGAGCTGCTAATATATACCATTCAGAAGAATTTCAGGGGCTTTATGGAAAAAAAACAATAAAAATACATATTGCGTGACTTCATATTTATGCTGAAATCGAAGCAGATTGGTGACTGTCAGCTGCTGGAGATGCCATGAGAATGACGGGTACGGTGATAAGTCAGCTCTCACCTTGAACCTGGTGGCGTCATGAATCCATACATGAAGTAAAATGACATAGACAAGGACTATAAATAAACATGCTTCTTTTCTAGTCTTGATTAAATAAGTAGTTATCTCTATGGGAAACTGGGTAAAATGTACTGTATTTGCAACTTCCAGTGTAACTAAAATTATTTAAAAATAAAATATTAAAATGTAGTAACAGCAATAAAATAAACAGATGAATTGACTTGCAAGCATTTTAAAATATATTAGCACAAATTCCATGTAATATGACTGACAACATATAAAATAATTAATTTGTTTGCACTAAGCACTCTAGGTACAAAGTAAAAAAGAAAAAATCTCTAGAAACATTCAGAATCCTTCAAAAGCAACTCAATTATAGTAAATGTTAATGTGATTTTTTTTTCTGCTCAGGTATAGAAAATTTTGTTTAATAAAGTGATCAATGAGTTTGATTTCATGAATAGAAAATTGGTGTTTACTATAGCCCTGAAGACTATTTGGGTACATTAATATAAAATTGATTACAAGAATATATCCATGAACTTTGACAAGGAAAATCCACAAATTTTCACAAGACTTGAACATATTCAATTTATAATTATTGTTGAATAAAATCAAACACATCAAGAAAAGATTAAATATCCATTTTAAAGTAAAAGTAGTCTATACACATTTTCAAAGTGGGAATTACATATAGACTAAAACTAACTTTAGCTCAATGTCCATTGGTGCAGTAGTGGCAGCTTTGTTAAGGGTAACCCAGCGTTTTCTAAGTATACTTGACACCCAACTCACAGAAAGGAACATACTGGTACCACAAACCTGATCAGAAAGGTCATAGGCCCTAGTGGTGAAGCTATGGCTATCGTTTTCTAAATTGACATGATGTGTTCATCAAATTCCCTTCTAAATAGTTATGTTGATGGCATAGATCAGGGCTGCTTTATGCACTGAGCAGAAAAGTTTCATTGTGCAGTGGGCAGCGGTAACTACAGACACTCATAACTCATCAATGCTGGGGATAAATAACCACTGAGTAATTTATCTGTAAGTAGGACATCTATTTTACTCCCTCCAAGGCTCAGGGAACAATTTTGAAGAGAAGGAAGCCCTATCACAGGAGAACACGAGACATTAGCAGTGATGTCTTGAAATCTCTGCCCATATAGGACAGATGTACCAAATGCTCACATCTTAACCGACCTGACGGTCTTCCTCTCCCTCTATTCCCTATAGGCTACCTCTGTTGGCAGCTGAAGTACTCTGTGAGGCTGCGCTGCTCATAAGTCATCTCTTCAAATAAGCCCTAAGATTTTTTAATGTATCAATGTTTAGTCTTCCAACAGTGGTGAACCTGGTCCCTTTGGTTGTCCTCTGTCCTCTGGACTGTAGTACCCCAGAGGATTGTGGGAATGCTCTCTCTGCTCTTCCTGTGTCCTCTGGACTATAGTACCCCAGAGGATTGTGGGAATGCTCTCTCAGCTCTTCCTGTGTCCTCTGGACTGTAGTACCCTAGACCATTCAAAACTCTAAGAAGTCACACCTATAGTCATCCTGCAATTGGGTCAGAGATGGTCTCCATGTGAAGACACACTCTTGGGTCAGGGCCAGGTGTGTAACGTTGAGCTTGACACTGAGAATTGGTTTGTAAGATGTGGTGCATTTTATTTCCCATAGCTGGGGCTTAGCCAGAGGCATTCATGCTGCACTTTCTAAATACCTCAAAGACAGGCTGGGGCTGCAGCCAAATCAGGCAAGCTGTTGGCTTTGTGCCAGTCTCCTGGGGTAATCCTGAGACCTCTGGCTGAGTGCTTAGAGCTGAGTATCCCTTGTGGTCCAGAACAAGAAAGGCACTACTGCCTTCCAATCCCCTGTTCCAACACAATCAGGAATATGAAGAGGCTGAAGGAGAGACAAGGGGGAGGGCAGTTGAGATCAAGTCCTCTGTAACCTTAAAACAAAAGCCACATGTCTTTTTCGTATTCCCAGGGCCTAGCCCCTGACCCCCACTAGGGATCTCTTGTGATACAAGTAACACATGACTAAAATGCTCGTTATCAAGGCTTTTACATCAAATGCTCTTCAGTGGAGTGTAAATATTCCACAAAGAATTTACAGACTCTTTTAGGCTACAGTAACCTAACAAGAAGACTGGTTGAGACGCACGGAGCTATAAGAGTCATGGATGGAGACCTGGAAATTTGTTCCTCAAAGTATAGACTAGAAGGAAACAAGACTCAGCCTTCTGCTCAGCTGTCAGGAATGGGCCATCATGTGGCGAAGTCTGGTCCTCCTTCCACCAAGGTAGCAAATTGCTAACATGAACACCCTACAAGTACAAGGGTTTACTAGGGCTTAGTGCTGCAGAGGGTTTAATGCATGTGGCGAAGTCTAGTCCTCCTTCCACCATGGTGGCATGTTGTTGACATGAACACCCTACAAGGACAAGGGTTTACTAGGGTTTAGTGCTGCAGAGGGTTTAATGCATAGGCAGCTGTGTCTGTTGTTTTGGACCTGTGGTATAGCAGTACATAATGACAGGAACACACGACAGAGGAAAAGTTATTTATTTCATGGAAACTGAAAGCAAAGAAATTAAGAAGGGAAAAGTCCCAACAGCTCCTTCAAAGGCACACCCCCAATGTGTAGGACCTGACTATTGGGTTCTTCTACAGCTGCTGACATTATAGGTTAGGGCCCAGATCTTTAACATGTGATACGAAGGGAGCATTCAATACTTAAACTATAACACAAAGGTATTTACTGTATGGTAAAATCCACATAGACATTGGAAACCCACATGAACTTGGAATAATCATCCTCCAAGGACGTGTATTTCAGTGTCTACCTGAGTCTGTGAGCATCTACATGCTTGGGTCTGTCTGCACACACATGTTTGCAGTATGTAAACATCATGTTTATGGCTTATTATTAGTGAGAATTTGCTCACCTTATCCACATAGACTCAGCCCCTTTCTCTTCTGCAGTTGGGGAAATTTGGGGTTTCTTTGATGCTAATCCACCAGAGTTGGTTTTCTGCATCTCACTGAGACAGCTGTGGTTTGCTGTGCTCAGAAGCATGGAGTACTTCTCAGAATGGAGACTGAACAATGGGTTTTACCACCATTCCCCAAGTCCCTCTGTCCAGAGTCCAGGCCCTCTCCAAGTGCCCCTAGCTTTGATGCTCCAAGTAAGGAATGGTTACAGAACCCCTGGAAAAGCTCATCTTTCCCATTGCAGTGTGGAATTCTAGAAATGGTTAGGTCTGATGCCATTGACATTTTGACCGAAACTCCTTTATGGTTTAAGACAACATTTAAGTCATGTTTAGTCTTTGACTCATTCTTTTGTAAAATAATTTTAGTTTTTTAAAGCTTACCATGAAAATGAAAAGTTGGGGGGCAGTAAAGAGAGTTCAAAGATAAAGACTGAGAGCAGAGCATGTTGTAATCAGAGTCTTGAGAATCTAAGTAACAGGACTTGGGAGGCAGAGGCAGGCAGACCTCAATAAGTTCAAGGCCAGCCTGGTATTCCAAGTGAGTTCCAAGACTGCCAGGACTGTTACACAGAGAAACCCTGTGTCAAAGAAAAAAAGGGAAAAAAAAGAAAGAGAAAGAAAAAGAATATAAGCAAAAGAAGTAGCAGAGTGTAGAAGAAGTGGCGGGCTGCTTTTCGTCCTGCCCAGCTCCCGGCTGCCCAGCTAGCTTTACCCAAAATAATTACATGAAAACTGTATTCATTTAAACACTGCCTGGCCCATTATCCATAGCCTCTTATTGGCTAACTCTTACATATTGATCTAACCCATTTTTAATAATCTGTATCGCCAATTGACTGTGGCTTACCGAGTCTAGCCAGCATCTGTCCTGGGAAGGGGAATCGTGGCATCTGCCTGACTCTGCTTCTTTCTCCCAGCATCCTATTCTGTCTACTCTGCCTATCTAAGCTGCTGTCCTATCGAGAGCCAAGGCAGTTTCTTTATTAACCAATGAAAGCAACACATAGACAGATGACCCTCCTACATCAGCAGAGCAATGCGGAAATGGGGATGTCAGCAAGCATTCACAGGGCACTTCGAACATCAGAACACTGGACTCTGACTGTATGATGCCTCTTCTGTGTATGTAGAGTTCTGGAGCTGTATGGCATGGCCTTGGTCACACGACCATCTATGTTGCTGAGCAGAGCCACAGCAGTACTAGCAGTAGTTACCACCCTTGGCTGGCTCCTCTGAGCTGATGGAGTGACCAGAGTGTGTAGCAGAAGAAAGAGCTCAGACAAGCACAGGCTTTCAGCAAGACTCAATCTTTAAATACGGTCATTAGATCAGAAATCCAAACATTGAGCACTTAAGAGCCAGAAGGTACATAAAGGAAGAAAATGTTCGGTGCTTTCTATCTGCATTGGTAAGACTTGTGATCATTTTGCTTTTAATGTCTAGGAATGCCTTTAAACAGTGATGGAGCAGGGGACCTTTCAAGGTTTTTCCAGTTTGTTCCTTCACATTCATATCCTCCCCTCCCTTTATCAAGTCCATATCCCCTCCTTCTCTCTTGAATTTGTAACATGAAGGGAAGGAGTTACTCAGACCAAAGGATTGAAGGTACCAAATTTTCCTCAGCACTGATACAGCACAGAAACTCAAGGCACAAAGTTCAGAAAAACTTCAGGATACAAGCCACATCTCTGAGCCTTAGAAAATCCCTTTCCCCGGCATCCAAGAATCAAGAGCATGAGAAGAAAAAAGAAAGGGAAGGGAAGGGAAGAAAAAGAAAGGAAAAAAACAAGAGATAAATGAATACACACTTAAGAAAGGCAGGGACAGGCGACAATGTGGAGGTTACGTGGGAGAAGGAGAGCTATGGCTATGACAATCACAAGGTTACAGAACATTTATAACATACAGAACTCTCCTTGTCTTCCTAAATAAAGAGTGCCACTGTACCCTGAGCCACCAAGAAGAGATTATTAGACCCTCTTGGTCTCCAAACACAATTTGCCTTCTGAGGGCTGCCAGAACTCATGTCCGGCAATATGGCAGCCTTATGCTACTCTATACATGGAAATGCTGAGAAACCCATGGTGTGAAACTGGGGCATACTTGATTTTCATCCAGAAAAAAAATGTAAAATAGGTGTTCTTTCCAGTCAGTTGGTAAAATATCTGTGCTCAAAAGGTTAATTAAGTTGACTTTAAAATATTCTTTAATAATTAGAATCCAACTAAAGGGCTTCATTATGGCATTTTTACAAACACTTCGCTGGTTATCTTCCCCATCCACTCACCTCTCTGATCCCCAGCCCTTGGCTAGAATATTTCCCCCCAGGGTCCTCAGTCTGCTTTCACGTCACATATATGTCATGACCTCACTTTCCCTACTCCTCCCTTGAGGACTTTTCTTTCTCTCATGATATGCTCTAGTTTCAAGATCTGAAAGCACATCTCTCTATATACATATACAAAAATCAAAATCCAGAAGCTACACGTGAAAGAAAAAATGGAATACTCTTTCCAAGTATGAATTACTTCCTTTGATATGATGACTTCCATCCATTTTCCTGCAAATTCATGGTTTCATTTCTCTTTATGGTTGAAGAAAATTACATTTTGTATCTGTGTTATAGTCTTTTCATTCATCTATTGGTGGACATCTTGGCCAGTTCACTGCCTAGCTAGTTGACAGTGCTGCAGCAGTAAACAGAAATGCAGGCATCTCATGGTAGGATCCAGAGAGCTTTGGATCTATGTTAAGGACGGGTCATATCCTAGTTCTTACAGTTAAGAGGCTCATCTCAAAGGATTATTTCTCCTTCTATTGATAGTCATTATTTGCCAATTATCTAGAGTTAGATCTGTTCTATTTCCCCCATGCGCATAGCCATATCATCCAGTGTTGGTTCCGCTCACATCTTGTTTAGATTATGATACTGTTGAGAGTTCAAGGGTGCATCTACCCTGTCATATATAAGTGACATAATCTCACAGCCAATGTCTTGGTCCTCTGGCTCTTAGAGCCTCTCCATCACTTCTTCTGAGAGGATTTCTGAGTCCTAGGGGTGGGGTTGTGTAGATGCAACAGCTGGGCCTGGGCACTCCATGCTCAGAGTTTCTCTGTGTTTTGACTGGTTGTGGCTTTCTGTAGTATTCTCCATCTTCTACATTTGTATTAAGGGCGAGAGCTCCACTTAGCTAGGTGTCTAAGGATAACCCTGGTAATGCAGTGAAGGAGTGTGCTGGTTTGGGGAGTAGAAAGAGGAGGTTTTCCTCTAGGTTCCACAGTGGACCTGATGGAATAATTTCCACTTCTCCCCTGCACTTCCTCTCCTCTCGTGGAAGGAATTCTCTCAAACCGTTCTTGTAGATAAGACTTTTTCTTGGTCCTCTCTCTATATATAGTATCCATTTAGGAACTGTCTGGAGTGCTGGCTTAGGTATCAATAAGTGTTTTGATTTTTGTTTAGCTCTCTTAATTTTAACACAAAACTTTTCTAGACACATCACTCTTGATCAGCTTATGGCTGCTGAGAGATCCGCTGTTATTCTTATGTTCCTGACTTTGCAGATGAGTTGGCATTTTCCTTTACAATCTTTAATATTGATCCTTTGTTTTAATATTCTTATGCCATAACTATGATATGTCGTGGCAAGGTTCTTCTTTTGTCTACTTAAATTCTAGGGAAATAAGTGTCCTCAGTGCTTAGCTGTCCATTTCCTTCTCTGGGTTTGGTATTTTTCTGTGGTGGTTTCATTCAATAAACTGTGCCCTTGGACTTTGTCTCACATCTTCTTAGAGTCCATAAATTCGTAGGTTTGTTTTGGTGAACATATCTTAGAGTTCCTGGAAGCGTTTGACATGTTCTCTATTCTTTCTTTATGCATTTCTGAATGTATTATCGTCTCAACCCTTCCCCTCCAACCTGAAATTCATTCTTCGGCTTGGTCTTGGCCATTGATTTTATGTTTCACTGCATTCTTAAGTTATTCAATAACAATTTATCTAAGCCAAGGAAAATTATGATGTCTTGATACAAAAAGCCATTGCTATGTTGCAACAGCAAGAACAGATGTCAACATTGTAGCAACTCTCTGATATGAGAATCAAGTTCTACGTTACACTGTAACAGAAGGAAAATTTGAATAGACTCACTTTATAAAAAAAACATACGCTCATTTTTTAAAAGTATTTGGGATTCTAAGTCTAGTGAGTCTTATGCCTCCTGTGGTTTTATGCCTGCCAAAGCCATGATTTTTGGCATGAAATGGTACTCTATGTTTTGTTTTGGAACTGGCACTGTGAGGCAGGCTCCTCAATCCTCCTGACCCTACATTTATACTAGCTAAATCTGGAAATCTGAGGGACAAAAGCAAGGAAGGGTTTAAAGGAATTTTTCTCAACTTTCCATCCCCACCTGCCCCCAGCCCACCTAGGAGATCTCTTCTATTTCCCTTTCCCTGGGAGACCCATGTGTCCTCTTTGGGCCTTCCTTGTTACCTAGCCTCTCTGGGTCTGTGAATTATAGAATGATTATCCTTTAATTTACAGCTAATATCCACTTATGAATGGTTACATGCCATGTTTGTCTTTCTGGGTCTGGGTTACCTCACTCAGGGTGATTTTGGAGTGGATTGAGGGGGAGAGTTACTGAAAGAGATGACTGGAAAGGGGGGCATTTGGGGGCCAGGTAAAAACCTGGTACAGGGGAAATCCTATGAATCTACCTTGATGACCTCAGCTAAGATTCCTAGCAGTAGTGGATACATAACCTGGACAGGCCATCTCCTGTGACTACCCCAGCTGTCATCAGAGAGCCTTCATCCAGTCACTGATACAAATGGAAGCAGAGACCCACAGCCAAGCATTTAGGCCAAGCTCTGGGAATCCTGCTGAAGACAGGGAGAAAAAATTGGTATGAGCCTGAGAGGTCAAATGCATCACAAGAAAACTCATTGAAACAACTAAGCTGGCAAATAGGAACTCACAGTCTGAACAAATAACCAGAGATCCTGAATGGGATCAACTTAGGCCCTCTACATATATGTGACAGCTGCATAGCTTGGCCTACATGTGGAACTCCTAACAACCTATTCCTCAAACTGGGTTGCCTTGTCCAGCCTTAATATTAGGGGAGGAGCACAGTCTTCCTACAACTTGATGTGCCAAGCTTTGTTGATACCCATGGGAGACCTGACCCTTTATGAACAGAAACAGAGAAGGAATGGATGGGGGAGCAGAAGGGAGGTAGGGGAAGGAATGAGAGAAAAGGAAGTGTGGGAAACTTAAGTCGAGATGTAAAATAAATAAAAAATAAAATTTGAAAGCTACAATCTTATCTTTTAAATGCAACCTCTAAGTGCTCCTGTTTTTCTTGCCACCTAAGGTACCTTAGAACAGCAACCTATGATTTCAAGCTTCATCATGATGACAGCAAGCCTGCTCTGCATGAGTGCCAAGTGTCAGCAAGTATCATCAAGTACCTGCCTGCAGCATGACTCCTGACAGCCAGTTTGGGATGGGCTATTTTCAGCAAAATTGAAAACTTACCACGCCATCGATTCCAAGCTATAGGATGAGGATACATCTCCTCCCCTAAATAAATCACAGCCAGGACATTAGAAGTCAGTGTCAGAAGCACCTCCCATCTCCCTCCCCCATATTTATTTTATGTATGTTGATCTTTTGCCTACAGGTATGAAAGTGTACTGCATATATGCCTGGTGCCTGTAGAGGCCAGAAGGGGGCACCAGATTCCCTGAAACCGGAGTTACTGACAGCTGTGAGCTGCCATGTGGGTGCTGGAAACTGAACCTGGGTCCTCTGCAAGAGCTGTCAGTGCTCTTAACCACCGAGCCACCTCTCCAGCCCCTTAAAAGCAGTTCTTAAAAATCAAAGAAAATATAAAGCTTTAAAGGCTGTGAAACAGACAATAAGAGGCGACAGTAGATAGATGTGGTATCTATCCCTGCCCCAAAGAGTGTGCCTACCACTTTGAGATATGTGTGTCCCTAATATCTGGAAAATCTGCAACAGACGAAAAATAAGTGTACTTATATAGTCTAAAGCAGCTGAATCTTAAAATAGTGGATAGCAACTGAATGCACCTAGAAAAACAACATTTTAGAAACATTTTCAAAGATGCCTCCTTTACACAAGAGCTAGATTTAGAGCGGTCAGTCAAAGATTCAGAGATGGCAAGGTGGTTAACACGGAGCTGTGGAAACCCACATGTAGCACCCTTAATGCCAACTGACATTCCAAAAACGTGGTCAAGCTTTGTAACATAGGTAAAATCACTTAATAATGCTCAGTAACTTATTTCAATGTGTGCTGTTTTAATTTCCCAAATTAGAAAGAAAGACAAATGCCATTGCTACTGAACCAATCTCCCTCAAGTACCAAGAAAAGGGTGTTTTTCATATCAGTTAAGTTTCTTTAAAATTGAAATAAATAAATATGGAAATATATAAGATTGGTTTTAAAAGTCAATACATAAAAAGATAAGCTGGAATGCTCTACAAAAGTTTCCTTCCTCAAAAAGTCAATCCTTCAAGTTTCCGTTCTTGTACATTCAGAGTCAGACTGGCTGAAGGGCTGTGCACAGCCGAGCGCACCCAGAGAGTCTGAACACACGCTCAGGTGTCACCATTGCCCCTATGAAAGGGAATTCTGCTGATCTCCCTGGTGGCCAGTGTCAGGGCTGTAGTTGGACTTGGGATTATGGTGTGCCAAGTCTTCCATTTGTTTATGAGTATTTATTTTGTGCTTCTTACAATCTAATCATTCTCTAAACACAGTCATGACACAAAAATTCCCATGTGGAGTTCATCTAGAAGGACATTAATGATACATGTGAACGTTTCCAGCAGATAACCAACCCAACAATGAAAACAGAAAGCCCTAGCGTACGAAGAATGGAATCCACCATCGGTTCCCAAGGGGGATTGGTTCCAGGACCTCCCATGGACAGCAAGGTCCCAGGATGTCCATGCTCCCTATTTAACATGCCATACCACGTGTTGGCTTAGAACCCACGTACATTTTCCCATACATTTAAAATAGTACCTTCTATAATGTAAGTGCTACATAAATGGTTGCTTTAATGCACTTGAGGACATAATGATGCTCCAGTTCTTCCCGCTTTTTCTGAAATCATGGAACTGCAGCTGCAGGAGATTTTTGTGAAGCATGCAGGAGAGGCCGCTAAATTCTGTGGAGGCAGGCCCTGACTGGTGGAGCATAAAAAGTCTCGAATGGTTTTTATTTGTCCTCAAGTCTATCTTGAAAGAGAATTTGAGTTGTTCAAGCCAGAGAATTTCTCTCTCTCTCTCTCTCAAAAAAAAAAAACTTATGTCTAATCACCATCGTTTTAGTTAGAAACACTAACCTTGTTCTACCTGTGCCAAAGAGAAGGAAAAAAAAATCTAACATCAGTCAAATTTAAAAAAATCTTTCTGAACAAAATGGTTCAAAAACCTGGTAGCCCTCAGAGACCAGAGCCGATTCTGACTGCCTCCACAAACACGGGACATGAAAGTTATATCATTCAACACCTGCCTTATTGGGGTATAACTGGACAGCCTTCACCCTGGGATTGGGTGAGAACTCAGCTTTTATTGTGGGCTGAGTTTCAGTTGCTTGGTTTCCAGGGACTATACATATATTGTATTTCCACATGATTGCTCACCAAGCCAACTGTGGCATGCTATGTGGAGAGAAGACAAATTTTATCACTTACATACCAATATTGGGTTATTTTAAATGTAATACCCAGTTTGGAAAAATATTCCACACCCACGCATCCTCACTACCACCCCATCCACCACACACCTTCCCGTGAGATTGAATGGCTCTATAGAACTCAAACTTTACAACATGAATGAGGCCATGTCTGGAGTTTGGAGAACAGATAAAGTCATGAGTGAATGTGTATTGTTGACATACAATCGTGTCATACACACAGTCATGTTGAAGACCCCAATGCCTCAGACCCTTGGAAACGGCAAAACCTTCTCTGGTCCAAGTACAAATGTTTACCAGCAATTGACCAGTGTATGCAGAAACCATCAGCCCCAGCTTCTTCCTCCTGGACTGCAACCTGAGACCACTCCCCTGCAGAGATCCACTACAGAGGTGCGTTAACCTGTCTTTTCCAGCTATGTATCAGAAGCCCCACCCACCCCCACATCTTTATCCAGATGTATACAATAACTCTGCGTCCTTGATTCAGATGTCTAAAAGCAAAAAAGACTTTCCAGGTTGCTATTGTTGGTGCATCTCCATCTCATCGTTTCTGTATGTGTCTGTCTGTCCTTTCTTTACTCCGTCCGTTCATTTCTTCCATCACTCCAGTCAGGGTCCCAGGACCAAGCCCTATAGTACTCAGCACTAGAGAACAGTGCTTTGACCGTGGCCAGTAAAACAGGTACCTAAAGCCAACAGGCATCTGACATGGATTCCATCGGACTTAGTGGTTCTTAGGACATAATGGTTACTATGGCAATTGCTGCTTAGAAGTGGGAATCTCTCAAGTGGAAAAGGTGATGATCGTGGATGAAATAAAAGCTGCGAAAGTGACATTGCTTGCTTGTTATTGCCTAGAGACAGGAAATGGAAACAAAGGGCTTATTTCTTTCTGCAAACCGTTTCTTACAATAATCAACCCGAATGAGCGGAGCCACGTACAAAAGCATGCGGCTCTCTGAGGGTATACAGACACCTGGGAGAAAGCCAAGGTCAGCTTCTATGTGACTGGAAACAGGCCTCCCCAGAAGTCCTAAAGAACGCCTCAGAATTCCTTCTCTGGCCTCGACTGCTGTTTTTCGACCCTCGGCCTTTCTGTAATCCTTTGGCTGGAGATTCTTGAGGGAAAGCCCTTCCTTCTCTCAGCCCTGGAAACGCTTGAAGTCTGGTTCCTGTCATTTCCACCGCGGGACCTTTGCCCTAGAAGCTCCTGATTAAAGAGGGTGCCCAAGAGATTTATCTCGGGGCTGAAATCAGATAGGACAGGAGGGTCTAGAAAGGCCATGGAGCACAAGGAGCCACACAGCCGAGCTGAAAGTCACATGTGTGCTTGGGTTGGGAGGGACGAGGAGAAAAGGAGGATGTTAACCCGTTTACCCCCGGCTTCCCTTCAGCTGGGAAACCACACTGCATCCAGTCTGCCTGACTTCCCGGTGTTCTTAGGATCTTCACTGTGCATACAGGGACCCGGGTAGCGTATTTCAGCCGTGAAACTAGTGGCATAGGATCGCCAGCCCTCTCAGCATCTGCTTTCTCTCTGTGTTTTCCAGAATCAGTACTTCTGTTTATAATAGCGGAGTCTATCTACCTAGTCCTTCCGCACTCAAATAAACTCGCCGAGGAAAGTGTCATACGAGGCTTGGAGAATAACACAGGACAAGGCAGAGATGGCCTCTGCCTTCGGGAGCTCACAATCGAGGGGAGAGCAGGCATGACCAGCTCAATGAGTCAATGACAGCAAAATGCAGCTGCTCCTTAAAATCTGCACAGGGTTATTTTAATGCCAATGGGTCGAATAAATAAGTCCTAAGATCCTGAAGTCCCTTACATGACGCAGTGTGGTATCTGCATGTAACTTATATGTATGCCACATGTATCTATGGCATCTCTGGATCGCTTCTAAGCATGCAATGTAAGTGCCATGTAGTTTTTATATTGTATTATTTATTCGGAGGATAATGGCAAAGAAAATGCATGTGTTGAGTACAATTGCAGGATTTGTTGGGTTTTTTTCCTTGTTTAATTGTCATTTGCCAGTGAAGTGGGGCTTATTTTTCAAAAGAATTGTGAAATAAAACATTGAGAGGAATAACAAATGCAATTTTCTTAGTGTTTCGATCTGAGTCTGGTGGAATCCATATATTTAGAACATGTGTCTGTGGAGGGCCAACCATAACCACATACTGTAATAAGTCTCTTGAAGTAAATGTGTTAGACCTGAGATGGAATTTACTATGCTAATAATTATATACTAAAAACAATTGGAAACATTGTCTAAGTTAAAGGGCAAGAGAAGACATGAGGATGGTCACTAAGTACAAGGTTGAAAAGAGTTCAGAATGGGATAAAAATGATTTGTACAATTCTGTGAATGCTCTGAGTGCCACTGAGTTTTTCCTTTTAGAAGGGCTAATTTCATCTTATGGTTCTCTGTCCACAGGACCAAAGTCACCCATTAAGCCATGTTCACGTGTATTTACCTAAGGTTACAAACGAATTTGTTACTGTAAGACCTATGGATGCTGGACGTTAACTTGAAATCTTTTACATACATTGTTCCCTTTGTCCCTGAAGGTATCTGTCAGCCCCATGTGAGGGCACACTGACTCAAGTCTGGTTCCCTGTATAGCGCCCCTTCTATAAGGTTACTCTACCTGATACAACTGGTGCCCCGTATAGCACCCCTCCTATAAGGTTACCCTACCTGATACATATGGTGCCCTGTATAGAATCCCTCCTATAAGGCTACCCTACCTGATACCTCTGGTGCCCTGTATAGTATCCCTCCTATAAGGCTACCCTACCTGATACCTCTGGTGCCCTGTATAGTATCCCTCCTATAAGGCTACCCTACCTGATACCTCTGGTGCCCTGTATAGTGTCCCTCCTATAAGGTTACCCTACCTGATACATATGGTGCCCTGTATAGAATCCCTCCTATAAGGTTACCCTACCTCTGACTTCCTGTATAGCATCCCAACTGTGAGAATATGCTGCCTCATGTTAGTCCTGCATTAAGCACAGCTGACTCCATGCTGAGCCTATGATCCTGGCTCCTCCACCCCTAATGCCCACTCCTCTTTACCTGGCCAGATCTTGACATTGGTACTATCTGTCCACTCTGATTCTCCAGGCCAGCCTATAATCCTGTTTTGTTTTTTCTTTAATTTAACTTTAATTTAAGTAGCTGGATTATTTCTATCTTGTAGAAATGAATATTTTACTTTTTTTTTTTTTTTTTTTTTTTTTTTTTTTTTTTTTTTTTTTTTTTTTTTTTTTTTTTTTTTTTTTGCTACCACAAAATACCAAAGACCGGACGGATACTTTGTAAAGCAAAGAGGTAACATCTGATTTGGTTCAATGTCCTGGAGGTCCATGAGCTTGGCGCTAGTATCTGCTCTGCTCTTGTGAGAGCCTCATGACAGACGGCTTTGCAATAGGAACACATGCAAGAGTGATGTGTGTCACACACAGTGGGGAGATTTAGGGAAGATCCTCTTAGGATGAGTTCTCAAACAAATTAGCAAAGTGGTGACCTTTATTAGTTCCTTTTAAGATTGGTTCCTTGTAGCCATTCAAGCCTCCTGTCTTCCCATGAGGCAGTTCACTCATGCACCACACTGCCTGGAGCTGGTCCCCAGCAGAAGCCTCTGACGTAGACACTTACCCTGAGCCGCCCTGGTGACCACCTCCCCTCTTGGTGTCCCACCTCTCATCATCCTGGTTCCCGATGTTTGCCCGGCTTGTGACTCGCGGCCCGCTTTTCCCTGGCTGAAGGAATCTCCTTTTTACTTTGCACAGCCCAGGGGTCAGCTGCTCCTCTGGTGGAGTAAGCCCTGTTCTTCTTTGGAACACAAGAAGTTCATGACTGGAATTTCCTCCCACAGGGCGCTTTCCCTGACTGAAGAGAGGAAGCACGCCAAGAAGTCAGTACACTGTTCCAAGTGTGCATCTACTTTCCTAGAAAACAGAGTTCCCAAAGGACAGGAAACTCACAGAGCATGAACTGCAATCTGACGTCCTACCTGGAATTTTAATGCTCTTGTACCACTTGAATTTGATGATGGCCTCCGATTCCCACAGGTGTGAGCTCTGCCTTGGCACACAGGGTGCATCCGGCTCTTCCTGGAACTCCTCAGTGGTGAACACTGTGATGTGACCGTCCTTTCTCACTGAGAAGAAACAAAGGCCTGAGGATGGAATACCGTGCCCTCTGCTACATAGAAATGTACTGTTCCCATGTGAACCCCTGAGCTGAAAATGATTTCTCATGTATGCAAAGCAGTTCACCCTTGGTCTCCAACGTTCAGTGTTGCACCCAAGCCACGACCCTGGTAACACTGACAGTGAGCCACGTCCTCTCTCTCAAATGTTGTGATGATACCACCGGTCGGTGTCTTCACCTTTTGTCTTGGTCTGCATTCGTGGTACTGTCTTCACCGAGAGACATCTGAGCTCCCAAACCCACTGGATCTGAGAATTATTTGTTTCTTCTTCTTCTTCTTCTTCTTCTTCTTCTTCTTCTTCTTCTTCTTCTTCTTCTTCTTCTTCTTCTTCTTCTTCTTCTTCTTCTTCTTCTTCCTCTTCTTCTTCTTCTTCTTCTTCTTCTTCTTCTTCTTCTTCTTCTTCTCCTCCTCCTCCTCCTCCTCCTCCTCCTCCTCCTCCTCCTCCTCGTCCTCCTTCTTCTTCTTTTCTTCATCTTCTTCTTCTTCTTTTTAATGTACTTTTCTGGGCCTATTTTGTGGTCAGATGAGCATTTCTGTGGGGTGGCCCTGTATCAATCACCACTGTACCCTTTCATTCTCCACTCTGTTCTTCTGGATCTTTAACTCCTGACTCCTGGTAATTTTTAAATATATTTCTAATTATTATTCTTTTTAATTTCCAGAGTTTTTCTTATTTTCTCATTTGTCATTTTTTTTAGCGATTTCACTGATAAAAAAGGTGAGACCCTTGTACCTTCATTGTGTCTCAAGTCTCTATATGGCCCATTGAGGTCCTTGACCAAGGGGAAGGTACCTTCATTGTGTCTCAAGTCTCTATGTGGCCCATTCATCAGACTGGACATCATAGAAACCTGTGTCAGCAAAATCTGTTTTTAGATATAAAAACTAAAACCAAGTGTTCCACAACAATGTTTGAGACCACTGTTCTAGCATCTTTAGGATTACAGATTCCAGTTTTCATTTTATTCATTTCAAAAATAAACACCCACTTCTAATAAGAGCTGTTTATTTAGCTAGCCACTGCTTCTTATATACAAGTTTTCCTCAGTTTTCAATATTTGGGCTTCATTTTGCTGGAACGGATTATCCAGAAATTTCTTATATGATTTATGATTGTTAAACTTTCAAAGTACTCAGAATTTACATTGTTTTTTTCTTATATTGTATTTTTTGGCTTGAACTGGAATTCTAATTCAAAATCACACACCACAAACTTTAAAGTTGCCTCCATCATCCGTGCTAAGGTCCCCAGTGGGCCCAAGAAAGCATGGGCGGACTGAATTCCATAACTCAATGTATGTAAGCATCTATCAGGTGATGCTAATTTTGGCATTTTGAGGAGCAATGACAACACTAACAGGAAGTCTGTCTGCCTTTTTTCTCGATTCACAGACAGACTTGTTCTCATAGTGCATCTTAGCAACTGGAGCATAAATTTTATCCTATGACTTCCGTTCCATAACCTGAGAACCAGCAGCACCACTTTGCACCCAGGACCGTGGTTAGTGGAATAAAGGTCACTGAACACAATCACTGTGGTATCACACTTTGGTCACCAAGATAGCTAAGTTAGTAGTGGTCAGGAAGCACACATGTGGATGTGCTGTGTGGGCAGGGAGCACACACATGTGGATGTGCTGTGTGGACAGGGAGCACACACATGTGGATGTGCTGTGTGGACAGGGAGCACACACATGTGGATGTGCTGTGTGAACGTTTGGAGCAAAACCCATGCGGTGTGAAGAGGGCTCTCAGGAGACACCGTGCAGGTTAGTTTAACCTTAACACTCAGTTTGGGAACTTTCTTATTTTTAGGCTATGATTGTAAAATTAAAACTATAAAAGGTTGAAGCACAAAAAAGGGGACCTCACAGAATCACCCCACTGCTTTCAGGAATCTCCTGCGTTCTTCAATGCTTGGTACTTCTTTGTCATTTGGGATTGTGTTTGAGAAGTTTGGTCACCACGTGCCAGCCCACAGATTCAATCCTCAGCTCTGGCAATTATGCCGTTACCGCTGCTTTGCCTGTGCTTGTCTCTTCTCTGACTCTCGTACTTTACAGAACGTCCTCCTCCTCCGTGTGATAACATTCTACCACATGCTGACGACGCTTACTCTGAAGAACTTCCTGGTGCTACAGCTTGCTTCCTAAAGCAGAATCTGGCTTGTGATTTATAATTTCAGTGCATTTGCCATGCCACTCTGGTGGAGGGTTTTCCTCCTGCATTTAAAGGTTTTTGGTTACGCGTATTTTCATGTTTGTTTTATTGCTTTGGTAGGGAGAAGGCTGCAGAGGTGGATTTACATTTTTAATAGACAAGTCCGCCTAAAGTATCTATCTGCATGTCTATGTGTTAATGTGTTTCTATATATGCATACTGTGTAGGTAAAAGATTGGCCCCTGCCCTTTCACTAAGTGGTCATAGCCTACAGTATCAATCCGTCTTTTCACTAAGTGGTCATAACCTACATAAGATGCCAGTATTAGCTTACACAAGATGCCAGTCTATTATGTCTGATATTTAAATTATTTTTGGAGGTGGACTAAAAAGCACGACAATTGCTAGTTTTTTGCTTTGGAAAATTATTAAGCTCTTCTGAGCCTAATATTTCTAATCTGTTAAATGAACACAGTGGGAAGATTAAGTGTATCCTTGCGCAACCGAGCACTAGCCCCTGGCACAACTGAGCACTAGACCCTGGCACAACTGAGCACTAGACCCTGGCACACAGAGAACAACAGATGTCAGCCATGATCTTGGAGGTTCAGATCAGGATCCAGCAATGGAGAAAATGACACTTAAAAGAAGATCACTTGGGGTAGGATGGGCAATGTGTCCCATCACAGGAAATTTGCCAGTCTACCTGGATCCCACATCCTGAATGGTCAGATGGGAGGAAGCCTGAAAACCTGCCGTGTAGTCCTGCCGTGTGATTAGTACAAGAGATCAGGTCTGGACACGTTGTACCTCTCAGTAGGTAACTTGGTACTGAAGATGGGCACTCACAGTACCCCAGGGGAGGGGACATGTTCCATCTTGAAGACTCATCTGTTCTGGTTTTGTTTTGGTTTTTATTTTAATTTCCCCTGATAACTCTTGAAAACAGCTAAACATTTTCTCTTTTCCCAAGAACCAAGTCAGGCTAACTGTAGCCAAAACCAACAGCTGTTCATTTAATAAGTTTAAAAAAAATCAAGAAGAAAAGCAGAAGAGGAAAGAGAGGAATAAGAAGAAAAGAAGAAAAAGGAGGAGGAGAAAGAGTAATAATAATAATAATGATGATGATGATGATGATGATGATGATGATGATGATGAAGAAGAAGAAGAAGAGGAGGAAGAAGAAGAAGAAGAAGGAGAAGAAGAAGAAGAAGAAGAAGAAGAAGAAGAAGAAGAAGAAGAAGAAGAAGAAGAAGAAGAAGAAGAAGAAGAAGAAGAAGAAGAAGCTCTTAGAATGACACCAAGGCTACAAGATGCCCTAGGCTCTTTTAGAACACACATGCACACATAAAATGTCTACACCACTCACAGGTCCTGAAAAACCCTGACTGGCTTTTCAGAGATACCACCCACAAGCCCCAGGCATTAGAATACTTGATCTCAATGGTTTGAATGACATGTCCCCACAAATCTCAGGCATTAGAATACTTGGTTTCCAGTTGGTGCCTATTTGGAGGACAAGGAGATGCAGTGGTGCTGAAGGAAGCACGTCACTGGGGCCATCTTTAAGATTTCAAAGCTGATAGTAAGAAGGCCAGCTCTGGGATTGGGCTAGAGAGGATATTATCCCTGCCTTTCCAGACAGAAGTGTGTTTGCCCAGCCTGGGACTTCCAGGGCCTCCAAACAAACAGAAGGGGGACCGGTTGGTGGTGCTGTTTTGGGAGAGATGCAGTCTTGCTCGAGAAAGCACATCACTGTGGTAGGGGTTTTAGGAGTATATAAGCTCTCACCGCTTTCTAGTTCACCCTGTGCTTTGAGTTTGCATATGATCTTTCAGTTTCCTTCCTCATGTCCCGGCTCCCACCCCCACCATTATGGACCCTCCCTCTGGAACCATATAACAAAATAAATTCTTTTATGAGTTGCTTTTGGCTATAGCTGTTATATCACAGCAAGAGAAAAGTAATAATACAGTGCCTGCCTAATCCTAAGGTGGTCCTTGCCTGTAGGCTCTCCATAGGAGGAACCAAGGACTGCATGTCTGCATTATACCTACTTGCTATTCTGCAAAGCCTCTGCTAGGTCACAGCAGTTAGAGGCATAATGCAAAGACAACAGCCCAGACTGGATGTCAGGAGGAACCTTGCTCCACACTCCAACTTTACTGCATGCCTATCATAATTAGCTTGACTTGCAAACTTGATATGACTTAGAATTACCTTGGAAGAGAGCCTCTCAGGGAGGGATTGTCAACACTGGGGCATGTCTGGATTAATGAATTGAAGAAACGTCTATCCCATTGTGGGTGGTAGCATTTCCTAGGCAGGGAGTCCTTAACGACATAAGAATGGAGATATTGATTTGAGCACAATCTAGCAAGTCAATGTGCATGCTTTCATTTCTCCTACCCTCGACTCTGGATGTGATGTGACAACAGGCTCCAAGGTCCCACCACTCTGACTTCTCTGCTATGGCATAGGAGATACAAAATTGTAGGCTCGAACAAGCCCTGTCTATTCTAAGTTGCTTTATTGTGAGGCTATATTATCACAGTGGCAGAAACAAAGCTGCCACAGTGCCCAAATGTGTCAGCATAAAAATAGCTTCAAAAATATTTTTCCTATTGCATCTTCTACCTTGGGGAATGACACCAGTTTCTACCTGGCTCCAAACTCCGGCCTTCATCTTTCCCACTCTCCTGTGTCATCATTTCCATCACTTTATTCCCTTCCCTCTCCACCATCCTCCCCATCACCATCTCTTTCACTCTTTCCATCACCTCCTCCCTTTCCCTCCTCATCACCCTCCCCATCACCATCTCTTTCACCCTCCTCTCCATCACCTTCTCCCCTTTTCTCTCCATTATCTTTTCTAGCACCATCTCCATTACCTTCTTCCCCTTCTTCTCCATCTCTTCTCTGTTACTTTATCCATCATCTTCACTATCTCTCTGTCCATCACCCTCTCCCTCAAACCTATCTACTCTGTTGCTTCCACTGCCTCTATCAAGGGTCTGTCTACTTCCCTCCATGCACAATTTGGGTCAACATAGCTTCTTGTCTGAATTTTTCTAATTAGTAATCTTGTCTCTGGGAATTCCCTATCTCCGAATCTCCACTTCCATGGTAAGACTTCAGCTAGAGACATTTTCTTAAAACACCGACCTGATTATGTAACTCTTGTTTTAAAAACACCCAGTGTCTGCACTGTGCAGTGTGCCCTTGCTAAATGTCGTAGCCATGTACAGTCCTCCGATCACTGCCTGCCTCTCACTTCGTGTCTCATTCCCAGGCTGGTGTGTGTTTCAGTTCAGTAGCTGAGCAGAACAGAGGCCTTGGAACAAAAGCTACACCATGGAGCTTTCATCACTGTCATCACTAGCAGCTGCATGACCTCGCGCCATCAGAGTCCAGAGACAATCATGGAACACTGGGGGAATGCGCGGAGTCTGGACTGGTATCGTGTCTTGCTGGGTACATGATTTTGTTCACTGATGACCTAAAAATTAACATCCAGGAAATATAGTTTTGGGTAAATTTAAATGTATATAAAATAAAAGTTTAAAAGGAAAATATTAAAATACATATTAATTTTTAAAAAATGGAAACTAACTTCAGAATTCCCATGGAATGTGATGTTTTCAGTAAATTAAACAGCAGTTTTCCTTTGCTTGGGTCTTTTATTTTATATATAAATCAAGGTCTACAGAGTCTGTGGGCTAAGAGGTGGGGAAATATCCTTATGCTGAGTGCCTGTACTAGACGGGTGCAGGATGTGAGGCTGCGCCTCTGGCATTCCACACAGCAGCATCAACCAATTGGCAGACAAGTTCCCTGTGGACCTGAATCAAAGTAGGTGGGCACTGGCCCAACCCCACAAGTCCAATCACCCCCAGTCGACAGGCTGAAGCCAAAAGACTCTGCCAAGCCAGCCTGGAAGAGAGTCAGAACTAATTCCTGTCATGTCTGTTTAGCTTCTTACTTTCTGAGGCCAGCACTCGGATCCCTTGTGGAATTGGTCAGACACAGAGGAAAGTACCCCAAGAAAGGGTTGAGCTCAAACCAAACCTCAAGCCCTGCTTTTCCTCCTTAGTCATTGGGGGGTCAACCCTCACCTTGTCCTTGGGGTACTGACATGATTGGCTGAGTTCCAAGGCTAAGTCTTTCCTTCACATATTAGCAGTGTATACGTGAAACTTGAGTCTAACTCATCAACTAAAGACACCAGCCATAATGTTGCTGGAGCTGCTGCTCTTCTGCGAAGTCTCAGAAGCTGTGAAAGTTACTATGTTCCTTGTTTCTTTGTTCTCAGAAGCAAGAGGCCCAGAACTGAGCAATGCAAGCTCCAAAGAAGGGGAACCTAGCTTGGCCATTCAGGGCGACACAGTGACCATTTCCCACATAGTAGCCCCAACCAGTGTTAACAGTCTCTTTTTAGAATGAAATGAAATCCTCACCGCTACTGTGACTTCCTCCTAAGATCAAAGCTCTTCCCAAAGTGATGACAGAGAGTGCACTTCTGCTCTCTCCGTGCTGCGGCCCCTGAACACCTGGAGACAGCGCTTTCCTCCATCTCTTTCTGCCCCTGCATTAGACAGTCCTTTTGATGATATTTCGCCCATCTTCATGGATGACATGGTTTCCAGAGCTATCCAGATGGTAATCACTGTCTCAAAGACTCACATTCCAAGTTCCTTCTGTAACACCACATTCTAAATCCAAAGTTCAGTAGGAAGCACCCATCCTAGGTGGCAGCAGAGCACTGCATTTTCCCCAGCACTCCTCCCCAGAACTCCTCCCCAGTACTTCTCCCCAGCACTCCTCCTCAGCACTTCTCCCCAGCACTCCTCCCCAGTACTTCTCCCCAGCACTCCTCTCCAGGACTCCTCCCCAGCACTCCTCCTCAGCACTCCTCCCCAGCACTCCTCCTTAGCACTCCTCCCCAGCACTCCTCCCATTCCCTTAGTAACAAAGCCCAAGGCTACCTTATAATGCAATACATGACACTGTCGGCCTCCACTAGAGCCAATGGGTATCAAAAACACTCTGACGTTTGTACAATTGACTGTTAGATGGCAAATGTTGGTTGTGGATCACTGATCATTCGTCACAATTAAGTTTGTCTCTGTGGGTAATACACAGCTTAATAACTAATCTTTGGTCCCCCAATAACATTGCAGCCCTTTTAATGAAATGCACTGTTTACTCTGGTCTGGGCTGCTGTGACAAGATACCAGCATATCTATGAAGAGCAGCGATTTATTTCCCAGTTTAGGGGTTTTTGGCCTTAAGGGGGGAGGGGGTCAGCAACCAGACTTCCTGTCCATCTCTGTCTACACTGAGTAAGACAAAGGAGCTGCTTAGGCTCAGTCACGTCTAGAGGAAAGAGAGGCAGAGATTGAAGGATCCCTTCATGGAGAATCTGATCCACTTCTGCTAAAGAGCCTCTCCTAACGCTCAAACTCCCAGAAGACACCTCTTCACTTCAGCGAATACGACATTCCCACTCTGAGACTGCCAAATCAAAGGCCCCAAGCAGAAACTCCTCTTAGGAATTGAGCACCAGACAGGCACTTCTTACCAAGAATGCTAACTGCCCCTGACATCTCACCTGGAGACACCACTGCCTCAGCACGCCACCAGAAGGAAGATAGTGTGGTGGATTTTCTTTCATCCCCTAAAGAAAGGCAACAATGATGAGAACTAGGGCTTTCCCAGCCAATGCATCAGCAGCAGTTGTCACGCAGACAACCTTGATATGGGGAGGGATTCCATCGGTTTCAGCACGTGTGTATGAGCTGGGTCAGCTGTGGCCTGGTGCTTCCATAGTTAAGCTACGCACGGATTAAACTATCAGTAGGCTCAGGTTCACTGTAGGCAATCTCTGGGTGATAGTACAGTCAGCTGAAGGGCTTGAGGGGTGACTTGTGTATGGACGTATTCACTCTGCTGACGTGGGTCCAAGGGCACAGTGTTTGGCAGGTGTTTTACATCATTTGAACGTGGAAGTTGTAGCCATGTGTTGTTTCCTTTAAGATTTCCATTTCCTTCCTCTTTTCTCTTACACTGAGTTGTTTTCCGTGCTGCTCACAGGTTCTGTGATCGCATCTCAGGGCCTTAACATTAGCTTTTATTTAGCAAAAATCCCATAACACTTAACATAAAATAACTGCACTTTAATTAAAACTCAAAACAGCCTAATTAGAAAGCTAAACTTTCAAATAAAACCACTCATAAAAAAATGAAAATTTTTTTCAGAACTTCAATTTCAGAAGTTGGCAACATTTAGAAAGAAGGTAAACAACAATAATAGCATTCTAAACACTACACATAGCAAATCACTTAAATTTTGCATAATTCCACGAGTTATGTATTCTAAAGATAGGAGCTCTTGGGTGCAGAAAAATTAAATAGCTTTTTAAAATATCTTAAAATTTTAAATTTATTCCTCTTTTTTATTTAAAACATTTTTATATACTATCTAGATATTATTTTATACTTTCAGTGTCTTTAAAAGCCTGGCTATATAAGGCTCTACCTGCTTCTCAGACTAATTCTTTGGACAGATTTTTAAGATTTTCATAGATAATATTCTGATTTACATTTCTTCTTATGCAATTTAAATATTGCTTTTTATTTCTTTCTTAATCTAAATATTATCTTGAAGTTGTATGTTTTTAAATGTTGGTTTTTTATGGATGATAAATTCCAATTTCATTCTTATTTCCTGGATTATTTTATGTAGGCTTTTTATGATCCTCTTTCAAATTAATTAAAATTCTACTGTGAGTAAAATATACAGTAGATGTTGGTAAAATGTCAGTTCACGCTTGAAAATGTCGTTTCTTCTGCAGCAGTGGCTTTTCTGTATGCTTGTTTTATACTCAACTACACAAACTAATTTGTGAGCTTTGATTTAAAATCCTCTGGCTTGTTTTCCCAATCCTGCAGTGTCTTCATTAAGTTTTTATATTCTCATTCTCTCTTTGACTCTCAGAGAGAAGTAAACCAATCCCACTGGACCCTGGTCAACCAAGGACAGAGCTGTAGGAGTCCGGAGTGCGATGGTGGCTCGATGATGGAGACCTAGTCTCTCGAGCTATGCTGTCCCTTTCCTTCTTACCTGAGTGGGGGAATTTTGGTCCTGTAGGCTGGAATGACCAGAGACCCAACCTACTGGAGATCAGAAAGTCGGTGACAAAGCATAACCCTGACCTCTTAGTGGTGGGACTGTGCCAAGCCCTGCAGACATAAAGTGTAGGCTGACCCTGGAAGCCACAAGGGAAAGCAGAACGAGCCCTCCCTGGTTACAGTCAAGTGCAGGGACTCATGAACAGAGCCATCAAGGCACATCCTGGATAGAGACCTGCACATGAGAGGAACAGCCAGGTGATGGGCACCACAGTCTCTAGGGATGTGAGAAGCAAGACCTCTACCAGGCCTCTATGACAGCTTTGACACTGCTGTCCACCTTACACTTAATCTTTTACATATATACAGTATATTTTTGTATTACATAAACCAATAAAAGTCCATGGGTGATAGCAAGGACAGGGACATAGAATGTAGGGTGTATGAATGGTAAACGGGAATAATGGGATAGGGTGGGGTAGCGGATGAGAAGGTAAGGTTAAGGAGGAAGCATGGAAAGGGGTAAGAACACTACAGACTTTTGAAAAAGCCATATGAAAAGCTAGTACAGTACCTGCTTCCTAAAACATATGCATAAACATAATATGAAATTATTTTAGGAACTGGAGAGATGGCTCAATGGTTAAGAGCACTGACTGCCCTTCCAGAGGACCCGGGTTCAATTCCCAGCATTCACATGGCAGCTCACAATTATCTGTAACTCCAGTTCCAGGGAACTGACACACATGGCAAAACACCGATGCACATAAAATAAAAATAAATAATTTCTTAAAACTGCAATTTAAAAAAAGAAATTAATTTAAATGAAGTTGGCCTATAAGGGGGACAATGACTCTCCCAGAAACTGTGGGCCATCAAATAAGAAGCTCAGGGTGAAGTAGGGTTTGGTTTGTTGGTCTGCAAGTTTCCATAGGCCCCTCCCCAACATCACAAGCTATTGCCGTTGCTTCTAGGTAATCTGCAGAACTTGGTGGTTGGACAGTATTGCTTACGATGAGTCATGGGACACAGGGAAAGCAAATTTGTTCACACTTGGAAGCGTCAACCTTCCTAGCCAGATTTCAAAGTACTGGAAGCTTTGCATATATGCTACCAGGGGAGAAAAGTAATCAGCAGCCTTACCCAGCAACGTATGCTTCAGGCTACAACAGTGAGCTGTCTGGCAAGATGTGTTCACTGGTGCGATAGTGGCATGAATGTCATGGGACTAATTACTTGAATGAATGTCACAGGACTAACTAACTACTTTCTGCTGGGATTTAAACCTACTCCACAAGACTGAACTCATGTCTGGTACCATTAACTGGGCACAAAATTCTGGCTGACTAGGTTATTGGCCCTAGGGGAGAATCTAATGTTTTTATAATTATAAATGCCATAGATGATTATTAATACAGAGACCCACAACTGCTCAAGGTGCACCAGATGAGTCTGAGTCTTTTAACTTTAAGAATTCTCAGAGGAGCCAGGTGGGTCTGAGGCCTCCAGAGAGAGGACTCATGTCATTTGATTACAATTTTAATTGTCTTTCATTTTTATTTGAATTTATTTCATGTTATTCTCGTTTTATTAACTTACATTCTAACTTTATGAAATGTTTCCATGGTCTTTATTAGTTTCTTGCTGCCTATGTGTACTCTAATTTATACACACATAACCACAGAGTCAAAGCTAGCATTCACACAGATACAATATGTAATATTTGTCTTTCCTAGTCTGAGCTACCTCACTCAAATGGTTATTTTGGGCTTCATCCTTTTCCCTGTGACTATCTTACTGCTTTGAGCACTATATTGAACAGAAGTGGATGGAGTGGGCATCCTTGCCTTGTTGTTAATTTTAGTGGAAAATCGCCATTCTTTTCTACATTTAGCAGAATGTTGGTTGTGCGCTTGCTGTATACTGCCTTTACTCCATAGAAATAGTCCTCTGTGTTCTTAGATTCGCTAGAGGTTTTATCACAAAGGAATGTTGGATTTTTCTCAGCGACCTTTTCTGCATTGAATGAGATGATCAAGTAGCTTCTGTCTTTGTGTCTACTTATGTGGTGAATTACATTTGATTGATGCAAGCTCAGCCATCCCTACATTCCTGGGATGAAGCCAAGCTGAGTGTAGTGGATGAGATTTTTGATGTGTTATTGAATTCTGTTCTAAAGTATTTTATTGAGATGCTTGGCATCGATGTTCATCAGAGAGACTGTCCTAAAATTGGGTCTTTGTCTGATTTTAATATCAGAGTAATACTACTTGTTTCATGTGGATATGTAAGTGTCCCTTTCGTTTCTAGTGTACAGAATATTTTGAGGAGTGGGGGTGTTAGTTTTCCTTCGGAGGTCTGGTAGAATTCTGTGCTGAAATCATCTGGCCCCGAGCTTCTGTAGTTAGGAGATCTTAAATTACTGCTGTTATCTCATTGGTTGTTATGGGTCTGTTTAAATTATTTACTGCATTGTGATTCAACTTTGAGGGCTCACATACATCTAGAAATGTATGCCTTTTAGGTTTTCTAGTTTAATAGAATAGGCATTATTAAAGTTCATCCTCTGACGCTCTGAATTTTATTAACATTCTTCATAATGTCTTACTTGTTGTCTTTTATATTATTAATTTGTGTTTCTCTCTACCTCTCCTAGTTAATTTGGCTAAATGTTTGTTGATCTTCTTAATCTTTTTAAATCACCAACTCATTTGCACCAGAAGACCTGACGAAACAAAAGGTGAGTTTGGGAGGCGTGGCCAGTCCTGGCTGTGAGTAGCAAGACCTGCAACTAAAGCTCAAAGGCCTGAGGGTGGAGCTTCTGACTTCATTGCTATGTTAGTGGTCATAGGGCCCCTATAAAGAGGCTAAGACCTGCTATGGAGGCTGAGTCCTTCTAGAAGGAAAGCTGGCTTGGGGATCTGCAGAGCAAATCCTGGTGAGGCTGCTTTCCCTTTGAATGGTACGAATGGCAGCTCTGCTTGTTGAATGCGGCCTTGTGCATGTGCATAAAGATTCCCTCAAGGAAGCTAAAGGTTTAGAACAAACACTGCTGCCATGAGAGGACAAGGACAGCGTGTCGTCAGGAGCTGCACAGCCACTGCTAAGTGTAGTAAAAAAAGCATCTAAGGTCCCGATGCCATGTTTTCCATTTTGCTTTTACTCTGTTCTAATATTTTTAAATGTTTTTCCTCTTGATTTCTTCCTTGACCCAGTTATTACTCAATAGTTTGCTTATTTAGGCTCCACAGTACCTGTCCTTATATAGTTCTATTGCTATTGCTGTGTAGCTTTAGTGCACTGTGGTCACATAGAATACAGGATGTTATTTCAGTTTTCTTGTATTTGCTGAGGTTTCGTGCCCTACTATGTGGTCAGTTTGGGGGGAAGTTCCATGGAATGCTGAGAATAATGTGTATTCTTTAATGTTTGGGGTGAATGTTCTATAGGTCTCTTTTAGATTCATTTGATCTATAATGCCATTTAACTCTGATGTTTCTGTTCATTTTGTTAATTTCATGCAGTCCCAATACAGTGAGTATGGGGTCCCACTGGGGATGGGGACACCTGGGAGGGTGGGGTATGCAGGACTCTACATGGTCCTCAGGTAGCCAGGGCTTCCATCCTGAATTTTTGTCTCCCAGTTCATTCAACAAGTGTTAGAGTTTGGCTGGGCAGTTAGTGATGGAAACTCTTGTGCAATGTATAAAATGGGCACCAGGTATGGGTCCCCTAAAACTGTGGTGTGTATATACTACATACACACAGAAAACCCACTGTGTTGATATTCAAAGACCCAGCAGTACGTGTACTAAATTGTTAATGGGCTTATTTCCCCAGAGCTGGGGAGGATGTGTTGACATAAGAGGATGACTGTAACGACGGGTGTCCATCCCTCCAGAAGGGAAGCGAGGCTGCCAGGAGCTGGGATCCTGCAGTTCCTATGATCCTGCTGTCCCACCTGCTCTGCAGTCCTCTAGACAGCACCAAGGGGTCCGCAGACTTCTGTGAATATCTGCTGTCCCCGCTCACCATCTCCTCGGTGGGGCCGGGGCTGCACGCCGTGGCCCGAGCCTCTTCCTCTGTGAACTGAATATTAAAAGATGAAGTCCAGCTAGATAAATAAACCATGTCCCTGGGCCAGAGACGCTTGTCAGTGTCCACAGCCAAGAGAATTTTCCCATACACCACACCCTGCTGGGCAGCTGAGGGGGCTCCTCATGTTTCAGATTGGGGAGAAGGAGGGGACAAAGGGACAAAAGAGGATCTGTCCTGTATCTCTCCCAAATCACCATTCCTCGCTGGGATAAAACCACTGAAGACCTGGGGATTTTCATTTGAAGAGGAGGACACGAGTTTGTTCACAGCTGGACGCATCCTGGCAAACAGCAGAGGAGAAGCGAGAGACCCATGAGGAGACTGGGAGGCTCAGGGAGGAGATGCTGGAGGGCCAAAGCTCGGTGCTCTCATTAATGCTCTTGCAGAGCCACTTAGAGGAGACAGGCCTGTCTCACGAGGGACAGCATCTCAGTGAAGAAGGAAATGCACTGTCTTTTCTGGCTCCTAACTGTCTGTGTGGGAAAGGGACAGCAAGGGGAAGGGGCGGGTCATATCTTGATAAAAAGTTATGTCCACGTGGTTTTGTCATTGTCTGTGAAGATACCCATATTGTGGAGGCAGGTTTACAAGCATGAAGGTTTTTTTTTAAATACATTTGCTTATAGTGTAAATGTGTGTGTGTTTATGTATATGCGTCACAAAGCCAGCCGTGTGTGTGTGTGTGTGTGTGTGTGTGTGTGTGTTCATATGCATGCTTCACAAAGCTGTGTGTGTCTGTGCATGTGTCACAAAGCCATAGAGAGGTGAGAGAACAACTTACATGAGCCATTCCTCTTTCTCCCCTACGTGTGACCTGGAAATCAAACTCGGGCTTCAAGTGTGGTAGCGCTTTTAACCCTCTAAGCCACCTTGCTGATTCAACATGAAGTGTTTATTGATGAGCCTCAAGCCCGGCTCTCACTGCTCTGCCCGGGGCTTGCCCTCTGTCCAGGGGCTAGCATAACAGGATTAAGTCACAGACCATTGGGAAGGAGGAGATCTCTGGGCTTCCTAAGGACAGAAGAAAGCAAAAGAGCAGTGTCCCCACCTGTTAAAAATAATGGAGAATTTGATTTTATTTTAATCGTGTGTTTAAGCATGAGCTGATCCCAATCTCTTTCACACATGACATTCTCATGGTAAGAGAGTCTCTGCACAGGGCAGTACTACCATCGTCATGACAGACACACACTAAGAGCTCCATGTGAACATGTGTTCTGGTGATACACTATGGGGGGGTGGGTATATGCCAAAAGCGGTCAGGATTGGCTTTGGGCTCCTCAAAGGAGTCACCTGCTGTCCCAGTGAGCTGCTCTGCATTGTAGCAATGACTCCCAGCACTAGTGGCTGGAGACCGAGAGTCCTGAAGAAAGAACCTGACAAGAAACACGTGACCTGTGTGTAGCCCTCTCCAGAGCTCGACACTGTGAAAAGGGTACATGGAGAGACCGTGAATTCTACAGCACTTACTAGGACCGGGGGCAACTCACAAATCAGGCAACTCAAAGTCAGAGGTGGTGCAGAAGCTCCACTAGGAAGCCTTTTGAGGGAAGCAGCCCGCCTGATCTTGCACTGGTGCACAGCTGCCTCATCTGTTCTTTCTCACTGAAAAGCCCTTACTCACACAGCTACGCGTTAGCTGGCTGCTACTGATGGGCGGGACTTGCATTCTACTTTTCTTTAGCATGAGAAACAACTCAAATGAAGTTTTGCTAATGTTTGCAAAGCAGCCTAGATTGAGATGACCTAACCTGACTTCATCGGCTAAGGGATGCTTCAGACATGCTCCCTGTCTTCCTTTTCTTTAACAAGAGGCTGTGAACTGTTCAGCTACCAGCACCACTTCGATGCAACCCACCTCCCAGAAACCCTTAGCTGAGCTTCCTCAGCTGGTAGGGAGTAGCCTACAGGAGTAGGGCAAGGGTGGTGAGCCTGGGTGTGGAGTTACTCCTGTAAACCTACAGAGGGCACTAGGCCAGGTCACTGAAATCTGTTTGCCCAAAGAAAACTCACTGTCCACTTCAGGTGAGAATATTCAACAGCATAAGGCACACCGCTGCTTTGCCAGCAGAAGCAGAGGGTACAGAAGTGTGGGCAAAGCCAGCCCCACATGCTGGTTAAGGAAATAGATCCACTGTGCTGAAGGAAAATTCCCCCATTGGAGCACACGCTAAACGGAAGGAGCTGAACCTCGAAGGACCCGTCACTATGTCACCAAGTGGGCTATACAGTCAATGCTCTGAGTCTCAGTTGTTATCTCCTGTCATGTTACCTTCAGCAGGTCACTCTGCTTCCCTGATGCGTCGAAGGTCACTGTGGCTTCCAGAGCATTCGTTTTGGCCATCTACCAAGTGAAAGCGAGGAAACTGAATATATCCAAGCACCTAAATGCCGTTTACCACACGACCCAGGTCCTCTGAGGTCACTGTCTACATGGCCCAAATCCACAGAGGTATTGTCCACATGTCCCAGATCCTCTGAGATCATTGCCCCATGGCCCAGATACTCTGAGGTCATTTACTGCTCACATAGCCCAGATCCCCTGAGGTCATTGCCCACACAACTCAGATCCTCTGAGGTCACTATCCACACAGCCCAGATCCTCTGAGATCACTGCGCATGACCCAGAACCTCTGAGGTCACTGCCCATGGCCCAGGTCCTTTGAGGTCACTGCCCATGGCCCAGATACTCTGCGGTCACCGCCCACATGGCCCAGTTCCTCTGAGTCCAGTGCCTATTGCATTTTGAATTTCTCTCCGTCTTCACTAAAACGCCCTTCCTTTGCATTCCTTCTCCCACCTCTGGCTCTCACTCTCAGTCTCCTGGGCTACCTCCTTTTTCTTTCTTTCTCTAAACAAAGGTATAAATTACCACTTAGCTTGAGCAGCCCGGTGGATCCCTGCTCTTTACGCAGGCAGCGTGCTCTGTAATGGATCGCCTCTCAGCAAAGGCGCAGGCCCGGCAATCGGGAGCCTTTGATGGAGAGCGCCGGCTCCATAACTCAGGAGATCAGAAGCTTTTCTTCTCTGATGAAGTTCAGTTTAATGCAAAAGAAACATGTGTTTCCTGTCCATTTTCTAAATCGATTGAGTCATTTGTCTAATTTAAACACTCTATAAATTACGCACATCTTCCCAAGACAGGGATGAGGCTGAGGTGCTTGATCTATGTCTTTTCATATGGCTTGAATCCATCACTGTCTCCCTCAAGGCCCCTTGGCTTTCTCCTGAGTGGGTGGAGGCCCCATAACTCTCTGATCTACTCCATTTCCCTGACACCCCTTAGTATCCTTGTTCAGACAATTTGGTCCGAGAATTATGGCTGACTTCAGAAGACACAGACTGAAGGCTAAATTGGTACTACATCATTCACTCCCTTAGTTTGTTAGTACAGCCATCAAACTCCGCAACCTCCCACCATAGCCTGTCCGCTCTCGCGTAAGCGCGTGGATATGCAAAGAGGCAATGGAGACCAATGGGTATGGGTATCTGAGGAAAGAGATTAAGTCACCAGACTTGCCAAGTTAGCACACTGAAAGACAGAGGACAGAGACTCACATTCTGCTCGTCAATTTGTCTGGCACATGAGCCTTCCAGAAGTGTAAAGGTCTCTCAAGATTTAGCATCTACAGATGGTAGGTTATTTGACTTCTCAAAGCTTGCTGGGAAATTGTGACTTAGATATCAATTAGACTCTGCTTTATTATCATTTAATTAGACTCCATTTTGTTTCTTAGAGCTGCTCTCTGTCCTCATGCCCACTCATTAATCACATCCTCAGAAATATTGAACCTAGAAAGAAAAATAAGGGTTCATGGATTTAAGCCTCTTATTTTATGCACAGGCTGAAAATGGCAAAGGGTAGCAGTTAAGAGAAATATAGAACTAAGATTCTCAAATATTGGTTCTGACTTTAGAAAGTATAAAGTTAGGGAGGACACAAGTCTCTAACCGCTGTTATCAAGTGATATTGCAGATAAGTTTCACCTAAGGCAACCAGAGATGTTCAAACTCATTTTGAAAGCAAAAGAGAAAGCTTAGCAGATTTTCAAACTAAAAGTATAATGTACCTAGAATATAAATGTATAACTGCATAGTTTAAAAAAGTGTGAGAAGACAGGAGAGGTGGCTTAGTTGTTTAAGAGCATTTGTTTTCCTTGCAAAAGTGAGAGGGCTTAGCTCAAAGAATAAAATGTAAGAGCAATCAAGGAATATTACTGACATCAACCTCAGGTCACACACACACACACACACACACACACGTGCACTGCACACAATCATGTGAGCTGGCAAACACATACATGAACACCACACATATACATTCATGAAACAGAAGAAAAAGAAAAAAGATAGACTCAAGAAAGTTTTATTTTAAAACGATCCACTAGATCTCTAAGAATTAGTAACAATCGATTTGTAGAAACATGTAAGATGATTGCCAGCTACGGTCCCCATGAGATTTCTAAAAGTTACAAGAATCGTACAGAGACTAGATAAATGAAACAATTGTGCCGCACTGGAAGCTGTTTACAGACGTTCTAATCCCAGAAAGACCAAACATGTTCCTGTTGCCACACTGCAAGAGCACATGCGAGCCTGCTTACTTGGCTGGGATTCCAACCCTGGCATCTGAGTGCCTAGACTTGGGCACCTCTTGTCTGAGGATTATTTATTGGTAGTTAAATTCCGACTCTGGCTCTTCTTCTCCATTCTCTCAAGATGACATAGCTCTATCCTCCACCAGCCAATTTCCTAGGCCTGGGGCTTTGCTGCTTGTCCTACTGAGCGAGGCTTCAGATTTATTTTACAGCTTTATTAGTTCTTCAAGGATTTTATACAGTGTGTTTTGATTATATTTATCCCCTCACACAGTTCTTCCCAGATTGAACCCCACAATCTCTATCAATACAACTTTGTGTCTTTTGTTTTTTTACACCCATCAAGTTCAATTTGTACTCCGCATAAACTAGTGGCTGTGTGGTCTTCTGTTAGAGCATTGTGGCCTTCCGTAGAACGTTGCTGAGTTACGGGGCCACACTCAGGAAATCAGGTCTCCCTCTCACGGCAGCTATCAATTACCAATAACTCCTTGACTAGGGCTGGGACCTCATGCCTACCTCCCTTCTCTGTGCTACAACTGGTCTGGCTTGAGTTTGCACATGCCTTGTGCATGCTGTGAGTTCACATGTGCAGCTGCCTTGCTGTGCATTTGTGGTCATTCATCACTTCTAATTCTTGCACTCTCTCCATCCCTAATGTGGGACCCCTCTTTATATGTGCATTGCTTTAATTGCTTCACGAATAAAGCTATTTGGGCCAATGGCTTAGCAGAGTACAGTCAGACAGAAAATCTGAACAGAGAGAGAGAGAGAGAGAGAAAAGGAGTCAAGCAGACACCAACCAGTCACTGAGGAAACAACACATGTAGAAAATGAGGTAATGGCACGGCCACATGGCAATACGTACACTAATCAAAAATGGGTTAATTTAAGATGTAAGAGTTAGCTAGAAATATGTCTGAGTCTTCGGCCAAATAGTGTTGTAATTAATATAGTTTTTGTGTGACTCCTGCATTGCTGGTGGGAGTGAAAGCTGGTACAGCCCCTTTGGATATCAGTGTAGTGATTTCTCAGAAAATTAGGAAACAACCTTCCTCAAGACCCAGCAATACCACTTTTGGGTGTATATCCAAAGGATGCTCAACCGTGCCACAAGGACATGTGCTCAACTATGTTCATAACAGTATTATTTGTCGTAACCAGAACCTGGAAATAGTCTAAATGCCCCTTGGCTGAAGAATGGATAAGAAAAATGTGGCACATTTACACAATGGAGTACTACACAGCAGAAAAAAATAATGACATCTTGAATTTTGCAGACAAATGGATGGAGCTAGAAAACATCATTTTGAGTGAGGTAACCCAGACCCAGAAAGGCAATTATCATATTAACTCATTCATAAGTGGTTTTTAAACATAAAGCAAAGAAAACCAGCCTACAAATTGCAATCCCAGAGAAATCCACAATGTGGGCAATTGCATATGATGTTTGAGGTTCTATGACAGTCATTCTCACCCTTCCTAATGCTGTGGCTCTTTAATGCTGTGCCTCGTGTTGTGATGACCCTCAACAATAAAATTATTTTATTGCTACTTTAAACTGCAATTTTGTTACTTTTATGAATAATAATGAAAATATCTGATATGCAGGACATCTGATGTGTGACCCCTGTGAAAGTCTTTTGGAGACTAGGTCTGTAAGAGCAAATAGAACCATAGTTATCAACCTGTGAGCCACAACCCTTTGGTAGTTATTCAGTTTGACCAAAACCATTTGTTGGAGATGCTATCCAGTTATAATTGGCATTCAAAACAGACGTTGTGATGCTTCTCATTGAATCTTACACTTTCAGTATCATTTGTATGCATTTGTTCACAATCAAAACAAACAAAATCCATGTTAGACTTAGAACTAGAGAAACAATCAGCTTTATATACTCCTTCATAATTCACATTCATTACCTGTCCTCAGTCATTACTTGCTTCTTAGCCTTTCTTGTTTCCCTTTCTTCATGTTACACGTGCACATTGTTTATATATAAATATAGTACTGGATAGATTCTGCACATGAGAGAGGTGTGTGGTTTCCTTCTAAGATTGTATAATTTTGTAAATATTATATGTTTAAAATACATCCATTTTCTGCAAATCTTTTATTAAACTTCTTTTTTTAAGAGCTGAATAGTGTTTCATTTTACACATATATACCAAATTTTCATTATCCATTTTTCTGTTGGTGGTCAATTAGGTTGATTCCAATTCCTTATATAGTGAATAAAGCAGCAATAAACATGGGGTGAGGATAACTCTCTGATAGAGTGTGAAGTTCTCTGGTTATGAGCTCAGCAGTGAAATAGCAGGGTCATATGGTAGTTCCAATTTCACATTTTTGAGAGGTTGCCACATTGATTTCTACAATGACTATATTAACTTTCACCTCCACCAAGAGGGAGTGGGGATCCCATTCCCTTTACATCATCTCTAACATTTGTTGTCAGATTTCTTACGGTAGCCATTCTGATGGGAGCGAAATGGCATTGCAAAGTGGTTTAATTTGCATTCCCTTGATGGCTAGGGATATCAAACGCTTTTAAATATGGTAATTTGATGTGGGATTTCCCCTCTGTATGCTGTGAGTATGTTTTTATGTTTTATTGCCATTGCTTATTAAAGACTCTGCTTTGACCTGTGGTTGGGCAGAATAGAGCTAGGCAGGAACACTAAACTGAAGACAGGGGGAAAGAAGGCAGAGTCAGGCAGATGCCATGTAGCTGCCAAGGGAGAAAGATGTCAGAACCTTACCAGAAAACCACAAACCTCGTGATAAAATATAAAATAATAGAAATGGGTTAATTTAAGATGTAAGAGCTAGCTAGGAATATGCCTAAGCCATTGGCTAAGCCATGCTGTCCATTAACAAATGGATTTTTCCTGTACTTCTTTACTTTTATCTAAAAAATGTGCCCCCAGTCAAGGGGAACTAATAAAAGATTAATTTATTAGTCCTCCAAACCTCTGTGGATGGATGTTGTATTACCAAGGTGCACCACTGGTGAAGGCAGTGACAATGGACAAATGAACAGCTACTGCAACAAAAGCCACCCTAAATAGACATCTTTAAAGGCATTCAACACCATCAGCATCTGGGAAATGCAAATTAAAACTACCTTGAGATTCTGTCTCACCCAACCGAAATGGGTATTATCAAAAAGACAAATGACAACAAATTCTGGCAAGGATGTGGGAAAGGGAGGGTCCTCGTGAGTCATTTGTTCAAAGGCATAAATATGCAAACTAGTGTATCCACTGTGGAAGTCAGTGTGGAAGTTTCTCAAGAAGTTAATAATAGATCTACCATATGGCCTGCTACAGTACTCTTGGGCATACACCCAAAGAACTTTGTACCCCACAAAAGAAAGACCTGCATAACCATGTTCATGGCTGCTGTTCACAATAGATAGGAAATGGACTTTGTATAAATATCCATTAGCAATTGTTGTATGGATTATGAAAATATGCTATACACCTGATAGACATCCATTCAGCATCCAAAAAAATGAAATTTACAGGGAAATAGTTGACATGGGAAAATATTATGTTAAGTTAGGTATCAGAAAGGTCCAGAAAGACAGCTTCCATATGTTCTTTGTCATATGCAGATTCTAGCTTTGAATTTCAGATTTCTGTGTTTAAGTTTGAGTGAGTGTTTGCAGAGTCCAGGAAGCAAGAAGGGAGCCATGAGAGGTGTTCAGGTGGGCGGAGGTAGGGGAGTAGAGCTGGGAAAGTCTTAAAATATGTAGAAATGGTAAAATACATGATACGAAAATAGAGTGGAAATGTATAAACAGAGATAAGGTGTGGGAGGGGGAAAGGTTGGGGGAGGGTCAACTGTAGCAAGATGTATGGAAAAGTTGCATAGAAAAAAAAGAAACCTAGTACTGCTTTATAAGTTAAGTTAAAAAAATATCATTGTTCTTGTTTTTAGAGAGAGGCTACAGAGGGTTTAAGAAGCAGGGGCTCTTACTTTGCTAGCTTGAAAACCCCAGCAGCCATGTAAAAATCCAAGCATGGTTGGCCACACTGTTGGCATACATCTTTAATTCCAGAGCTCTGGGGACAGAGGCAGACAGGTCTCTCTGTGCCTTTGAGGCCAGCCTGATCTTCATAGTGAGCTACAGGCCACCCAGAGCTGTTTAGTGAGACTCTGGGTGTAGCTGCACATGTAGCTTCAACATTGAAGGGCAAATAGGCAAATCCCCAGAGCTCACTGGTCAGCCAGCCTGGTTGAAATGGGAGCTTCCAGCTCAGTGAAAGACCATGTCTTAGGCAATACAGCAGAGTGATAAACACACCTGGTGTCCTGATCTGGCCTCTGTATGTGTGAGTGTGGGATTGCATACTTGGACACAGACACAGACACACACACACACACACACACACACACACACACACACACACACACACACTGTGTGGATGATTAATGATACTCTCAAAGATAATAGTTTTCTACAAAAGTCCCAATGCTAGACATGGAAAGCTTCAGGGAACCCCACTCACCTATCCCAAGACAGATTGTTCTGGAACAATCGGGTCATTGTCATTGCTCTTGTTTCCAGAATTTGATGGTAGGACTCCCTTGCTAAAGAGGATGGTAAGACTCTCTTGCTGAAGACACTGTAGTTTGGATAGGAGGCAGAAAAACCAAGCTATACCCGATATAAAAGAATGTTCTCTGTCTGATGAGCATGGTGCCTGGAAGAGCCATGCATCTACTCCTGGAGAAGTCACCAATGTCTCATCCAGCTGTGGAGTGTTCATGCTACAATACCAATTTACCAGTCAGTGTGTGCCCAATGATGCAACTTTGACATGACTCTTTTGAGAGTATCTGTCTTAGTTGGGGTTTCTGTTACTATAAATAGAGTTTTATTGCTGTGAAAAGACAATGTGACCATGGCAACTCTTATAAAAGAAAATATTTGATTGGGTGGCTTACAGTTCAGAGGTTTAGTCCAATATCATCACAGTGAGATATGCCAACATGGAGGCAGACATGATGCGGGAGAAGGAGCTGAGAGTTCTACATCTTGATCTGAAGGCAACAGGAAGTAGACTGGTACACTGGGCATGACTTGAGCATGTATGAGACCTCAAAGTCCACCCCCACAGTAACAACACACTTCCTCCCATGAGGCCACACCTACTGCAACAAAGTCACACCTCTAATAGTGCCTTGCCCAATGGGGGCCATTTTCTTTCAAACCACCACAGAGAATACAACCACTCTCTGACCATAGTTAAGGCACCCTCTCTGAAAGAGGATACATGCTTGGTACTGTGAATCTAGTCAAAAGCCTATCATTGGGTAGGTAACAGGTCTTAGTGGGGGATTTACTACTGATGTTTTGCTAAATGAACATGCGGTCAAATTGCCTTCTAAATATTTATGTTCTACTTTCAGCCTCCCTGGCCAGAGAAGTTTCTTTTTGGTGTACTCCTGACTGATCACGATGTTGAGAACAGACGGCTGTCACATGTTCTGCCATAAATGAGACACCCACATCACCTCCTCTAAGGCCCAGAACATATTAAGGAAGAGGGTGTGGAAAGATCAGAGGGCAGGGAGAAGTGTTCTGAAATGTTGTCTTCTGGATATGATATGGCTACTACAACTGTGAACACACAGTAGTGCACACTCCACATGCACACACACACAAACATACACACACATGCATGCACACACACACACATACTCACACAGACACATACAAGTAGCAGGGGGACTAGCTGAGGAAAAGAACAGAATGAGGAAGGCTAAGAGGGGAAGCAAGAGGATATGTGAGGTGAACAAAATCACAATTCATCATATACAAGTGTGAAACTGCCAAAATTCAAAAAAAAAAATCCAGATAGAAAGGCAGTGGGAAAAAAGAAAAGAAAAGCAGACATTCAACCCACTGACTCCCCAAAGGGAAACTGGGAAAGGTGATTAAGAAGGACTTAAGTGCCCAAGCTGAGGCCAACCAGGCATCCCTGAGCAGGAGGGATCATCCCCAAACATAAGCAGATGTATTACTCAAGGGCCGTTTTCCCTTTGCACACACCCGATTAGAAAGCAGATGTGTTTGTATCTGACACAAACATTAATCAAGAAAGCAAAAGTAAACTTCAGATAAAAATGATTATCAGTAATTGTCAAGATGACAGTTACCATAACTGTCAAAGGGTAAAGAGCCGATCTCCTGAGACTGCGAACTGCACAGGATCCAGACAACATAGCTAGAGAACAGGGAAGGAAAGGCGGTGCTAGAGGCATGAATATAAAGCAGCCCTCTTTGAACAACTGGGAGAAACAGCTAGTCATTATCAGCAGGGCAGTTTACTGTGCTTGTGTCAATAGAGCAGTCTCCAAGGAAATGTGCCGAGTGGCATCAGACAATCTCTAAATATTCTGTGCTACCCCATTTATACAGCAATAGCAAAATTATAGACTTGGAAATTTACTGAATATGACTACAGGAGCCAAGAAAATAACAGCAAGAATTAAAAGACTGGATGATATGAAATTGAAAGGGTTCTGCACAGCACAGAAAGCAACAGTTAAGAAATATCCTATATGATGGGAGAAACCATTTGACAGTTATCTATCTGACAGGATATTAATATTCAAACTAAAAATTAAATACTAGTCAGGCATGGTAGTACATACCTGTACTCTGAGCATTCAGGAGTTAGAGTCAGGAAGATTAGTCCTTCAAGGCATTCTTAAAGAGTTTGATACCAGCCTGAGCTTGAAACCGTCTCAAAAACAAACAAAAACATTGAATTCCCCAAATCCTAAATTTTCCAGTCAATAAGCAGGAGGCAAATGAGTTGAACAAATCGCTTTCAAAATAAGTAAATATTGTGGAATATTGTTTTAAGATGTGTTACATTTGCTTATACTGTGGAATATTTGTTTAATGATGCAAAAAATTTGTTGTATTCTTTCACGTTGCATTTACTTAACTCTGTAAAGCTGTGTTACTGTGCCTGCCTTAGCATCGGATTGTCTAGTAAAGAGTTGAACAGCCAATAGCAAGGCAGGAGAAAGGATTGGCGCGGTTGGCAGGCAGAGAGAATAAATAGGAGGAGAAATCTGGAAAAAAAGATCAAAGAGTGAGAAAAAGAGGAGGAGGAGCAGACGTCAGGGGCCAGTCATCCAGTTACACAGCAAGTCACAGAGTGAGAAATAAAGCAAGGCATACAGAAGTAGAGAAGGGTAAAAACCAAGAGGCAAAAGATAGATGGGATAATTTAAGAAAAGCCAAGCTATAGTCGGGCATTGAGAAGTAAGAATAAGACTCCGTGTCATTTATTTGGGAGTTGGGGGGAGGGGGCAAAGAGCAAAAGAGTCAAAAGAGCTAATCAAACAACTACAGGTTAAAGTGTCCAATTAATACATGAAAAACTGATCAACCGTCTTACCCGTAAAAGGGAACTGCAAATAAAAACTACTGTGGGATACTATCATCTCATCTCAGACTACCACCCCTCCCCCAAGAAAGAATGGCAATAGGGCTATGGAGATTGGTGTGGGGAGGAACCGTGTGATGCCCGGGTGGTGGGGGTAAACATTAATGTGGTCTCTGTGAAAATTATCGTGGAGGTTCTTCAATAAACTACAGTCAGAAGTACCAAATCATACAGCTCTACCATTCCCAGAAGGACATCTGTGTTGCTTAGTTTTGTGTTAACACAAGCTAGAGTTGTTTGGGAAGGACTTTCAGCTGAGAAAATGGCTCTGTAAGGTTGGCCTATAGGTAAGTCTGTTAGGCATTTTCTTAATTGACGATAGATACAGGAGGCCCCAGCCCACTGTGGGTGGTGCCCAGGCTGGGCAAGCAGTACTGATGTATATAAGAAAGTAGAGTGAGCAACCTGTGTGGAGCATGCCAGTGTGTAATGTTTCTCCATGCCCTGTGCTTGAGTTCCTGCCCTGACTTTCTTTAATGACAGATTGTAGTTTGGGAGGATAACCTTTTCTTTCCCAAGGTTTTTATGGGATTTTTGTTTGTTTGTTTGGTTCCTGTTTTTTGTTTTTGTTGTTTTTTTAATCGTAGTATTTTATCACAGCAATAG